>NC_056727.1:167117800-167260300 GCF_019279795.1 Protopterus annectens
GCCCATGTTTTCTACACAGATTGTTATCATCAGATGTGTCAGTCCTGGCCTCATGTGGTGGGAACTGGTATTGGACAGCAGGTTGACCCTGCACCTACATTGATAGCATGATACAGGTATTCCCTGGTGTCAGTGGCATCTGTCCATACAGGGCATGTGTTTAAGGCATGGTATGTCCTTTGTGGGTCACATTTGATGACACCACAGTTGCTGCAGGCATCCAGTGGGGAACATAGTGAAGGTGCACTGTCTGCAATTATGTGCCTATTGTACTGATGGTCAGGGTGCCATGCCCTCTGTAGTCCACTGCAATCACACCATGGTTACTATCTGTGAGCAATATGCAGGATACTACTCAACATAGCGGTTGTTGCCTAGGCAAGTGTGTTTGTGTATGAGACATGGGTTGAGAGTGTTCTCTGGGTAATACAAGTGTTGCTTACTTTGTTCACCATGCCTTAATGTCACATGTAGGGGTATGGATTGGCACCCCAGCCTCTCGGTTATTTGGCATCTTTTATTCTTATAAGGTGGACATTGTGACATATAATGGGGCTGCCATATAAGAATTTTGCAAAACCTACTCCACAATGAGTCCAGTTGTAACACACTCACAGCCACCTTCAGACAGGACACGAATGACAAACACAGACACACACATTTGCCATGTCTGGGATTAGAACTCCTAGGATACAAATGACAAAAACAAACACACACACACACACACACACACACACACACACACACACACACACACACACACACACACACACACACACACATTTTCCATGTCTGGGATTAGAACTCCTACTTAATTTATCACACTACAGCATTACACAGTTATAGGAAGAGCTACGGAGATTACTGGACTACTCCTTCTCCAGTGGTGTATTTCACTGGGAATTACATCAGCAGGTTTGCTAAAGAAGGTCAATGGAGATTGTAGTGACTGTGAATCGCCTTAAAAGCATTGCACCCTACACAGACAAAGAAACATACACACACAAACATCCACACTTGCCATGTCTGGGAATAGAACCCCTACCAAACTACTATATCACACTATAGCATTACGCTGTTACAGGGCACACCATGGATATTACTGGAGTAGTCCTTCCCCAAAGGTGTATTTCACTGGGAATGACATCAGCAGGCTTGGCAAAGTAGGTCAATGGAGGTTGTAGTGACTGTGAATGGCCTCATAAGCATTGCACCCTACACAGGCAAACAAACACCCACACTTGCCATGTCTGAGAATGGAACCCCTACCAAACAATTATATCACACTACAGCATTATCCTGTTATAGGACGCACCACAGAGATTACTGGAGTGCTCCTTCCCCAAAGGTGTATTTCACTGGGAATGACATCAGCAGGCTTGCCAAAGTAGGTCAATGAAGGTTGTAGGGACTGTGAATAGCCTCAAAAGCATTGCACCCTACAAAGACACACAAACACACAGACACATCCACACTTGTCATGTCTGGGAATAGAACCCCTACCGAACTACTATATCACACTACAACATTTCACTGTTATAGGATGTGCCATGAAAATTACTGGGCTATTCCTTTCCAAAAGGTGTATTTCAAAGTGAATGACATCAGCAGGCTTACCAAAGCAGGGCATTTGAATTGTATTGAATGTGACTAGCATAAGAAGCATTGCTCCCTACACAGACACACACACACACACACACACACACACACACACACACACACACACACACACAAACACACTTGCCGTGTCTGGGATTAGGACTCCTACCTAACTAGTTTATTACACTATAGCATTACACAGTTATAGAATGTGCCACAGAAATTACAGAGCTACTCCTTTCACAAAGGTGCATGTCAAAGTGAATGACATCAGCAGGCTTGCCATAGTAGGGCTATGGGGAGGGCAGTGTGTGTGCATGGGCCATAACCCATTCATATAGAGGTAGACACCCACACTCTGGCACACACAGGATTATATTCCGCAGGACATGTATACAACTGCTAGATGACTACTGCCTTGTACAGTCATGTTGTACAGCTAGCACTAGCACCACAGAGTCTTTAATGCTGAGGGATTCTAGTGGCTAATTTCTACCATGAGTGGCATTTACACATCATGTATTTTTAGCCATTTGGCTGTGTGCTGGGTGGGACAGGCCTCATGATGGAAGGCTCTTTGTCACTTCAACACATCTATGCATGTGTACTTTTGCCATATTATAGTGTGTTGTCCTTGGATATATATGCTTGTGTATTCCTATCCAATGTGTGTTCAAAACATAATTGGTGCATACTGAGGAGTGTATGCACTAACATCTGCAAAGGCAGATATGTATGGTCCACTGTTGTTGGCAGATAGGGCTTCATTTGTTTAAGTATGTGAGCATGCCCAGTATGACCTTTCATTATGTTGTTGTCTGACATTGCCTTCATTTCTCTACATGTGTGAGCATTCCCAGTATGCCCTTCTGTATTGAATGTGTGCATCCATTCAAGGTAGATTGTACTCCACTGCAGACCTTTGTGTTCTACACTTACAGCTAGCAAACTGTTTCTGCAAGATATCTGTAGATCAGTTGGAATATGGGGTCAAACTGTGCAAGGGATAGTGGGTACTATAGGTGATTGTGTCTGTGCTGCTTCTGCTACATGGTATTGCTGTTATCAGAGATATTCAGACATGTGTACTGTTATACACTGTGATGTTTTATGTCCTCAAGTACTGACAGATAGACATTTTAGCTCGCAGTGATGACCTGGGAAACACATGGTGAATGCAGCTATGTCCAGTATTGTGGTCAAACACCTACATATTCCTGGAAAGTTATGCAGTTCTGGAGGGTGAGCTGCAGACACTTGCTGCTGGGTCTTTGTATCTAGTTCAGCACCTTGATACAGTGATGGCAGGGGATCCCATGCTTGTACATCTGTCAACCTGCCAGTATGGCCTTATCTTGCTCTGACAATACCTCACAGCTGTACAGATTCATACAGGTTACCAGAGGCAGGGGTCATAAGTCAGGACATTACCCCTGTTGTAGTGTACAGGCAGAATTGTAGTCACCCATTTTTGTGTTTGCAGCCAGGGATAGTGCGTGCACATGGCTGTGTTTCGGACTTTGCACAGTCCATGCTGCCCATGCTCCCACCCCCCCTTTATTATTCTATCCTCTTCCATACATTATGCAAACATTCTCTGAAACTTTCCCTATAGTTATCACCTAATCACAGCTGTGTATTGGTGTTGGTCCACAGTTCATGCAGTGGGACGTGGTGGACATGTTACTGTGGTTTGCCTACATGGCCTTCCATGTGGGTTATGTGGAGTGTGTTATGTTGTTATTTGGGTGTCCATGACATAACATACATTGGCAGTACGGGTGAGATGCAGGCCAGCTGTTGTAGGCTGTTGCATTTTGTCACTCCTACAGTCCCAGACTGCCATACATTATATTCCCCTGGGGTGACAGGGTAGGTGTGCTAGGTGTTCATGCCAATACTTTCTATCAGTATTGATCAGGTGGTGTGGATGCTGCCAGGGTGCTGCTTACAGCTAGGGACACACCTGCATGGGACACCTGTACTGCAGGCTGCATTCTCTCACTATTGCCATACACAGGTGGGGTCAAATTGTACCCATTCCCAACAGCAGGGATAAGACCGGAGAGGTACCTGTGGGTAGTGTTTGGGTGAGCTGGGTGCATGTGCGCTATGGACACTACTTGCATCTGACTCACAGATATGCATGGGGCATTCCAGTTATGCTGGCTTGTGCAGGGACATCAGCTGTTTCTCAATACATCAGTCCTATCACCTTTGTGATCTGCAAGTGTTCAGCTGGACAACATCGGTATTCCCTACTACAATCCGCATACCTGTATGTACAATTCCAAGGGTGTGTCCATTTCACAGTTACACATTATACACTATATGTCTGGGGTACTTTTCCCTGTGTACTGCTTGTATATATAGCCCAACAGTCACGCCATGTCCATCTTTCAGATAGTGACACATATTACTGCCATACATTTACAATGGCTTACTGCTAGAATGTGTTATACTGGGGAACATTGTCTTTGGCACTGCAGGTGGTGAGGACTTGGCCCTGTCATCGGCAGTAGTGGGCAATGGCCACCAGGTCAAACCTCAACATTCATACATACTGACCACTCTCACACAATATGAAACACACACCCACCTAACACACGCATACCTGCATATTGTACAAATGCTACAATCTATCCTGCTAACTTGGCCACCTCAGGTCATCTGTGCTCCACTGGTATTATACCTACACATACATGTTACTACATGTCTACATCAGATTGGAGGGGGGCACACCTGTTACTACATCTCTACTAAGGATTGGGGGAGGGCACACCTGACTGTTACAACATGTCTATATCAGATTGGGGGGGTACACCAGACTGCTACTACATTTCTACATAGGATTGGAGGTAGGGAACACCTGACTGTTTCTACATTTCTACATAGGACTGGGGGGGCAAACTTGACTGTTTCTACATTTCTACACAGGATTGGGGGGGCACACCTGATGGCTTCTACATTTCTACACAGGATTGGGGTGAAAACCTGACTGTTTCTACATTTCTATATAGGATTGGGGGGTGCACCTGACACTTGTACACATTTGCTACGACTGTACTGGTATGTCAGGTACTCCATTTCATTCTGTATTGTAACCTATCATGCTGACTAGAGGCATATCAGTGTACTACAGGTCTTAGGTTTTATTGACCTACTACAGGTCTTAGGTTTTATTGACTTACATATCAGTTTCTGACTTCTTACCCTTCAGAACTAACATCCCACTGCCTGACCTGATGTAGTCTGTCTGTGTAGGCCTGGGGGGCAGTTACCCATAGCAATCATTCAGAGGCCTTAGCACAGCCTTTGTTTGTGTTTGTCTATACCTGTCCTGCTAGCTGAGACTGTTGTTGGATATGTGAACCTCCTTGATTGGCATGTGTGTCATATGGACACACATGTGGCCCAGCACATTTCCTGCAGTGGGTTTTGTCACCATGTGTAGTACTGGCTACTATGGTGACACCAGTATTTGTTACAGATCACATGTTGCCACTATAGGTGTCTACTATCTGCTGGCATCTCATTCAGCCACCTGATTCCCTTGCATGCTCACATCCATACCATAGATACATGTAACAACACATACTACTCCATTCGGCAATTGGTAAGAAGAGTGACTTACCTTGTGGGTGTGCCAGTACTGCAGATGGTGCTGGAGGGCTGCCTATGTCAGATTCACATAGTACACTACCTATACATGGTTGAGCACTGGTAGTGTCATGTTTGGCATCCCTTTTACTGTATGTGTGAGACAGAGAGAGGTGTCATTCCTTGGGTGCCTCCTGTGTCAGTGTATGTGCTATGCGTTGTATCTTTGCCAAGGCCAGGGCATACTGGGCATGCTTCCTTCTGCCTACTGGGCAGGCTGAGGTTGTTCTTCCTCCAAGTCACTCTGTGCCTGTGCAGGCCTTGCCAATGATGGGAGCTGTGTGGCCCTGCCCCGTGCTGTCCCTGCTGCAGCTGTTTCCACAGGATCATATTGTGTAGCATGGCACATACAATGACAATCTGAGTACATGTAGCTGGGAGTACTGCAAGGCTCCACCAGATGCATCCAGGCACCGGAACCATGACTTGAGCATCCCAAACACATGCTTTGTTAAAATTCTGGTTTGAGCGTGTGCCTCATTATGGAGTTCTTGTTTAGGTGTGTGTGCATTTCTGATGGGTGTCATCAGCCATGGCTCCAGTGCATAACCAGCATCCCCCACTAGGTGACCGTGAGGGATGTCCCCATTGGCAAATCTGTGGTACAGCTGTGTCAGATGCCAGAGGTGGGAATCGTGATAGCTTCCAGGGCAGCCAGCACACGCATTCATTATTATGCCTTGGGCGTCGCACATGACCTGACAGTTGATGGAGGGGAAGCCTTTGCGGTTGATGGAGACCATACCCCACTCACCGGGTGGTGCTTTGATGCATATGTGCATGCAGTCTATAGCACCCACTACCTCAGGGTATTCTGCTATTTGGTGGAAGAGACGCTTACTGCTGGCCAATGCCTCACGGGTGTTGTGGAAATATACATATTCACCAGCATGTGCTGACATGGCATCCAGGAACTGGTGGAGTACCCTGGATGCTGATGCCTGTGGTGAGATCCCCATGATATCCACAGTTGTCCTTTGGAAGGTACCTGTGGCTAGTATTCTTAGGCCTACACATACCTTGGTATCCACTGGGATGGGTTCCCCTCTGTTAGTTCTGTGTGTCAGGTGTGGCCGGCACAGCTCAACAATTTACAGTAGGAGGTCCCTGTCCACCCTATAGCACTCCACTATCTCCAGCTCATGTAGCCCCTGGTAGGTTACCCTGGGTCTGTACACTTTTCTCCATCTCCTCACTGTGGGTTGGTCAACAGCATTCTCATCCTTACCACCCTCAGCCTCTTGTATGATAGCTACTGCAGCCCCTATCATTTTGTTGTTTTTGTTTGTTAAATGTTCCCCGCTTGTATACACCAGTGGTGTAGAGTATGTGGGAAAAACCAGAGGGAAAGATGTATGCATAATTTATAGTAGTGTTCTGGGCTGGGCTGCTGCCTATGTAATTGGCTGATTCTGATACATTTCACCTGCCAGCTATGCTAGTTCTCCATGATTACCTTCCTACTGCTTTTTTCCCTTCCCATTGCCTTCCTGTTTAAGCCCAGGGGCATGCCACACAAACACAGTGCTCAGATGTGAACAGAGCTGCTATTTCCTTGTTTACTTTTTGTTTTTCCTTTAAAACCTCTCACCCTCTCACCTCCTAAACAGCCCATCTGAATATTGGTAGATTGCCAAATTCCGGTAATAACGGCCACACAGGTAAAAAATGCACTCTGCAAAGCTAAGAATACAGCATCCATGGGACCAGATGACATCCTGGGCTATGTACTACATGAACTGGCACCTCACCTAAGTGTCATGTTTAATCATAGCCTCACCTTAGGTTTTGTGCCCACTGAGTGGCGCAGAGCTACAGTTATCCCACTCCACAAGGGGGGATCCACCTTGGATCCTAGAAACTACCATCCCATCAGTCTGACGAGCCTTATCTGCAAGGCCATGGAGCATATTATCATGGAACTTATAAACAAAGACATTGGCAACCTTCAAACACTGGACCCCACCCAGTTTGGGCTCGTGAAGGGCCGATCTTCTCTCCTGAGCCTGATTGACTTCTTTGAATTAGTCTCCAGAGACATGGACAAGGGTAAGGTTGTCCACACAGCTTATCTAGACCTTGCCAAGGCCTTTGACACCATCCCCCACTCTGGAATTATAGATAAACGTACTAAGCTGGGCATTAATCCCTACGTCACCCAATGGGTTGCCAACTGGCTTACTGACAGAACCCACACTGTAAAAGTAGCCGACTCCAAATCCAGCTCCAGACAAGTGGCAAGTGGAGTACCTCAGGGTTCAGTCCTGGGACTGCTCTTGTTTGGCATCTACTTCTCTGAAGTACAGGCCAACACTAAAGGACTCTGACTAACAAAGTTCGCAGATGACTGCAAACTGGGAGCCATTATTGAATCCCCAAATGATGTGGATACTCTACAAATGGGCCTTACAGAAGCAGATGCTTGGTGCCAGAGCCATGGGCTCAAGCTCAATGCCAAGAAATGTATAGTTATCCCCTTTGGGAAAAAACATGTACCCATGAATTACATGGGTGGCAGTACACTAAACACCAAAAGTGTGATAAGAGACTTAGGGACACAGCTGGACAGCAGTCTCACCTTCGATAACCACATCGCCACAACAGTCAGGAAATCCTTCTATGTGGCACACCTCATCACTAAGGGCTTTTCATCCATAAAAAAGGAGGTCATTGTCCCACTGTACTCATCCCTCATTAGATGCATTATAGAATACAATGCCCCATTTGGTATGTACCTCTCAAGACATCTGCAACAACTGGAAAGGCCGCAGAAATACCTCACTAAAAGAATCATAGGCCTAAAGCAGATGCCAAAGCAGATGCCCTACGCTGACCGCCTTAAAAAACTCCAGCTATACTCTGTCGCATATTGTCTACTCAGAGGCAATCTCTGCTTAGCATACAAGGCCATGTCAAACCCAGAGCTGTTGGACATGCTACACTTAAAGAAATCCCAATCCCTCAGAGCCACACACTCCAGGGATCTAAATCGTGTCATCACAATAAACAAAACATGCTGGAGGGATAGGTTCCTGACCCAGAGACTCCCCAGACTCTGG
The DNA here is from genome assembly GCF_019279795.1 of Protopterus annectens. Taxonomy (NCBI): domain Eukaryota; kingdom Metazoa; phylum Chordata; order Ceratodontiformes; family Protopteridae; genus Protopterus; species Protopterus annectens. The sequence continues at coordinate 167,126,119 of NC_056727.1, forward strand.
AACAGACTGCCCATACATATCAAGCAGAGTGCCTCTTTGGCCCTTTTCAAAAGGAACCTTGACAATTGGATGGGAGAAAGGAAATTCACCCCGGGGAATCACGTCAGTCACCCTGCTAGACAGGGGTCCAGGGAAGTAAATAGTGTGTGAAGAAATAGCCAGGGAATTGTTATGGCTAGGCTTGTATAGGCCCTAGGGCTGATAGCCTAGTACCAACCTATGAACCTGATGCGCGGCAAGCACACCCGCTTAGGCAATGTAAAGAGTGCTGGGCAGCCTCAGACACACCCCCTTGCTTAGCTCTGCTAAGCTAAGGGCAAACCCGAGCCATAGGGCTCCAATCCGCTTACAGTATGCCTGACACACCCCGTATGATGTCAGATAACTCCTTGGCTTGCACCAAGCTATTCCTGCTCTTACACTGTTGGGTGCTGACTAGCATTGAGGGGAAATCTGGGATTCAGTATCATTCCCTTCATTTGCATAGGATTGCCTGCTGATGCATAGTTACAGGTCTCACACTGAGCCTCCCCCCTTAGCAACCACTATTCACTGGCCATGTTGTCTTCTGCCTGCCATTGAGTATAATGGCAAAATAGTGATTTTGGTTAGAATGCTTATTTCAGGGTTGTTGTTTTTTTCGCCCAATTCCATATGCACGCCGCTGCCCAATGCTTAAACAGCCGAAATCGGCTAAAAAAAAAATAAACATTTTTTTTTAACTGTTTTCTATGCCAATGGCCATATATTTGGCCATTGGCATGCTTTACACATTATATACACCCTTTATTTGGAGCTGTTATGGCTCCGTTTTGTAGTTTGCAGAAATGTACTTGGTTACTAACCAAGTACATTTCTACAGATTACACTAGTCCTGCATGGTCAGTTGACAGCTTCCTGGATCGCAAATTCACCTCATTTGCATGGATTTCACCTGCAAATAGGGTAATTTGCATACAGGAGCTGAATCCGTGCAGGACTAGTGCAGGACAGCTCGTGCACATCCCTGCAGCTTATTCCTGGATCGCACAGCGGACATATCGCCTGCTGGACCTCCTGCACTAGTCCTGCACTCAGTGCAGGGCTTGCTGAATACGAGGTAAGATTTGCTGTATCAGTGCAGGGTTAAGTAATATCTTACAGCATTCCCCTGAACTTCACAGCGATTACGAGGATATGGTGACAAATGTTGAAAAGATTGAAAAAACAGCTGTGTTTCAGAAACACAAAAAACTGCAGAGAGCCAGGTTATCTTATTATAATAATACAGCATATCCCATTAACAATGTATTTAGCTCATCGAGTGAACTATCTAATAAAGATAAAGCTGCACCTTTAAATTCAAAGTGCAGCATGTCAGCAATATGTCTGAAACTACAACTACGAGAGGAAATAGCGAAGAAGGTCATCCAGAGGTTAATTCTTAACAGAGCGAGGGCAAGACTGTAATGAAAACTCTATTGAACAACATGGTAGAACTGCCTTTATATTCTCCCAACCACACTGATGAAACAAATGTGTCAAAAAGCTTTCAGCAAACCAGAGGGAGAAGTCATTCAACAAACAGGAAAGGAAAAGGACATCAGGTTTAAAAGTCTATTAAAGAGACTTCTTCTGCGAGTGAAAATGCAGTAATTGTTAATTCATCTAACTTGCAATTTAACCCAACTCATAAGTTATTTGAACTTGGCTTTAGTTTTGTACCTAGTCATTGTGCTTATATTAATAAGACTATTTTAGAACTCAAACTTTAAACACAGAAGTTGAATTAAAATTATTTATTAAAGGGAGTTAGTATGAAACAAACATTGAGAAAGCCTTACATTTTTAATCCAGCATTAAATGGAACTATTAAAGTGTTTGAACAATGCTGTGAGAAAGGTATTAGAGCTTTACTTTGTGGTCATAAAAGTAAACAGTCATTTTATAATTTATCTCCTGAAGAAATTAAAGATTTACATGAACTAAAGAATTTAACTCATCTAAGGTTCATGAAAGCTGATAAGGGATGTGGATTAGTATTTATGGATAATGATAAATATGTACTTGGAATTATGGAAATGTTGAGTAATGTTAGGATTTGCACTTTATTCATGAAAGTTATCGAAGGATTGAACACACTTTGTATGATTTATTAATGAATAGTCAGATTAACTATGAGTTATATGAATTTTTAAGTTGAATATCCTAAAATAGGGGTGCTATTTGGAATTCCCAAGATTCATTCTGGTTTAAAAGACCACATCTGCGCTTGTTTCCCATCTTTCCTGTAACTAACCTACTGGGTAGCACCAGAAAGCTTTAAACTGATACAAGCCTTCTAGCTTAGAAGAGAGATTTTGGAGTGATTAAGTATCAGTTTTCTGTACTTTCTTGCAGTACTTAACTGTTTCCTGCCTAAACACAGATTTTCCAGCGTTTATTGTGATTCAAAAGCTTGTTTTTTCACATATTGTACTTAGTTGACTGCCTGCACTTTTAAAAAGTTGTTTTTTGTTTAAATAATTTGTTTAACTGTTGTAGGCTACACACTAAAGTGCGATAGCCTTTTCTGATTGTTTGTAGTCATTTAAAACTGTTTTAAGCGTATTTTTTGCTGTTTTTGTCTTTTCTTTTAAAAAAAACAAAAAAAAACAAAACAAAAACATTCCTTGTTTCCCACCTTTCTAAGCTAGTATAGTCCAGTTTTCAGGCTAGTGCTGAATTCAGGGCTGTGATACTAGTTTCTGAGTTGCCCATACCTTACTTGGATAGAAGGAAGTTTCTCTGTTCACCTGTGAGAGAGGGGAGCTTTGAGCAACCTATCTGTCCCTGGAAGAGTGGTTCCAGCCTAGAAGTTAGTAGTTTATTGGCCATTTTGGGCTAATTTCTATCTCTTTAATTTCCCTACTATAAAAAACACGTTTGCACGGTTTTGCACACTGGGCAGCGCCATTTAGCTACGGTTAAATTATTCCCAGCTCCACTAAGTCTCCTCTTCATTTTTTCCCTTGAAACTAGTCTAACTCTCAACCTAAGCACTCAAAAAGCATCCTACAGCCCAGCACTTGCTCAGACCTAATAGCAAGCACTAATATACCCTGACACTGATTGCCCAGCAGGGCAAGGCTCTTTATTCACCCCTCACCAACCAAGCGACTAAGCAGCTCACACTACTATTCAGGCATGACCAAAGGGCAATTTCAGGTGTACTCTCCAGTCCAGCTGGTGAATCTGGGTATCCTGAGGCAATGTTGCAACTGCCTCATGTACACAGACAATCCTCTTCTCCTACCACAAAACTCTAACATATGCGAGAGATGCAATTATATAGCCAAACTGGAAGCTAAGCTGTCTCCACCCAAGTCTGGAACAGACAGTCAAGAGGAGATGGTTAACACTTGCACCACACCTTCAGCCATACACAGACCTACTAAAACAGCACTGGCAAAAAATACACATAAATACACAAAATCATATCAGGAGGCTCTAAATAAAAATCTGCAAAAGCATCAGAGACCTCCAAAGCAGACACCCAAACAACCTGCACCTCCCATCACAAACAGACAACACATAAAACATAAAATCAGTGTGCCACACAATCACAACCCTTAAGGCAAAATAACATACCTAACACACTAGTAATAGGTAACTCTATAATCAGGCACACTGACGTCCCACTCACTAGGCTGGACAAGCAGAAGGTTACTGTTAGCTGCCTGTCAGGAGCCAGAATCCGCCACATAACATAAGCACTCAGGTCACTCCAGAACAAGTACAAATATGACTCTGTCATTGTTCATGTTGGTGTGAATGACCTGAGACATACTTCCCTTGACTACATGAAAAGAAACATGGAAGAGCTCTCTGATCATGTAGCCCAGGCTGGTATGACCCTGACCCTGAGTAGCATCCTGTCCTTACCAAGAATGATAGCTCAGTATAAAGAAAAAATTATCAATTTCAACAATTGGCTAAGCTTCTAGTGTCATTCAAAGGGGATCCAGTGTCAGTTAGCCTGGGACGACATGCTCGACAAGCTGCGTTGTTTCGCAAGAGATGGCTTGCACCTGTCACCCCTAGGCTTTCAAATACTGGCCAAGGCTCTTGCTGCCCCCATAGTGCCTTTTTTAGGCAAGGCTCAAAAGTCAAACCCACCTCCGTAAACAGCACAATTAACAAAAAACTGAGGGTTATGCTACTCAATGGCAGGAGTTTAAATCTCAAAATGCACACGCTCGAAACACTCCTCAGTATGGAGAACGTCGACATCTGTGCAGTAACTGAAACTTGGTTCAAGGCTCCAGAGGGCACCCCAGCACTACCGGGCTACAACTCATACCACACGTTTCGGCCACAGAACATGGACCGAAACACAAAGGGGGGGGTGTATCCATATTCATCAAGGATACCTACACCTCCAGGTTAGTGGTGCAGCATGATACCTCTGAGATCATCCATGTGCAACTAACACTGGGAAAATCTGCAGTGCAAATTGTGGCCTGCTACAGATCACCCTTCATGACCCAGGACCACCACTCCACCTTTCTGGAGACACGGAAAACATGAAGGTCCTTCCGAACACCCTGATATTGGGTGATTTCAATTACCCTACCATTCGCTGGGAAAACAACTCGAGTACAAACTCCCAGGCCCAGAGTTTCCTGGAATTCATCAATTCAAATGCCTTGGATCAGCTGGTAAACTCCCCTACCAGAGGTGAAAACATATTGGACCTGTCATCACCAACATGGGCGACAGGTGTTCCACACCAGAGGTCAACCCATCACTGGTTAGATCAGACCATAAACTAATCACTCTGGATGTCCACACCCCACCACCACCCCCAACTAAGGAAACCACAGTAAAAAACCTTTCTAAAGCAAACTTCACCTTACTTAAGACAGAGGTGGTAAGTTTAACAGCCCCCACGCTAAAGGATAACACTGCCCAAGATGCAGAAACCTTTACAAATGCACTCTATGAGCACCTACAAGGATGCATGGATCATGCCATCCCTAGCAAAACCAAGACTCACTCCTCTAAGAGAAGGAAACCAGTTTGGTAGGCCCCTTCCATAAACAGGCTATACAAGAGAAGGAGGAAACTAGTTCAGAAAAAAAAAGCAAATCCCAAGAAGGAAAGACATCCCTGATCAGTATCAGTAAGAAACTAAGGTCTATCATGAAATCATCCAAGGCTAACTTTGAAAGAAAAATAGCCAAGGATTCAAAAGATAACCACAAAGCCTTCTTTAGCTATGTTAAGAATCTAAGTGGCAACTCACAGCTATGCACTGAACTAGTGCAAAATAGCACAAAATATACTGAACCTACTGATATTGCCAACATCCTGGCAAATAGATTCAGTGCAACCTTCACCCCCCTCTCACCTCCAAAAGGGCCCACAACAATACCAGAAAAGTGTAGTGTCCCAGAAATCACAGACGCATAGGTGAAAACAGCCCTTTCAAAAGCCAAAAACACAGCGTCAATGGGACCAGATGGTGTCCCAGGTTGCATCCTGCACGAGCTACAGAGTGAACTAACCCCCCCCCCAACTAAACATGCTGTTCAACCTCAGCCTCTCCATAGGCTACATGCCCATAGAATGGTACATAGCAATGGTTATTCCTCTCTACAAAGGAGGGGCCACAACTGACCCTGGTAACTATCGCCCCATAAGCCTGACTAGCCTGGTCTTCAAGGCTATGGAGTGCATCATCATGGAGCTCATTAACAAAGACATTGGGAACCTCTAAACACTTGACCCGACCCAGTTCGGCTTTGTTAAGGGTAGATCATGCCTACTAAACCTGGTTGACTTCTTCGAGACAGTCACCAAGGCCATAGATGAGGGAAAGGTGGTTCACACAGCCTACCTTGACCTCACCAAGGCTTTTGACACCATTCCCCACCGGGTATTAGAGAAAAACTCACCAGCCTGAAGATAAACCCCTACGTCATGAGATGGGTTGCCAGCTGGCTTACAGATAGAACTCACAAGGTAAGAATAGCGTGCTCCAGGTCCGACTCTAAACCAGTCACAAGTGGTGTCCCGCAAGGCTCGGTCCTGGGAGCCCTACTGTTCAGCATATACTTCTCAGAAGTACAGGCAAACACAGGAGGACTATGGCTAACCAAGTTCACCGATGACCATAACTGACTCTCTGGCTGACACGGACATCCTCCAAAAAGGCCTTACTGAGACGGACACAAGTGGTGTCCCGCAAGGCTCGGTCCTGGGAGCCCTACTGTTCAGCATATACTTCTCAGAGGTACAGGCAAACATAGGAGGACTATGGCTAACCAAGTTCACCGATGACTGCAAACTGGGAGCCATAACTGACTCTCTGGCTGACACGGACATCCTCCAAAAAGGCCTTACTGAGACGGACACCTGGTGTCAAAGTCATGGCCTCAAGCTAAATGCCAAAAAATGCATAGTCATCCAGTTTGGGAAAAACAAAACATCCACGAATTACCACATAGGTGGCAACCCCCTTAATACATAAGAGGTAATAAGAGATCTGGGGACCCAGGTAGATAGTAATCTCTCCTTTGACAATCACATTGCCAAAGTAGTTAGGAAATCCTTCTATGTGGCCCATCTAATTACTAAAGGGTTTGCATCTAGAAATAAAGAGGTTATAGTGCCCCTCTACTCGTCACTCATTAGACCCATCATAGAGTACAATGCCCTATTTGGGATGTACCTCACAAGACACTTCCAACAGCTGGAAAGACCACAAAAGTACCTCACCAAGAGGATTACTGGCCTCAAACATATGTCCTATGCAGCCAGACTGAAAAAACTCCGGCTGTACTCAGTGGCATATCGCTTTCTCAGAGGTGATCTCTGCCTGACTTACAAAGCCATGTCCAACTCAGAATTGATGGAAATGCTCAACCTAAAGAAATCCAAGTCACTGCCATACTCTCTAGTGAGCTAAACCTCGCCACAACAATAAATAGAACATGCTGGAGGGATAGATTCCTGTCACAGAGACTCCCCATGCTTTGGAACAAAATTCCAAACTACATTAGGCAGAGCCCCTCGCTAACACTCTTCAAGAGAAACCTTGACGAGTGGATGGGTAACAGAAAATACACCCCTGGGATGACTTCATTGGCTCTGCTTGACAGAGGATCAGTTAATTAATCAATGGCATGGTGAAAGCCGACACACTCTGGCTAGGCTTATAAATGCCCTCGGGCAGATAGCCTAGTACCTGCCTATGAACCTATTATTAACCCACCCTTTCGGCCTACAGTATCAGCACCAGGTAATGTTTGTGAAAGAATTGCTTTATTTTTAAACAAAATATTAAATCCAATGGTATAAAAATTAACATCTTATTTGAAAGATTTTTGGGATTTTTTAATCAAAATAAGACAATTTCATGGCATTTTTAATTATTGACATAATACAGTGACCATGATGACCATAGATGTATGTTCCTTTTTCACTTGTATACCACAAACTCAAGAAGTGGAATGATTAAGGGTGTTTTTAATTCTGAATTCCTTTTTCAGTGCTGAACAGGTTAATTTATTTTGTATTTTGATGGAACTAATATTGGAAAACAATTTTTTCTTATTTAATAAAAAAATATTATAGACAAGTTAAAGGTGTGGCAATGGGGTCAGCTGTGGCCCCAGCTTTTGCCAATCTGGTATTAGGGTGGTGGGAAGCCAATATATATAACAAAAGCACCCATTTTGGAAAGATTTTATTTTATAAAAGGTTTGTAGATGACCTTTTTAATAGTGGGCATGACAATTAATGAATGCAAAGAATTTGTTAAAGAAATTAATGAGGTTTCTGGCTTTCTTCAGTTTACTATTAGTGACCTGGGAACAATTATTCATTTCTTAGATGTCCAGTTAGAATGGAATGTAAATATGAGGAGAATAGATAGTAAGATCTATAGGGAAAGTACATTTTCTAATAGCTATTTACATTATAATAGTGGTCACCCCAAATTTATGAAAAATCACATTCCAACAGGGCAGGTCATCAGACCATCTAGAATGACAATTTCTGATGAAGTTTTCAAAGAAGAAATTTTAAATATTATCTCATTGTTTATTCAGAGGGGTTATGATAAGCAAAATGTACTTAAGGTTGTGCAAGACATCATTAATAAAAAAAAACACCCTGTATTTTCCTATTTTAAAAGAGCAGAGTAATATAAACAAAGATACTATTTCAACTACTGATTCACAAGGAACTTTAGTATAGCAACAAAGTCTTAGGTTCATAGGTTCATAGGTTCATAGGTTCATACTAGGCTATCTGCCCTAGGGCATTTATAAGCCTAGCCAGAGTGTGTGTGGCTTTCACCACCCCTTAGGATGAGAATACTATACCCATTAGTTTGCTGTGCCTCTGTCCAGCAGTGATACCCGGGGTAAACCTACGATCTCCCATCCACTCGTCAAGATTTCTCTTGAACAGAGTCAGTGAGGGGCTCTGCCTCACATGGACTGGGATTCTGTTCCATAGTGTAGGGAGTCTCTGGGTGATGAATCTGTCCCTCCAGCACGTCCTATTTATATCTGTGTTGAGGTTTAAGTCTCTTGCTCTCGTGGCTCTGGTGGATTTGGATTTTTTGAGGTGGAGCATGTCCATTAATTCCGGGTTGGACATGGCCTTGTATGTCAGGCACAGATCACCTCTGAGCAGACGGTATGCGACTGAATAGAGCTGGAGTTTCTTCAGTCGGGCATCATATGACATATGTTTGAGCCCCTTTATCCTTTTGGTGAGGAACTTTTGGGGTCTTTCCAACTGCTGCAGGTGTCGGGTAAGGTACATTCCGAATGGGGCGTTGTATTCAATCATTGGTCTGATAAGTGAAGAGTACAGGGGTACAATGACCTCTCCTGATCTGGATGTGAATCCCTTCATGATCAGGTGGGCAATGTAGAAGGTCTTCTTCTTTTTATGTCTTCTTATTTTTATGTTAGATATATTAGTTGATTGTTATGAAATTAAAGAGATTTTAAAGAAAAATAACATTTTGGAAGGAAATTTGAATTTGTTCCAAGCCATTGGATCTACACCAAATGTTGCATATAAAAGAAATTTTTGTCTTAAAAGTTATTTACAGAGAGACACAACAAATATAGAAATTCCATTTACTAGTAAATCTAAAGGCATGTTTACCTGTGGCACATGTAAAGTCTGTAGATTTATATACGCAAGTCCATATGTAGTTTTTGAACACATAGATTATATTGTTTATTTGGAAAGATATTGTACTTGTAAAAGTGCAGGGGTTGTTTATGTTGGTAGATGTTCTGGTTGTTCAGCTTTCTATGTAGGAATGACTGCCAGAACACTGGAGAAACAAATAAAAGAGCATCTTTATTCTATTAGAGCTAGAGACCACAGTAATGTTTTGTATAAGCATACTTTAAACTGTTGTGTCTTTCGGCTTATCCAGGTTAGGGGTCACCACAGTGGAACTCAGGTTCACTAATGTTTGGTAGTGGATTTTTACATGCCGAGTTACCAGCCCTGATGCACAACCTTCAACGAAGGCATGCCCATTCACGCATACCTCCACACAGAAGATGCTCTAGCTGAAAATCGAACACGACAACATCTTGCTGTGAGGCGACAACACTACCGCAGCACCACTACCACAGGTAAGCATACTTTAAACTGTGAGAAATATAAAAAAATATTTTCTGTAATAGTACAAGTGTCTATGGACATGAGGGGTGGATATTATAAAAATAAGCTAGAAACTATTGAAATAGAATGGCAAATTAAATTAAATTAAATGCCAGTAAGTTCCCAGGGTTAAATGAGACCATTAACATAAAGTGTTTCGTAAAAGAACAAAGGTTAAAAATTCAGTAATAGTTATGGATTGACTTTCTTGTATTTAACTTTTATTAAGAAAAGTGTTTTTTTATCATGTTTTATGACAATTTGTTTTTGATTGCATTTCACTGTATTTGTCTGTGTTTATTGCTTTTTGTCATGGGCTGGGGCAATTCGATATGATTAAGTTTTTATTGGTTAATAGTTGTTTAAATAGAAGAATGGTATGTCTTGTAAACTTGTATTCCGAAGAAGTCTTTTGAGACAAAAGTGTTCATTAAAGTTTAATAGTGCTAAATTTACACTTAGTGTGGTTCTACTTCCTTCTTGTGGCTTCCAGGTGGTTTTAGTAGTATATTTAATAATAAATAATAAAATAACATGAAAATACTAAATATCTGTTTACAATAAACACCAGAGTTTCAATATTAAAATAACACAAATGATCAGATTCAAAACAGATGCAGAAAAATAATACTTAACTAATCTCACTATATTTTCCTGAGTGATCTAAATAATTATTATTCTGTGGTTACTTACTACAGCAAGGCAAGATGAAGTACATGAGAGATCCTTCTTTGTCAGGTTACATAAACAGTGCTCTGAGACTTCAGTTTTACCTAGTATTAAACATTATCTTTAGTGATAGATTACAGAAGGACATCACATACATCTGGTCATCTGACTTCTGGTTCCCATGCTCCCCCCCCTTGGCTACAGGCTGTCAGGATTTAGCAGATATGTGTCAATAATACACATACATACAGCCTTGCTAAGATCTGCTGCAGCTCCTGAAAGTCATAAAACAATTTCAAACCTCCACCCTCCCAGAATACCAATTAGTTCACCCCAATGACAATGTAGGAAGCTTCCTAGTACAGACTTTTTGTCTCTGGCTGCACTAAGAACTGTAAGGTATAATCTTCATAGCTTAAATAAGTAATTTAATTTCTTACTATTTTTCAAAGTCAGGTGGATTGAGATTAACCTCTTTTCTTTCAGTACCTTCTGTTAAAATATATACATTTCAACAATTATGATAATACATGTATATTTCTTTTTCTATCCAGCAGTGCACACTGTTGGTACATTGGTAGCATAAGCAGCTTTACAAATGCATTTTTCAACACAAGCATCTTTACAAATCAGGTTGATATACAAATGACATGTAATTCTTTACAAAATTCCAGCTAGCTGTGCTGCCATATGTTACACATCCACTGCCCTACTTCTCCTAGCATACCTGGCAATACCTTACATAATCACTCAAGGCTGCATAAGGACAACTGCAGTTATTTCTGCTACAGCATTATTTCCTTCACTCTGTCTTTTTCTAATTGATTAGTGGAAGAGTTGTACCACAAAACGCAAATAATCATGTAGTATAACAATGTGGCAATGTATTACTAATGTTTAGTTGTAAATGAAGTCACAGAGTAATGCTTGTCTGTAAAAATGTATTGTGTTGTACTTCTGCCTGATCTACTGGAAAGCTGAATAACTGGCAGTGTGTCCTTTATCACATCCTGTGAGAGACAAGGACACAGCTGTTAAGCACAGTTTTTATTTAGTTAGTTATCCTTTGCTAACTGGGTTAGCCCCTTTTCAGGAGAGTCCTGGGATGGTATTTATACTACTAAAATTTGACCAGGGCATTGGAGAACTTCCCCTGCTCTTTGGAGTAGCTAGATGGGGCTGGAGGGATCCAACATCAGCAAGAAAGGGGCCTAATATAAGCTGTAGCATGGAAGAGGAGGAGAAAAAAGCTATGGAGAATTTAGAGGTAGAAAGTGAGAATTTGGAGAAAAACATGTTAAATATAGAGCTTCTGAATATGCCTGTGTGGTGGATGTTACAAATGAGCATCATTTAGTTGTGTCCATGGGGAAAGAAGTAAGAGGTGGAAATAACAGAACTGGTGTCCGGGGTCTTGCAGATGATGTTCTGTTAAAAATAATTGAGCAGGATGATCCAGGTGACAGTTATGCTGTTTCATGAAGTGAGATGGTAGATAACTTTTTTGGAATTGCTGAGGATGATAATGTGGAAGAGGATCAAGGTGATGTGACAGCAGGGAATGCAGCAGTGACAGAAAGTAAAAGGGATAAGTAGCAACAAACTGAGGTGTCTGTTTTTGTGGCAGCAGATAATGTAGTAGCTAAAACTTATGCAACAGTGACAGCAGGCAGAAAAGAAGAGCAGGAACAAACTGTGAATAAAACTGTTTTTAAAATCAAGAGAAGACCAACTGTGAGAATAAGAATAAAAAAAAATGACACTGTAATAGACAGATATTATATATGAGACAGCTTAACTGTTCTGGATTTCAGAGGTCAAGAAATTCAGTCTTTTATACATATTGATCAGAGACCTTTGGTGAATTAACAATTGTAACTGATGGACTGATGATGACATTTCTGGAATTGTGCAACAAAAAGAAGAATGTTTATGTGTGGGACATTTTTTGTTTGTTTGTTTGTTCTCTTGTAGTAACCTAAATGTTAAAAAAATGTTACTTTGCAGTTTAGAATTGATGAAATGGAAGAAGATAATGTTAAAAAAATGCATGTGGGGTATATGTGAAACTGCTGACGATATTGTGAAAGTTAGGGATGAGAAACACTTCTGGCATGGAGGGTAGAGGTTGGCAGCTGTTTTGAAATGTGAAATACCTTGGTGAAACACTTACCAAGTATTATTTTTCAGGCTGGTCATACAGGGACACTAAGATATGCTGATCAGCCTAAATATTGTATCCTTTGTGGAGGGTTTCTCATTACATTCATGATTGTGACAAGTACAATGTAACCAGTGTGGGGAAAAAGGACATGCAGCAAGAAGGTGTGTGCCTGAATGTAGGCTGTGTAAAAAAAGGGGAGGCACTGTTGAATAGATTGTTAAGAGCAAACAGTAAATAAAAAAGAAGGGGAAAGGGAAGAAAAATACATGAGGAAGGACAACAAGAAGCTGGGGGAGAGAGTTACAAGGTGAGAAGAAAAAATATAGACAGAAAAATGAGGTGAGAGAGTACATGCAGAAAGAGAGGTTTTGAGAAGGGATTGATACTAATAATTTTTGAAGTTCCAGTCAGTGAAAAATCCAATTCTATGGATCAAGGATTATTTGTACATAAATCCAAGAAAAATATTCAATTTGGGGAAAGAGTAAAAATAAGGAAACAAAACAAAAAATATTTCCCCTAAACTTAGGTATATGGATGGAGGTGGTGGAAGAAAGGGAGTATATTAATACAGAAAAGGGAATAAAAAGAATAAATAAGAGTTTATGGGATGAAATTGGAGAGCAAAAAGTACTGCAGTTATGGAAGGATCATATAACCATGAAAAGTGTGTATAAAAACTGGTCTAAATGGGTGGATTGAATTTAAAAAGAAGTATAAAAAGTATTTTTTTCAATGGCTGGATAATGTAAGAAAGGGGGAGAAAGTGAAGTGTGAGAAAGTTTGTAGAACAGTATTAGAGAATTTGGGGAATAATGCAAGAAAGCATGAAGTCACTAAATAATGACATACATTTGACTTTCAGATTTTATTTCCTTTATAAAATATGTTAACACAAATTCTGTTAACTTACTTTTTCATTTTTTAAGTATAACATTTAAAACGTGTTGCTATTTTGGAGCCTTTGTTCCCCCTTTATTTCAGGCTTTATCCACATTTCTTGAGCTAAAAGGTCGAGAGGAACACAAACCTCTTTGCTGCTGCTGCCAGTGTTCCATTGATCTCACTGTCTCTCCCTCTGTCTCACACACACACACACACACACACACACACACACACACACGCACACAGGCACACACATACATGCAACTGTACTTCAGAAAATGCATGATAACAAAAATCCAATTATTGCAGCAACTTTCTGATTTTTTTTTAAACAGGAATATGTTCCTGTTTTGAGCCTTTGTTCCCCCCTTTATTTTACATTTTATTCAGTTAACGTATCTAAGAGGTAACAGGTACATAAACCTCTTGACTGCTGCCAGTGTTGGATCACTCTCAATCTTCACTCTCAATCTCTCACTCACACACACTTTGCTTTCATACACACATTCACACACACACACAGACACACACACACACACACACACACACACACACACACACACACACACACACACACAATTTTTTCTGTTATATTTTGATTTTATACTCACTAAACAGCAAAAGTGTAAAATAAGGGCTCGATCATTCTCGCTTTCACTCACATGCACGCATACACTCACACAGAGATAAACATATACACACTTTTTCAGTTTTCTTTTTTTTATGTATTTTACACTCACTAAACAGCAGAAGCACTGCTTAATGAGTGTAAAAAATAGCAGCTGTTTGATTTTCTCAGTCTGAGCTTCACAGCAGCTTGGGTCTATATTAGATAAATGAAAGTTTATCTAACCGAACGCTTACTTGAGCGAAAATCCAGGAACTCGAAACTGCAATTTTAGGGAGCTGCGCCCCCCACACCCCCCGCTAAATATATATTCCAACTCTGAGATTGCACTACAGTGAGGAAAGGGCAAATATTCCTATCTTCACTGTACCACGATCTCATAATTGCAGTTTCAAGTTCCGCAATTATTGCTCATGTGAGCGTTCGATTAGATAAACTTTTGTTTATCGAATATAGATCTAGCAGCTTGTTATGCTGCCATGAAACAGCGGAGTCATTTTTCAGTGGGCATTACTTATACATTAATACCCTGTTGGAGAACGTTCATTTTTCGATCAGGGTGCTGATGTACAGTTTGCTAATTTTCTAAAGAACAAATAGAACACAGTTAAGAAATGATGCATCTATTATTTGTAAAGATCATTCAACCCCTATGAGATAAGATGCTGCACCTGACAACTTTGGAATTCTGGATGCAAGTATTCAGCAATTTGAGGATCCAGATTGTTTAGAAGGAAACAAAAGCAAAATAAAAGGAAGAAGTTCACAACAAATAACAGGAAGAAAAAGAAACTGATTAATGTCTGTAAAGTAAACAGAATACGTACTAAAAAGACTCTGCTTTATTATGTAACACACAGGTTACAGTGAATGATAATATTTTTCTATCAGAAAACGTTCAGTCTACAGAAAAGGGCATAATTTTTCCAAAAGAGAAGGTAGGAAAAAAGAAACAAGGAATAGGTGAAAAGGAAGAATCAAAATTGAATGTGGAAGGATTGAAGAACATTACTGTAAGAAAAAAGAAAAGAAAGACAGATGTTGACTACATGGCTCAAGCTATGGATTTGCAATGCCAGCTGGATGACAATTTAATACACAATGAAACTAGTGGGATTAATAAGACTAATGGTGATGAAGATCTAGCCTTCATAGCAATTGATAGAGCAGATACTACTGTATTAGAAGTTGAAGATTCTTCAGAGCTGGTCAGCAAAGATATTCTTGTAATTGGAGTTTCAGTTGTTAGAGGAACTGATACTTATATTTGCAGAGAAGATAATGAACATTAAATAGTGTTATGCTTGCCAGGAGCAAAAATAGAAGATGGCAAAGTCAAAGTAAACTTTATTGTCATTCAGAAATCACTCAAGTGCAAAAACTGAATGAAATTCCGTGTCTCCAGACTCAAAGTGCAGACAACATATAGACTATTTTCACAGACATTTACATATGTAATGCCTTGCTATTACATCACAGACATGCCGGTACACAGACTAATGTTGTTGTTGTAATATTGCACATAATTAGAACACATTTTAACACTTTTCAAAATGAACACTTACATGCATGAGACTTTAGTATTGCAAAGGTACTTGGTTAAGACATTGCATTGATCCTTGCACAGAAAAGAGACATTTGAGTATTACACTGTGAACATTACAGTATTGCACTATGGTTAATTTATGAATTTGCATGTATTACACTGAAAGAAGAGATATTTTACTGCATTGCTACTGCCCTAGATGGCCTATAAGTTACAGTCATGGTGAATATTGCATTAAGTATTAGGTGAGACTGGTAACCAGATTCTTGCACAATTTGAGACAGCTTCTACTGACCCAGTTGAGCATCATGGGGTGTAGTGGTTATTAGAGACAAGCTAAGACAAGACAAGACAATGAAGAGTTTTGAGACAAGCCTTGGAATGCCTTAGTGTAAGGAAGTACGATTCTGTTTTTATTCATGTCGATACAAATTATCTCATCTGCAAGGATTCTCTGACTGTACTAGAGAACTGACAGCTTTCTTAGATAGTGTAGCTTGTACTGGTGTTAGAAAGTATTTTTCACAAATCACCTATAGAAAGGATAGTCAAGTCACCATGAATGAAAAGATTTTTTTGGGTAAATATCTACGTGGAAAAAAAAGTCCTGTTTTAAAAAATGGAATTGTGTAGAAGATCCAAGCCTAGTTTAGGGCACGCATGTGTTCAGACAGGATGGCGTGCATTTGTCAAGGTCAGGGAAGAGAATTATAGCAGCAGATATTTGGCAAACACTAAGCAGGATTTTTGCCAGGTCGAAAATTTAACACTTTACAGATAGCAACATTTGATGCATCTCTAATGGTTGTTAATGCTAATGTCATTAATAATAACATTTTTTATTGGAACATTTGCTACATTTCCATAAGAATAATGTTGTTATTGTTTGTGAAACATGGTTAAAGAACAATGCCTGAAAACTAGTTCTGTCAGGGTATAAATGTTTTTACTGTAAAAGACATTCTAACAAAGTCAGGTGGTGGTGTTATGATAGGGATTAAAGATAGTTATGAGACCTGTGATTGTTACATGTTCAGTGATAACACAAATAGTATAGACTGTGCAACTGTGACAATAAAGACAACCCTGGAACATATAATAATTATTGGAGTGTATAGACCACCAAAGTTAAGTGCAGATGGCCTAGAGGAATCCATACATTTCTTGCATGAAACTCAGGAGGGAAGAATAATATCAGCTAGGGACTTGAATTTACCAGAAACAGACAGGAATAATATTGATTCAACAACATTATTAAGGAAATTATTCACAACGTATATTAAGAAACAACAATTGCTTCAGATTGTAAAAAAAATAAAAAACTACCAGGGGACGGAACATACTAGATGTTGTTTGTGTTCCTAAAGAAATTACTGTTACTTCATAAGTTTTACCACCGTTAATATGCAGTGATCTTGGGGTTATAAAGGTTAATTTGTTGCTAGATAATTCTGCAAAACTGAAATCTAAACCAATGCACAGAAGGTTAATTACAGATTGTATGGAAGCAAAACAGTCACTATGTAAAACTAACTGAAGTGAGGTATTCAGTGGAAAAACTGCAGATGGAATGGGGAAAGTTTTGAAAGAAAAATTGTTTGAGTGCAAAAAATAAAAAAAAAACAAAGATATCTGATTAAGGTGAGAGACAAAAAATATAAGAAATGGAAGGGAGACTGAACTACAACTTTGAAAACTGAAATAAAATAACCTAGACAGAGAAAGCATAGTGTGAGACAAGATCAAGAAAAATATGAAGAAAATGTATTTAAAGATAATGTGCATAATAGGAAACCTTTTTATAGATACATAAGATGTGGAAGGAGTAAAGACATACTAACTGATAAACTGTGTGCAGATTCTAAAATTTATTCTCAGACACAACAGATTTTAGATATATTTACAAAATCTTATGCAAAACAGTTTGGCTCCACAAAATGGGTGATAAGTTGTCCGAGTGATATTCAGGTAATCTTAGATATTGGAATCGAATTAGATTATAGTGAAAAAAGGACTGCACAAGCTGGATCCAAACAGGAGAAAGAATTAGTATCAATGATGAGAACACTTCAGCAAGAACTTACGGTACCATTATGTCTATTATTCACTTTGGAGACGTGCTTATTAAACCCGTTTTTAAGGGAAAGGGGAGTAGGACTAACTCAGGGTCATATAGACCCTTAAGTCTACTTTCATGTTGTGGAAAAATAATGGAGAAGGTAATATTGGATAAGTTATTGCCAGAACTGGATAGGTTTGGACTTGATACCATATACCAGCATGCATATGTTGAAAATATATCTATTACCACCTGTAACACGATGTTCTATAACAATATAAAAACAACTATGAATGAAAAATTGTGATGTGATGTAATTTATATAGATTTAATTTCAACATTTGACAGGACTATACACAAAACACTGATCAATAAATTAGAACAACTAGATATTGATGTACTCTTGATAAGATGGATAGCTGCATGGCTTACAAACAGGACATGGGAAGTATCATACAGCAAATGGACAGGTGAAATCCTTGGTTATGGTCAGTGTGCCCCACAGGGCTGTACCCTAGTCCCTTACTTGTTTAGACTGTATCTGTCAGACCTAACCTTTTCATTTGAGGTGTTCTACCCTCTATATGCAGATGATCTAAATTGGATAAACTAATTATATGTGTTACAGATAAGGCATGTCTGCAAAATAACTTGACTAAATTGACCATTTAGGCACAGGAGAATAATATGCTGATAAATACATCAAAAACTAAGCATATGAGATTTGGGAGACATAAACTGAAACGTGAATATTTAATACAGCACACAGTGATTGAAACTGTAGACTCACTTAAGGACCTGGGTATATGGGTAGATCCAGTTATGAGTTTTTCTAATGATATCAGCCAATTGGTTAATGATAGTTATAGAATTATAGGTTGTATAAAAAGATTTATAAAGTCTAGGAAATCAAAAATGATGAAGTTATTATTTGTTAGTTACATTAGACCCAAACTTGAGTATGGAATAACAATATGGAAACCCTATAAGAAAACAAGCATGAGTAAACTGGAAAGAGTATACCAGAAATATACCAAGGGCATACATGGATATGAAAATTTAAGTTATTATGAAAGACTAAAATATCTGAACTTGTACCGTGTCTCTTACAGATATCTAAGAGGAGATCTTATTCAGGTATATAGGGCATTTTAGAGACAACTACCTTTGGGAATGTTTGTGGTTACCAAAAAATACTATAGAATCATCAAACAACCTGTGTAGAAGAATCTGTAGGAATGAGAAGTGTACTAATTGGTTCTCTGACAGAGCAGCTGATGCATGGAACAGACTACCAAATTACATTAAAGCAAACTCCAAAAACATAAAGGGCGACAGGCTGTCCGGAACACAAATCCACATTTATTTAAATATTAAAACACACCATTAAGTGCTTTCGTCATCCAATCATGACTTCATCAGAATAAAAAAAAACACTACAAAGCCAAACTTAAATAGTTATGGATTAAACCATTTAGGAATCCCCTCCCCCCACAGATTCCACTTATAATTTTAAAAAGACAGGAGTATTTCACTCACATAGAACTAGCAGTGTACTTATATGCAATAGAAACAATCGATTAACTATTTTTAAAAAACATACAAGCTAATAAATGTTGTACATCATCTATCCTCCTAATAACACCAACAATAATAACTATTATATAACTATAATATAACAGCACAACGGCAAGAAAATTACAGAACCAACTGATATTGCCAACATCCTGGCAGATAGGTTCAGTGCTAACTTTTCCCCCCCTCACCCCCTAAAGGGCCCATATCTATTCAGGAAGAATGCAGAGTCCCTGTAATCACAACTATGTAGGTAAAAGCTGCACTCTCTAAAGCCAAAAACACAGCATCCATGGAACTGGACAATATCCCAGGCTGTGTTTTACATGAACTTCAGAACGAACTGGCTCCCCACCTAAGCACCATGTTCAATCATAGCCTCATGTCAGGCTTCGTGCACA
This sequence comes from Protopterus annectens, assembly GCF_019279795.1. Lineage (NCBI taxonomy): Eukaryota > Metazoa > Chordata > Ceratodontiformes > Protopteridae > Protopterus > Protopterus annectens. The sequence goes on from NC_056727.1 coordinate 167,145,709, forward strand.
CTGAATGGCACACAGCAACAGTTATCCCACTCCACAAAGGGGGAGCCACCACTGATCCTGGGAACTATCGCCCTATTAGCATGACAAGCCTGGTCTGTAAGGCGATGGAACATATCATCATGGAACTCATAAACAAAGACATTGGTAACCTCCAAACTCTGGACCCCACCCACTTCAGGTTTGTGAAAGGCAGATCATGTTTCCTGAACCTGATCAACTTCTTTGAGGCAGTCACCAAAGCCGTAGATGAGGGTAAGGTGGTTCACACAGCCTATCTTGACATCGCCAAGGCTTTTGACATCATCCCCCATTCTGAAATTATAGCTAAACTCACTAAACTAGGTATAAATCCCTACATCACAAGATGGGTTGCCAACTGACTCACTGACAGAACCCACACTGTAAAAGTTGCAGACTCCAAATCTGACTTCAAACCAGTGACAAGTGGAGTACCACAGGGTTCAGTCCTGGGACCTCTCCTGTTTGGTTTCTACTTCTCTGAAGTACAGGCTAACACAGAAGGCCTTTGGCTAACAAGTTCACAGATGACTGCAAACTAGGAGCCATAGTCGAGTCCCCAAATGATGTGGACATCCTACAGAAGGGCCTCGCTGAGACAGATGCCTGATGTCAGAGACATGGCCTCAAGCTCAATGCCAAAAAGTACATTGTCATCCCCTTTGTTAAAAACTCTGTACCCATGAACTACTACATAGGCAGCAGTCTACTTAATGCCGAATGCATGATAAGAGACCTTGGGACCCAGATGGACAGTAGTCTCTCCTTTGATTATCACATCACTACAGTAGTCAGAAAATCCTTTTATGTGGCACACCTAATACAAAAGGGTTCTCATCCAGGTAAAAGGAGGTCATTGCTCTACTTGACACTCATTAGACCCATTATAGAGTACAATGCCCCTTTTGGAATGTACCTCACAAGACATCTGCAACTGCTGGAAAGGCCACAGAAGTACTTCACAAAGAGGATTACTGGCCTCAAACAGATGCCCTACACTGACCATCTCAAATAACTCCAGCTTTACTCCGTAGCATATCGCCTACTCCGAGATTATCTCTGCCTAACATATAAAGCTATGTCAAACCCAGAGCTGTTGGACATTTTACACCTAAAGAAATCCCAATCCCTCTGAGCTACATGCTCTAGGGACCTAAACCTTGTCACCACAATAAACAGGACATGCTGGAGGGATAGAGTCCTGTCCCAGAGACGTTCCATACTCTGGAACAAGCTACCCATTTATGTCAAGCAAAGTTCCTCATTAGCACTCTTCAAGAAAAATCTTGATGAGTGGATGGGAAATAGGAAATACACCCCTGTGATCACTTCTGTGGCTCTGCTCGACAGAGGCACATGAAAATAACTTTCTTGGGTGACATAAACCAGGGAACTTTGTTGGCTAGGCTTACTTAGGCCCTTGGGCCGATAGCCTAGTACCTATCTATGAACCTATAAACAAAGCAATGTCTTGTTCATATAAAATAAAATAAGAAAAAAAAACACAGTTCTAACTAACTGGTACAGGCAACCATCAAATATTCCTTTTCATCTGTTTTCATATTTTTACTGTCAAATGGAATATCCTAAAAATCCAAAAAAAAAATAAAATAAAATAATTTAACCATAGTATATTATTTTATTTTAAAAATTCTTAGTACCTGCACAACACATAAACTCATAAAAAGCTGTATATATATATATATATATATATATATATATATATATATATATATATAAATATCCACCTAATTAAAAAACTTGTCTATATGTAATAAAAAATATATCGGATAGTAAATAATAATAAATAATAACAATTCACCTCACTATTTCATCTTGATAAGGATTTCAACCTAAGTATACAAGTAGCTGAGATGAACTCATTAAGTCCCAGCCAAATGTTTGTATCAAGCACCATCTGCCAGGTCATCTCCTTCATCTCCAGGGTAAGTTTGTTAAACCCTGCTTTAATGTCTGGTTTCTCCTGGTCAATTACCATGAACTTGAAAATGTGATCTGGATTATCCTGACTGTGTTTGGCCAAAGTGCTAGCCATAGTATGGTTTCTTAAACTATATTCGTGTTCATACACCCTCTCCCTTAGCTTACGGTCAGTTTTCCCAGTGTAAAAGCAGGAACATGCCACACACTGAGCAAGATATACCACTCTCTTTGACTCACAATTAAAGTTACCTACCACTTTGTATGTCTTATCTCAAATAGTAAGGACCATACTCTCATCAATAACTTTACACTGGGAGCATCTCCCACATTTTTTTCATACCCTTATAGCTACATCAGGTATTGTCCCTGTTATCACCACTAGTCTCCAGAATATTCTTTAAATTCTTTACTTTATGGAAGACCAATTTCAGACAGGGCCCAAGCCTAGCTCTAAGAAAAGGATTGTCACTAAAACTCTCCCAGTTCCTCCTTAATATCCAACCCAACTGAAAGCCATTTTGAAAGAAAGTGGTGAGAAATCTGCTTTTATAACTATCCATATCCGATTATATCATTACCCAAGACATGATGGTGGGAACTGTCCATGTCCTCCATACATACCTGTAGGTCTATACCACAGGCTGTACCCCCCAAAATGGGTTTAAAGTACCCATTCTTCCTTTTCCATGTTACCTCACTAATGATTTCCTCCACCATCACCTCAGGATACCCCCTGTTTACAAATATCCCTCTCATTAATTCACACACCAATAAAAAGTCCTCTTCCAACATTACTGTATGGGCTGCCCTCACCAATTGACCTTTTATTACTGCCTGTTTCTGATCGGAGGGATGTGAACTAGAATAATGAAGTAAGCTGTTAGACTATGTACTTTTACAGTGGATGCAGGATTTATATCTACCCCTACTTGTGTCCTTTATCAATAATACATCCAAATAAGAAATACTTTCAAGTTGGGATTCAACCATCAGTTTCAAAACTGGGGTACAATTATTAATAAATTCCACAAATCTATCCAGGTCACCCTGTGTACACCCTTCCAAATAATACATGTATCATCCAGTTACCTTGTGTAAAACCAAAAATAATACCAATACTCAGAGTTTAACACAAACTTTTGTTCCCACTGGACCAAAACAGCATTAGCAAACTTCCCTCCATATGGGGAACCCATCACCACCCCTGTTTTCCTTAAATAAAATTTATTATTAAACATAATAAAATTATTCATCAAAATATTCTATAAGATTAATATCATCCTGTGGGACACCTTTTTCCACCAATAAATCACATACCCATTCGGTGCCCAAATCCTGTGGGATGACTCTATACAAGTTTTTTACATCTATAGTAACCATAATGTCACTAGGGGCATAAGAAATCTTATCAATTATAGCCAAAAAATCCCATGAATCCCTGCACAAATTAGTCTCATCCTCCAAATGTTCCTTCAGCTTCCTGTCCAAATATTTTGCACAAGCTGAAGTAATGGAATTCCTTCCATCAGCAATGGGCCTAAGTGGTGGATCATAAATATTCTCACGAATCTTAGGAACTCTAAAAAATACCGGGACTAGGGGATGAGTTAAATTTAGACAGTTATACAATTCCAGATTTATTCTTCCATCAATAAATAAATCATTAATCTGTCCATAAATCCTCCTATATGCCCCATTCATCTAATTTAATGAAACCTCCTCATACATGTCAGTCCCAAGGATTTTCAAAGCCCTGTTATTATAATCTTTTACTTCCATAATTACAACCCCACCCCCTTATCATGTTTCCTAATCCTGATTTGTTGGGATTTCAAAAAATCCAAGATGTCCCTCTCTTCCTTATTCAAATTATATTGAATATAATGCTTCCTATTAGTATTAAAAATAAATTCTTTAATATCCAGGTAACATATCTTCTCAAAAGTGACCATAGTGGAATGCAGGAGTGGGTTGTAAATACTAGGGACTCCACATTCCTGGTTGTCCCATTATTATTATCAAATAACAACCTAAATTTTATTTTCCCTAAAAACAATTTTAAATCTGTAAGGACAGATGGAAGATGTGAGTGGGATGTGGGTACAAAAGTCATCCATCTGGATAACACATTCACAATACTTGTATCCATATTAACACCTGAATAATTAAAACCCTTAAAACCCCCTTTATCGTTTAAAACAATAGCTGCATTCTCATTTCCAGCTCTGATGTTGTTGCCTGTTCCACTATCGGTAACCTCCCCTTCCCTGATAAACATTCTGGGATTGGGCTCCATATCGAGGCCTCTGCTGATTCAACCCTGAGGTTACCCAAAAATGCTGTCCCTGCCACTGTTTTTGAAATCCATTAAACCCCCATTTGTCCTATTCCTAATCCTCTCTGACCTCCTAGGAAGAGGTAGCTGTGGTGATAGGGGTGGGGGTGCCGAAGCCAGTGGCAATGGGGGGGGGCTGGGCTTGACCCAGTAGGGCCGGATATTCTTTGTTGCATGTTCCCTCTTCCTCCATGCCCTCCCTCACCCCCCCACCCCATCTCACATGACTGAATGTTACCCTGATTGTTGTGGTCATTACTAGAAGAATAGGTACTGGGGACATGCTGTCTATAATGCCCAAACTTCCTCAAACCCCAAGCTTGTGAAACTGGAGGTTTAGAATGCGCAACACCATTAGCATAATCCACTAATCCCTGTTAAGCTTGTGCATTTTTCCTGTTTGTAAAAATGTCGTGTGTGCCTCAACATTTTTAAAAATTCTCAAATGTTCATGCTGAAAAGTATTGTAATTCATAGCCTGTCTAATGCTGTTGTCCAAATTAGTCAATTCCACTGCTAGTTTATCAATGTCCACACACTTGTGTTAATCAGCAACTCTAAAAATTTATAGCCATAGCAGTCAAATAATGGCAGTAAATCCATATGCAAAGAAGAATTGTTTACTAGTCCAGTAGGAAACTACCATGTTCTTAACCCTTTAGGAACAATTTTGTGTCTTAAACACTCTTTAAAATAGTCATTCTCAAGCTGCAGTTTTTTATACTTTAAAAGTTTATAATCCAGTTCATTCAGTTTGCTTTCCAAATTTGAAACATACACAACTGGTGTTGAATTACCAAAAACAAAGACCTTTTGTAATAAGTTATTAATGGAAAGCGTGTCAGATACATTACTAGAAACTCCCAAAACATTAAAACTCATGTTCTCATTTATATTTCAGGAAAAAAAGTCAAAGTGTCTCCATTACCTTGTCCCTGTAGGGATGGTGTGCTGCTGCACACAGTGTCCACAGTCCACCATTCCACCATTCAAACAAAAAAACCTCCCAAACTTGCAGGAATGTTATTCAAACACACTGTTTTAAAATTCTTAGTTTGCTGCACCCATTCTCATAGTATGCTAAAAATAAACTCTGTTAAAAAGTCCAACTCTCTAGTAAAGTTAGGAAAGTAAAATGGACGATATTATCAGATGAACCAGCTTCTTTCTGTTGTGTAAACAGTTCCTGTCATCTGGTCTCTTCTGCCACCATGTTCTGCCACCATGTTTGAGACAAACTGAAACAAACTAAGAACAGAAAAACAACAAAAAGCAAAAAAAAAAATAAAGGGTGACAGGCCATCAGGAACACAAACACACACATACATTTTACATTAATAACATCATTATCATTTAAGCATCACATCAGGCTCACCATACTTAAATAGAACAAAAACCACACTTAAAAAAAACCACATTTAAACCTTCAAACACACACACACACACACACACACACACACACACACACACACACACACACACACACACACACACGCACACACACACACACGCACACGCACACACACACACACACACACACACACACACACACACACACACACACACACACACACACACACACACACACACACACACACACACACACACACATTTTACTAAATTAGGAATAAATTTTACCATATATACTATTATAGAAGTATATATAAATACATAATACAACATAAACAGTAGATTAACCATTTTGCTACCATAAAAACTACAATAATATCTAATAATACCCAATAACAATACAAACACTTATAACAATAAAACATCATAAAACAAAAAAAAAATCAAATAAATAAAACATACAAAATAAACTAATTTCAAATTTTCGATACATTTTATATTTTTTCATGTTTTTTCATTTTTAATTTTTTTTAAATTAAAATATTTTATTTTCTAAAACCTAAAAACAAAATAAATAAATTATAAAAAAATTATTAGCATAAATTTTAATATTAATATATAATAAAATATATAAAAAATATATATTAGTATATATATATATATATATATATATATATATATAATGTATAAAATATCTACCTAAAGTACTTTTTATATGTAATAAAAATATATATGATAGTGAATAATAATAAATAATAATAATAATTTACTCCCATTATTTCATTTTGTTAAAGATTTCAGCTTAAGTATACAAGTAACTATGACGTACTCATTAAGTCCCAGTCAAATATTTGCATCAAGCACCATATGCCAGGTCATCTCTTTCTTCTCCAGGATAAGAATATTTATAATCCACTACTTAATCTCATTGCCAGTGGAAGGAATTCCATTATGTCAGCTTATGCAAAATATTTGGACAGGAAACTGAAGGAACATTTGGAGGATGAGACTAATTTGTGCAGGGATTCATGGGATTTTTTGGCTAGAATTGATAAGATTTCTTATGCCTCTAGTGACATTATGGTTACTATAGATGTTAAAGACTTGTATAGAGTCATCCCACAGGATTTGGGCACCGAATGGGTATGTGATTTATTGGTGGAAAAAGGTGTCCTACAGAATGATGTTAATCTTATAGTAGAACTGTTAGGAATAGTTTTGATAAATAATTTTATTATGCTTAATAATAAATTTTATTTACAGGAAAAAGGGGTGGTGATGGGTTCCCCATGTGGCAGGAGTGTTTGCTAATGTTGTTTTGGTCCAGTGGGAATGAAAGTTTGTGATTAACTCTGAGTATTGGTATTATTTTTGGTCTTACACCAGGTACCTGGATGATACATGTATTATTGGGAAGGGTATGCAGGGTGACCAGGACAGATTTGTGGAATATATTAATAATTGTACCCCATTTTTGAAATTGACGGTTGAATCCCAACTTGAAAGTATTTCTTATTTGGATGTATTATTGATAAAGGACACAAGTAGGGGTAGATATAAATCCTGCATCCATCGTAAAACTACATACTCTAACAGCTTACATCACTATTCTAGTTCACACACCCCCATCAGAAACGGGCAGCAATAGAAGGTCAATTGGTGAGGGCAGCCCATACAGTAATGTTGGAAGAGGACTTTTTATTGGAGTGTGAATTAATGAGAGGGATGTTTATAAACAGGGGGTATCCTGAGGTGATGGAGGAGGAATCATTAGTGAGGTAACATGGAAAAGGAAGAATGGGTACTTTAAACCCATTTTGGGGTTACAGCCTGTGGTGTAGACCTGCGGTATGTATGGAGGATATGGACAATTCCCACTGTTACTTCTTGGGTAATGATATATCAGTAATAAGTGGGGTAGATAAACAACTGGATACAGATAGTTATAAAAGCAGTTTAATCACCACTTTGTTTCAGAATGGCTTTTAAATGGGTCCAATATTAAGGGAGACCAGGGAGATTTTTAGTGACAATCCTTTTCTTAGAGCTAGGCTTGGACCCTGTCACAAATTGGTCTTCCATAAAGGGAAGAATTTAAAGAATATTCTGGAGATTAGTGATAACAGCAGGGACAATACCCAACATACATATCTGGGCATGAGAAAATGTGGAAGATACTCCTAATTTAAAGTTATTGATGAGAGCATGGTCTTTACCATTTGAGGTAAGACATACAAAGTGGTGGGTAACTTTAACTGTGAGTGAATGAGTGTGGTATATCTTGCTCAGTGTGTGGAGTGCCCCTGCTTTTACATTGGGAAAACTAACAGCAAGCTAAGGGACCGGGTGTGTGAACATGATTTTAGTTTAAGAAACCATACTATGGCTAGTGCGTTGGCCAAACACAATCAGGATAATCCAGGTCATATTTTCCAGTACATGATAACTGATCGGGTGAAACTGGACATTAGGGTAGGGTTTAACCCACTTACCCTGCAGAAGAAGGAGATGACCTAACAAATGGTGCTTGATACAAACAATTGGCCGGGACTTCATGAGTTCATCTCAGTTACTTGTATACTTAAGTTGAAATCTTTAACAAGATGAAATAGTGGGGGTGAATTATTATTATTATTATTATTATTATTATTATTATTACTATTATTATTTATTACTATTATTTACTATCATATATATTTTTATTACATATAGACAAGTACTTTAGCTATATATCATACTGCTTTTTATGAGTTTATGTATTGTGAAGGTACTAATAAGGATTTTTAAATACAAATAATATATTATGGTTAAATTATTTTATTATTTTTTGTGAGGGATTTTTAGGACTTTCCATATGATAGTAAAAATATAGAAAAAATATGAAAACATGTGAAAAGGAATATTTGATCATTGTGTGCTTCAGTTAGTTAGAACTGTGCTTTTTTCTTATTTTATTTTATATGAACAAGATGTTGCTTTGTTATATAATAGTTATTGTTGGTGTTATTGGGGGGGTAGGTGATGTACAACATTTATTAGCTTGTATTTTTTTTAAATGGTTAATCTGTTGTTTTCATTGTATATTAGTACACTGCTAATTCTATCTCAGTGAAATACTCCTGTCTTTTTAAAAATGTAAGTGGTATCTAGGTGGGGGGGGGTACTTGAATGGTTTAATTCATAACTATTTAAGTTTGGCTTTGCAGTGTGTTTTTATTCTGATGAAGGCGTGACTGGACGACGAAAGTGCTTAATGGTATGTTTTAATATTTACAGTAAAAGTGGATTTGTGTTCTGGACAGCCTGTCACCCTTTATGTTTTTGGAATTTTAGTTTGTGTTTGTTTCCTGGCTTTTGGTGTATTAAAGCAAGTACTAGTTTAGATACTTTTAAGAACAGCCTGGACCCGTATTATGGGAACAAGTGTTTTGGTATATTGGTAAGCTAGAAGGGCATTAATGCCCATGCTTGAAATAGCTGTTTGTATGTATGTCTGTATGTAAAGTTAGGGAAAAAGTTTGTACCAAATAGTAGAGTATCAAGATTTCCTATGGAGGAAGATAATAAATAAAATACCAGTAAAGGAATATGCAATATAAAAAGAAAGTTGAAAGAGTGTGTTTGTTTTGTGGTAAGGAAGAGACAACAGAGCATGTTTTTTGAAATGTAAAAGAGTGGTGACACTCTGGGAAAAGTTGTGGGAAGAAACATTATTGAGAATATCAATAACAGAAGCAATATAGATATGAATATGATTATGTATGGATATTATAAGAACAAGAAGAAAAAATACGAAAGAAGGATAAATAAGAATGTATTGTATGTAATATCAGTTATTAGGAATAAAAGATTGAATGACATTTTGTTTAATGGAAAATTTATTTTGGCAGATATATTATAAAAAAACTTAGAATATGGTTGCGCAGGTCAATTATAGAAGAATAACAATGACAGCATTATAAGAAACATAATAAATAGTAATATGTGTGTATGTATATATATATATATATATATATATATATATATATATATATATATATATATATATATATATATATATGTGTGTGTGTGTGTGTGTGTGTGTGTGTGTGTGTGTGTATATCCATCCAGCTATAACCCCTTTTTCCTATTTTTGCATATGGGATCAGGGTGACAGTTCAATAGTGGTAATTGTCTAGAGCCAAGGTTCCCACTTCCAGCTGGCTACCCTTGCCGTTGCTCTTCTTCAACACCACATACTCACATGTTCAGTCACACCTATGGCTAGTTTAGAGTGTCCAGTTCATCTACTGCAAGTCTGTGGGAGGAAACCCCCACAAACACAGGGAGGACATGCAGATTCCACACAGAATGCACCCCAGCTCAGAATCAAAATGGAAAACCTCTTGCTGTGAGGCAACAGTGCTGTCCTATGTGCCTGTACATATGTACATTTTGTAAATATGTAAATAATATGGTTATTTTATCTTGTGTAAAATAGAGGAACCCATCTCTTTTTGATAGGTGCCATGGGATCTTTGGCATCCAGCTGAGCTACCACCAACTCAAACAAATGGGACATTGGTTTAACATCTCATGTGAAGGGTGGCACATTCAGGAGTGCAGTACCCTTTTTATGCTGCACTGTAGTGTCAGCAACCAATTTACCTAGTGTGGGAATGGAACATACAACCTTTTGAACCAAAGCTGAGTGTGCTACCTGTTGCACAAATGACAATGTTAATCATTACCTGAGCACTGTGTGGAATAACAACTTCTGGATTTGCATAAATGCACCTTGAATGGAAAGAGTAAAAGAAGACAAAAATGAGGTCATGGGTCATGATACAGACCCAGGAAACCTTTCCAAGGACAGAATAGGGTGGGAGTTTCTGTTTAAAAATGTATGCCTGGAATATTCCACAAAAAGTATGGTAAATACCTGCAACCTGCAAGACTGCCATCAAAACCACCTGGGTAAAGAAATAGGAAGTAAGAGAGTCAAGAAACATTATCAAATGTTGGCCTGAAGAGGAGAAGATGAGGAATGCATAGAAAGAGTCAAAGAGGAAGAGGACGATAGAAGGAACATGTGGAGACTGATTGACTATACATAGCAGATCAAGTTATATTATCATAAGTCCAGTTCCATTATATTTAAATAACTAATGAATGCATGATTAAAGTGGCAATAAGCGCACATTTTAATTGTGGTCCAGTCTAAAAAGAACATTTTACTTTTCATATACTATGTAATGTTTATTTATTTATTTATTTTATTTTATTTATTTACATTTGTTTATCGGGAAATTCCAACTGGACACAGGTCCTTTTTCATTGGAGGCCCGAGGAGAAAAGCTCCAGAGAACAATAAATGAGCAGCAGAGTACATGAAGAACAATTGAATATACATACAATAGCAAATAATACATACTGCAGCAAGCATTAGCTATACATACAGAATGAAACATAGTAATGAACAGATATACCAATATCTAGCTAGAGGCTAGGAATAAAGGTAGGATGTATATACAGATAGTACTAAGCTCAAATGGATACTGTTCTAAACTTATATACCTAAATCTTATATACAAATATTGCACTAAACTCAAACAGATATAAAGCTGAAGCTCCACATGAAGGTGGAGCAATCTAGAAGGGCTAATGGGATGGAAGGGGGAGACAGAGGAGTAAGAGAGGAGACTGAGTGATTAGTACATGTGGTAGTGAGAGGAAGCTAGGTGTAAGTCAGTTGGATATGTATTTGGAGTTGAAATGAAGTGAGGTAGTTAAGCATGTTTAACAGGTCTGAGAGAGATGTAATGTGATACATCTCTCCATACTATGCCACAGTTCTTTCAAACTTACCTAATCTTGTAAACATTGTTGTGTTCTCATTAAAGATACAAATCAAAGGCAGTTTTAATTATCACATTGCATTATGTTTTAACTGTGTTGCTGTTTTATTCATAATTCACCAAGTATATTTATCATATCTAATATTGTTAAATTGTTGTTTCTCCTCTCCTGCTAACCATCAGCTATCCTGTTATCAAATGGCCCATTCATGCCTTGTGGTTGAAAGCCGCTTGTGAGAAGTAGTCATCCAAGCAGCCATCAGGGTACTTTTGCTTTGCTCTGCCTTATTGCCTCACTCCAAAACCTGATGTGCAAAAGACTCCCACAGCGCTTTTCCAATAACTCATGCCCATTTCCACGCATGGCTCAGTCTCTGAAAACTACATAAAAACACAGCCTAATGGTTACAAACATCTTGACTCACAGTGTGCTGTAACACCTCCCTTTACTGACTGTCAGTTATGATGCAATCAGGGCTGCCTTCTTCCCCCAAAATGGGCAAGCCAGCAGTAACCATCCACTCCAGCTCTAACTGGCCAACTACTCAGTGCTTGGATTGCTTGGTGATGCCATGTCATCTGACTCGCAAACCATTATACCTTTATACCATGGACTTGTCAGTTTGTTTAATTATTTTATAACATCCATACCCCTGAATGTAATGTCCTTATTATTTAATCTGTGAAAAGCCTTATTACAAATATTTCTTTGATCAATGCAGGCTTTATAATCTTACAATAAGCTAGTTTCCTTCCTATACATTTCAGTGGCAACTTGAGCAAAAAGTTCCTTGAACTGCAGTACCAGACATTCATTGTCTACATACACAAACACATATTAATCTATGTATGTGCTCATTTACTTATCTTTTGTTGGCTAAGCTAGTCCTACTGGCTTTTTCAGGTGAGGACCCAAGGAGATAACTGTACTAATGGGGGGCACTGGGGAACTTCCCCTTCACTTTCAGTAGGTGCCATGAGATCGTTTACATCTACCTGAGCTACTATCAACTCAATAAGATGGCACTTCAGTTTAACTTCTCATTTGAAAGACAGCACACACAAGATTGCAGCCCCCCCCCCATGCTGCAGTCAGTGTCAGAACTGGAATAAAAAATCCAAGTCCATGTTGTGGGAAGACAGCCCACAGAATTCTCATTTTCCAGCACCAAAGGTGGGTGTGCTACCTCTTGAGGCACTGGCATCACTATTCACAAGCTTGTTTACTTATTTAATTATTTCTTTTATTCATCTGTTAGACTAGATCAGTAGGTGCCTCTTTCAGCCTTGCCCTGGTAGTTAAATTATGCAGAAATATAGCACCGTTTTAAAACAGAATATAGTAAATACTAACATACTGTGTAAAGCCTAGACAAAATAAAACATTAATCCAAAACCTGTAAACTAGCTAAAGTTCAACATAAATGGTGCTAAATTATATGGGAATCCAATTTATTAGGACACAGCTCAGTAATACAGCCAAAGTTGTTTTTTTTTGCCACACTGAGCAGGTCATTAATGGCAGGGTCCGCTTGTATAAGATTACTTGTTTTGTTAATTAATAAGCTAAGAAAATAATATCTCAGCTTGTCTATGCAGTGTAAAACCATTACATTACATAAGGCATTTATTGTTTTTGGTATACAGATTAATGTTGTTTGTGAAAAGAAACAAAGTTGCTGATTAATGTTGATGTGACCTCAAAAAAAAAAAAAACAGAACAGCAAGTTACAGTAATCAGTGGTTAGGTCATCACAACAGTGTAGAAATAACTATTAGAATCACTGTTCTTAGAATAGAACAATGAGTGCATATGAGTGGGTGTTCAGGCTTTTGGTTTCACTGGTAGCTAATCATTACTTTGCATCAGTTCTTGTTTTTTATGCACATCTGTTCTGATTAAGGAATCAGTTACAGTTAATTTATTAGTGGGCCAAACCTTCTAAATGTCAATTCTAAGGAACTGCTCAGTAAAGTAATAGCCAAACAAGCATTTGTCAGCAATAAGCATTTTGCTGCAGGCCACAGTCGTATTTCAATACTATAAATAGTTGGTGAGGGTGGGATTTCACAATAAGTGCAAATTTACATGCTGGAGAAAAAAAAACATTTTGGCAGTGATTTAAAAAGTAGTAGCTATCAAATAACAATGGAAAATTTTGGAAAGCATAACACAGTTAACAGGCTGCATTTGTCAAATTAAAATGTGATGGTTTTACCCTCCTGAGCAACCATCATTACAGCATATACTTTGTTTGCTAAATGTTAAATACGAATATTTTAACAACCTTGCCAATTGAAGGAGGGATTATACAGCAGTTCATATCCAACTCAAAGACTCGTAAACATTTTGATCTATATTTGCTGTGTTAAGCAAAAGAAATGGAAGTTTTGAGAGTACAGGGCCAAATTCATAAAACCTGCCAATGGAGGCTGAAAGCAGGCAGAAATGCTAGTGGGTTTCTATAATTCTTTCTTAAAATGTTAGGGAACTGCATTGAAAACATTTTTCAAAATCTTACTTGGATAGTGATTTTGCACAGAGAGCCCAGAAGCATCACATAATTGACAAGGTTTAACTCACAGAGAACTCACCTTGATGAATTAAGTTGCTCAGGATCCAATTCACCAATGAAACTTAAACATTAGTATTTTTACAAGTGAGCAATTACGATATCCGCGATGGTACAGCGATAGCATTGTTGCCTCACAGCAAGAGGTTCTCCTGTTTGATTCTCAGCTGGAGTGCCTTCTGTGCGGAGTCTGCATGTCCTCCCACGGTAGAGTGGCATCCAAAAGACATGTGTGAATGGGCGTGCCTTCGCTGAAGGTTGGGCATCGGGCTGGCAACTCGGCACCATAAAAAATCAACTGCTAATCATTAGCGGACCGGAGTTCCGCTGTGGCGACCCATAACCAGGAAAAGACAAACAAACAGGTGAGCAACTACCCTAGCACCACCACCTCCCCCACAAAAAATGTATATTCTAACTTCTCTGTCACACAAACATAAAGAAGGGAGAAATCTCCCAAAAAGAAGGACACTGCCAGTGCACACTTAGGAACCACACCAACAGTGATTTCCTATAGACAACAGTAATCAGTGAGTTTAATATCAGGAGTTGGGATCTTTATGGATTCTTGGGGAGATGGGGTTGTGGAAGGGTAGAGAAGCCAACACAGATAGTCCCTGCCATGCAAAAAATGTCTTAGATTTGAAATTGACAATCATGATATCTGTTGTGTGGTCTTCATACAAAATGGCTGTACCATTAATCTTATCTCAAAGTATTAAAACTGAAAAAAAACAATGAATCTGCATTCACCAAATGAATGACAGACTACTACAGTTAATATTTTTCAATATTTCTGCATATATGCTCTATGTGATCATCTAAATAAAATGTAGTCCAAATTATGAAAAGGAAAATAAATAACACACTAATAGCAGAACTACCATTCTAACTATCCATCTATCTGTTTGTCTGTCTATCTTAACCAGTTTGGAGCATACTGCTCCACGAATACCTTACTTTTTGGATTCAGCCTGGGAGCATTGCCTGGTTAAGAGACTTACACAGAGCCATGTAAGTAGGCAACAGAAGGCTGAAGGAACCGACACTTGACTACAGAAAGCAGCAAAAGTGGACTGCCTTCTTCTCTAAAACTAACTTGAGGCTTCAAAATAGCCAACATCCTGTACAAATGATAAAAACATGATGTGACAATAACATCTAAATAGGCTGCTTAATTATTGTTTATTTACTGATATTTAATTACCGGGAAAGTCTGACTGGGTAGAAATCCATTTTCAGCAGAGGCCTGGGGGGAAAAGCTCAAAATTATTACAACACATTGTAAGAACAATAATTTTACAATCTTCAAAAATAAAACGAAACATCTGCAGTTTAAATAATTATAAAAATTGGGCATAATATAAAAAATAAGGTATATGACAATCATTTAATATTTAGAGAACGTTTAGACAGTTTGTAGAGAAATTCAGTGTAAGTTAATCTAATACAAATAGGAACTGCAATATGAAGTGAGGGAAAACAAGCTTCTGGTATATTTAGAGAGAAAGTCAGGAAGGGAATCAGATAGCAGTAAGAAAGTAAGTGAAGAAGGGAGGGTAAGAAGCTATAAGGAATGAAAAAGAACTTGTTAACATTTAGGGATATAGTTTTTCCTGGTTTTGAGCAAGAACAAAGCCAAATTTAGGTAGAAAGTCTTTCAGAGAGGTTTAGAAAGATGAGAAGGAGGGTATAGACCTGATGGATACTAATAAGGAGGTCCAGGCCTTAGCAACCATGTAAGAGTACAGACAATTCCCAGCAGATTTGCTAGGTTTGTAGACAGACAGGAGTTTTTGTTCACTGGATCACAATGACCAACTGGGAACATAGTTGTGTAGAATGTTTTTTAAAATGAAATTAGTAAAAATTTAAATTAGTAAAAAAGGGCATAGAAATCATTGTGTATTAGAAATGTAAGTGTTAAAGAAACATTTACTTATGTATTTGTAGTTTGCTAACTGGGTAAGTAGGCTGACCTAAATACCATTTTCAACCATGACCCAGGCTCAAAGGCCTGAACATAGAGTTTCAATTAGCAACATGAAGTTATATAGTTAATGTAAGATCAGATAAATATGCAGAATTTCTGTTGCCATAAAGTACATATACAGGTATAGGATTCCCATTCACCTAACAGTTCATTAAATTCATATAATTCAAGATAAACAAAGCATCAAAAGCAGAAATAAACCTATCAGTACATTCATACAATAAAAGAGACAAATAATGCTAATAAATTAACAGAAGTAGTGAGTTTTACCGTTGCTTATCGATTAACTCATAACCCAAGCTTTCCATGACTAGATACAGCATATGCAGCATTCAGTGGTTAGCCCACGCTCAGTGATGGGGGCTGAAAGACTACTTATGGTAAGGAGACTGATGAATAATAGAGTAGCGTTATCCAATGCCTCAAGCATTTACAAGATATCTCATTGTGGAGCTCTTCTGATTAAGATGTCTTGAAACTATGCCTCTCAACTGTCCAGATTTTCTCAGAATGTCCAGATTTTTGCCTCATATTTTTGGTCTGTTCCTCATAAAATTTGTGTTTTTAGGGCAAATTACTGAGGATCAAAGTAAATAAATAATGACAGACATTTGAGTTTCAGACTTCATATCCTTCAGAAAATCTCTGTTGTATAAAACCTGTTATTCTAGCAACTTTCTAAGTTTACAGGATCAATATTTAAAATATATTCCTATTTTTAGGTCTTTGTCCCCCCCATTATTTCTGTTGTCCAGATTTCTTGTGCTAAGAAGTTGAAAGGTATGCTTGACCCATAGGACAGAGCCTTGGCCTTTTATCTCAGGTGAGAGCGCATTGCATAAAGCAGAACTCAGTCTGGAAAATGGTTGTTATCAAGTGATGGTTTTAAATGGTGGCAGTTTAAGGAGATAATGTCATCATGGCTGTTTCATACAAAGTATGATAACTTTTTGACAGGGAGCATTCTTTTCAACAAAGAGCAGTAACCTTCCTTTAAAACTTTATATAGCAGAGTGTCTAAGAGGTAGGGCTGACCTTTCTTTTAACCAATTTAGACTCTTTAGAACATTCCAGTGATGGGTATGACAGACTGAAAGAAGTGCGAATATACAAATTTCATTTAAAGTGATGTGAAGTCTTTGGGTATTGTAGGTAGAGTGAAAACTTATAATGATATGGCATACTTCTAAACTGGGAATGAAGAACAACATGTTTGTCTAGGGCGATGCAAATTATTCAGAGAGAGAGAGAGAGAGCAAATGTGAGATTCTATATCATAATTTTATTTGGGGAAAGTACTTTATTAACAAGTACAAACTAAAAAAGCAAAACAGACCCAAGCAGCTCCAAGTTTATTAACAATGTTGTCAGTATGAGTGGAAAAGGAAAATTGGGGTTGAAAGAAAGTAAGTATTTGTATTCTGACACATAGGAGATACTGTTGTTTTGATTATCAGTAATTGTGGTAGTTTGCAAGAGGAGGAAAAAAGCATAACATTGGTCTTTATATGTTTAACTGGCAGATTATTCGATTCAGCCCTACAGTAAAGATTGGAGAAGGATGGGCATTAATGCCCTTCTAGCTTACCAATATACCAAAACACTTGTTCCCATAATATGTGTCCAGGCTGTTCTTAAAAATATCTAAACTAGTACTTGCTTTAATGTACCAAAAGCCAGGAAACAAACACAAACTAAAACTCCAAAAACATAAAGGGTGACAGGCTGTCCAGGACACAAATCCATGTTTACTGTGAATATTAAAACAGCAGAACTCTGGTTCACTAATGATTGGCAGTTGATATTTACTTTCCGAGTTGCCAGCCCTGACACACAGCCTTCAATGAAGGTACGCCCATTCACGCATGTCTCCACGCAGAAGACGCTCTAACTGAGAGTCGAACTGGAAAGCGTCTTACTCATTATAATGTTAATATATGTCAATGGCTTAAAGAGTTGTGGGGTGTTTATGATTCATGGTACCAACACAAGGCGATAGTTGAACCAGCTATGCTTCTAGAGGAATACAAACTCTGTCTGCAAAAACATCTAAATAAACATGCCGCATTAACTTCTACTCTAAATAAATTCTCAAGTTGTGCTCAACACTGCACAGGTAAATATCAACAGGTCTGTCCCAAATATTGCTACAAATAATACAGTAGCCATAACTTGGCTTCCCTTGTGTAACATAAATGCACACCAACACTTAGGTGAACTTGGGAAAACATTTGCAAAGTCTGTATTCACTATGAATTCTTAGCAAGCAGCAGTAGAAATCAGCCATCTTTTCTGTGACCACTATCCTATAAAACCCAGTCTCCAAGTTCTGAAGCAGTAACCAGCCCTCTCTCAACCTGCTTAACTATACTAATCCTTAAGGAAATAAAGTATCACCATTCTGCATCATTGTGTGACTTATGTTAACTCTTGCTTTGCCTGTTCCCTTACACACACATATCTATATCTATATCTATAGCTGTATCGTTACCTATCTATATATCCATTCATATTAACATCATCTTCAGCCAACTCTACGTGAAAAGCTTCTGGTCATCTGTAAAGGATGTCAACTCCATCATTGTAAAATCGGATTTAAAACTGGTGAGTCACTCAAACTTACCATTAGGAAATGCAAGGCTAACTATGAACTTGGGGTTGAAACTAATTCAAAAGACAACCATAAGGCCTTCTTAGACGTAAGCAGCTACTATGTACTGAACATATCTCTAACGGTAGCTCCTTTTCTGACCACAATGACATTGTTAATATTCTTGCATAAAAATTATTTTCCATCTTCACCCCACTCACCTTCCATTCCTTCTTTTCCCCATTCCCTCTGGCTACTCTCCTAAAATTAGTTTGAACCATGTCTTTTCAGTCTTTTCTACAATAAAGTTGCAATTTCTATGGATTTCAACAATATCCCTGGATGTCTGAGGAGAAATATTAAATCTTACCAGTTAAAAACAGCTCAATCAACTCTTAAAGTGGAGTAACTTCACTACTTACATCCCTGAGGTATAGAGAATGGCTGTTGAGTTGCCCCTGCATAAAGGTGGTCCCACAACTAGCCCTGGGAATTCCATGCCTGTTTCTCTCACTAGTACTGCTTTCAGTTTGTGTAATCTATTATAGCTGAACTACTTAATAATGATATAGGTGACTTTATATCATTGGATACAAACCAGTCTTGCTCTGTAAAAGGCAGATCATAACTGCTCAACCTGGATGAGTTTTCTGAAAGGATTACTGAGACCATATGTAATGGCAAACAGTCTACAATTCCTGTCTGGCCCTTACCAAGGCCTTTAGTACTATCAGACAATTTAAATTATTGACAAACTGTCCTAATTCAACATAAACCCATACATAGTACACTGGCTAGGTAACTGACGATCTGACACAGCCCATACTATTAAGGTGGGCAGTATTTGCTGTAGGCAGAAAAATATCACCAGCAGTGCCCCATAGGGCACTTATCCTAGATCTGCTCTCGTTTGGAATATACTTCACTGACATGAAAGCTGATATCACAGACTATGGCTAATTGTCAGGGGGAGGCAATAATGAAATCCCATTCTGATACTCAAGTACTTTAGCAAGGGTTAAATGAAAAATGATTGGTTTGTTAACCATAGGCTTACCCTCAATATCAAGAAATACAGTACAGCTTTCATTTTCCGCTTAAAGCTGACTTAGTCATAAGGGACCTGGGTACTAATTTAGATAACAAACACTCCTTTGGCCACCATGCGGTTAGGAAATCCTTCCACACTGCACAGCTTGTCCTCTGTGGTATCTCTCAGTGGCCCAGAGAAGTAATCGGGCACAGCAAAAGTTATCCCACTCTACAAAGGGGGAGCCACCACAGACCCCGGAAAGTACCACCCCATTAGCCTAACGAGCCTGGTCTGCAAGGCTATGGAGCGTATCATCATGGAACTTATAAACAATGACATTGGTAATCTCCAAACTCAGGACCTCACCCAGTTCGGGTTTGTAAAAGGCAGATCATGTCTCCTAAACCTGATAGACTTCTTTGAAGCAGTCACCAAAGCCGTAGATGAGGGTAAGGTGGTTCACACAGCCTATCTAGATCTTGCCAAGGCTTTCGACACCATCCCCCACTCTGGAATTATAGATGAACTCACTAAACTAGGTATAAATCCCTATGTCACAAGATGGGTTGCCAACTGGCTCACTGACAGAACCCACACTGTGAAAGTAGCAGACTCCAAATCCAACTTCAGACCAGTGACAAGTGGAGTACCACAGGGTTCAGTCCTAGGTCCTTTCCTGTTTGGTATCTACTTCTCTGACGTACAGGCCAACACAGAAGGTCTTTGGCTAACAAAGTTCGCAGATGACTACAAATTAGGAGCTATAATCAAAACTCCAAAAGATGTGGACATCCTGCAAAAGGGCCTCACTGAGACAGATGCCTGGTGTCAAAGCCATAGCCTCAAGCTCAATGCCAAGAAGTGCATTGTCATCCCTTTTGGTAAAAACTCAGTACCCATGAACTACCACATAGGTGGTAGTCTACTTAACACTGAAAGTGTGATGAGTCCTTGGGACACAGGTGGACAGCAGTCTCTCCTTTGATAATCGCATCACCACAGTAGTCAGGAAGTCCTTCTATGTGGCACACCTCATCACAAAAGGTTTCTCATCCAGGAAAAAAGAGGTCATTGTTCCCCTCTACTCGTCACTCATTAGACCCATTGTAGAGTACAATGCCCCTTTTGGTATGTACCTCACAAGACATCTACAACAACTGGAAAGGCCACAGAAATACCTCACAAAGAGGATTACCAGCCTCAAAGAGATGCCCTATGCAGACCGTTTCAAAAAACTGCAGCTTTACTCCGTTGCATATCGCCTACTCAGAGGCGATCTCTGCCTAACACACAAAGCTATGTCAAACCCAGAGCTTTTAGACATGCTCCACTTAAAAAAATCCCAATCCCTATGAGCTACACGCTCTACGGACTTAAACCTCGTCACCACAATAAACAGAACATGCTGGAGGGATAGATTCCTGTCCCAGAGACTTCCCATACTCTGGAACAAACTACCTATCTATATCAAACAAAGCTCCTCATTAGCACTCTTCAAGAAAAGTCTTGATGATTGGATGGGAGATAGTAAATTCACCCCCGGGATCACTTCTGTGGCTCTGCTTGACAGTGGCACAGGAAAATAATTTTCTTGGGTGGCGAAAGCCAGGGTACATTTGGCTAGGCTTATATAGGCCCTAGGGCCAATAGCCTAGTACCTACTTATGAACCTATGAACTTTACTCCTCCCTTATTAACACCATAATTGAATATGATGCCCCCTTTGACATGTACATCATTAAACATTTAAATCAACTCAGTATAGTTAAATGTTTCCTCACCAAAAAGCTTTTGAGTCTGATTACCTTTAGCTACTATAACAGATTCAAAACTCTATCAGTCTGCACAGTGTCACAGAGAAACCTGAGGAGTGATATCTGCTTAGCATTCCATGCCATGAATGACCCTGAACTTTTTGAACTCCTTTACCTAAATAAAAACAGTCATTAAGCAAACACATGATCTAGAGGCCTAAACCTACACTACCATACCAACACACCAAGTGGCATGACAGATGCCTAACCCAGCACAGCCCACTTCTGGACTAGGCTGCCTTTACATACTTCCCTACCAACCTTTAAATCCATTCCAGATCACTGGATGGGTGATCACAAATTTCCAGCTGGTATATCTGGGGGATATGTACTTAATGGGAACCCTGTGAGTCTCCCACCAGTCTTAAAACCAATGGCTTCTTCAGTTTAAAACATCCTTGATCACTTACTCCTCAGCAAGGTCATGGATGAAGATAAGTGCACTCATTACTGGAAAGATTGGTTCACATGGAAGGGATTATTACTGGAAAGATTGCTTCATGTGGAACATATGGAAAGGATTATTGCTGGAAAGATCACTTCACGTGGAAGGAATTATTATTGGAAAGATCGCACTGGAAAACAATACTATGGATATTGGTCATTACTGCTCCTTTTCCAACCTAGCTCTGGCTTTGTCATTTATGAACAGCTGACCATTCCTCCTACCTAGCTCCCCTTTCCTCTTTGGCAGCAACCCTCCACTTCTCTGACTGAAGGGAAGGCTGTTGATAATGTAGCATTTTAAAAACTCCCTTTCCTGTTCAGTGATCTGTGCCTCTGGTTTAACACTGACATCATGGCTTATTCATTGCAAAATGTTGTTCACACACAGAAAATCAAAAAAGATATTTGTAAGTAAATAATCAAAGTAACTTTTCATCATGTGCCGCTGCATATGCTAGACTTGCTTAAAATGAACATTATTCTACAGCTAATGTAACAGGTACGCATAAACCATCCACAATTAAAGCTTATAGCTCTGTTGTGCTTATCATTTCTGAAATCTGGCACCATCCAGCTACATAAAAGTTTAACACAAAATGATACTAAACCATTGATGTCAAAATGTATCACTCCAAAGATAAATGTCGACTGGTAGCCTTATTCACACTTGATAAACATGTTTTTTTTCATTCAGTCATTCATTTATTTCTAAAATTTAATTTCCAGTATCTGCTTTATCTAATTCAAGGTCATAGAAATGCCAGAGCCTATCTTGGCTCTCACTGTGTACAGGGCAGAGAATATAATCCTGGATCGGCTGCCAGTCTATTACATGATGTGCTGGTTGCTAGCATAATGATTAAGGTGTTTACCTTCAAAACACAAGGTGAAGGGGTTGATTCTTAAGTGGGATAATTAATGTCTCACAAGGGCACTTAGCTTAATAATAAACTATGAACTGAAAACACAGACAGAGTCCCTCATCTAGAACAAACACCCATAGACATTTAGGAGTTTGGAAGCTCACTTATGTGTCTTTGACATGTTGGAAGAAACCAGTTCATACAGTAAAAAAGCACACAGAAGGATGCATATACCATGGAGGAAGCAGCTCAGCTAAAAACTGAACGGGAGAATGAAGTTTTGTGAATCGGCAATGCTAATCACAGTGCTACTGTGTCACTCATATTCTTGCACAGCTTGGTAGTAGGATGGCTCAGTAGTTAAGGTTTCTGCCTTACAGTTTCTGGGACTGGGCTACAATTTGTTGAAATGTCATAATACTGAACCTCAAATCATCAAATTGTTAATAATTTGAAAAATTAAAGCACTGAAAAACAAAACAAAACAAAAAAACATTTTTTTGCAGGGGAGGAAGCTTATTTGCACCCTCCATGTGGGAGGCTGCACCCCCACATCCCCTGCTAATTATATATACCAATCCAAGATCACACTACACTGGGGAAAAGACAAATTTCCAAAACCTGCTGTACCCTCAGTCTCACTCAGAAAAGCTAGTACAGCTGATTTATGATCAATGGTGCCATCTTTTTCACCAGTCAGCATAGAATAAAACATTGATTAAACCTTATAATCCATCTTCCTCTCTCTCTCTTTCTCTCACGTGCTTTCTCTCTCTCTATGTATATATATGTATATATATATATATATATATATATATATATATATGAGGTTATGGGGGTGCAGCCCCTATATAGGGAGTTTAGAAAAGCTTCTAAAAAGCTTTATTTTATTTTGGTGTTGATAGGTTGACCAGTCAATGAAATTTAATTGATTGCATGTGGAGTGAAGAAAGAGGCTTTTATTACTGAATGTCTGAAGATATCAGGGGGATATATAACCTGCCACTATTCTGCAGACAACTCAAAAACTATCTTGACAAACTCAATGTGCATGCCTAATGCACATTGGCTGTCATTCCTAGTTTTCTGGCTTCTTACCATAAAATTTCCTGTCACTCAGTTTCTCCCTGTTGCACCTGCCATAATCCCTTCCAACCTCTACTTATCATACTTATAGTAGTTCTGTAAGTCTGAGCAATGCCTTATATACATTTACTCCTGTAAATAGAAACTCCTCATGCAATGTTATTAAGATTACTCTCTGCAAATTTTGCTATTGCCTGACAATTGTCTGTTTGCATCTCTGCCAATCACAATCGATGTTTATTTCTCATTCTATATATTTATTGTTTTTGCAATGTCTGTATTTGCCTTATAGCCTGGAAAATAACTTGAAATGGTTTATTTGACCAATTCATTGACCTGATTAATAAACTCAGATAAAAAAAATAACAAATGTGCCTTGGGAATCGATGTCTATACTTTTTCATCCTTATTTTGTGGGCTGATTAGAAAAAGAATGCTACAAGGTAGATGAAGCATTTTTTATCTACATTAATATAAATGTATTTCATGGAACCTATTTTTGTTTTATTTACCATATGTTAATATCTGCTTGCCAGCATTAATGATAACACCAATTGCAGCTGTACATGCAGTTTGTGGATTTGTAATGGTTTGTACCCTAAACAGTGTGCATGTCAATAATTTAGTTGTGAGAGTTTTATTGGGAGGCTGCTGATTTGACAGTAGACTTAACAACAACTTTATACTGCAGTTTCAGGGCAGTTTAGAATCAGACATAGAGAAAGCCAGATTTAATCCTCCAGTGAGCCGCCACTGAGAGTCTATGGGGTTTTGGTGGGTCTTATGACAGATGACAGTGTAAAGAAATAGGTTGATATACTAGTCTTGCAGTTCAGGAGACCATTAAGGAGTCTAGCCCCAATTGCACCCCCCCCCACAAAAGTAGTGTCTGATTAAGTTACTTCCTTATGATTACAAAGTAGGAAAACGAGGGCTGAGAGAATCAAATCCTTTACTACAAGAACTACAATTCATAGTCTTAACCCACTCCTCTAACTGCCAAATGAGAATCAAACCCTGTACTACAAGAACTACAATTCATAGTCTTAACCCACTCCTCTAACTGCCAAATGAGAATCAAACCCTGTACTACAAGAACTACAGTTCATAGTCTTAACCCACTCCTCTAACTGCCAAATGGGAATCAAACCCTGTACTACAAGAACTACAATTCATAGTCTTAGCCCACTCCTCTAACTGCCAAATGAGAATCAAACCCTGTACTACAAGAACTACAATTCATAGTCTTAACCCACTCCTCTAACTGCCAAATGAGAATCAAACCCTGTACTACAAGAACTACAATTCATAGTCTTAACCCACTCCTCTAAATGCCACATGAGAATCAAACCCTGTACTGCAAGAACTACAATTCATAGTCTTAACCCACTCCTCTAACTGCCAAATGAGAATCAAACCCTGTACTACAAGAACTACAATTCATAGTCTTAACCCACTCCTCTAACTGCCAAATGAGAATCAAACCCTGTACTACAAGAACTACAATTCATAGTCTTAACCCACTCCTCTAACTGCCAAATGAGAATCAAACCCTGTACTACAAGAACTACAATTCATAGTCTTAACCCACTCCTCTAACTGCCAAATGAGAATCAAACCCTGTACTACAAGAACTACAATTCATAGTCTTAACCCACTCCTCTAACTGCCAAATGAGAATCAAACCCTGTACTACAAGAACTACAATTCATAGTCTTTACCCACTCCTCTAATTGCCAAATGAGAATCAAACCCTGTACTACAAGAACTACAATTCATAGTCTTAACCCACTCCTCCAACTGCCAAATGAGAATCAAACCCTGCACTACAAGAACTACAATTCATAGTCTTAACCCACTCCTCTAACTGCCACATGAGAATCAAACCCTGTACTACAAGAACTACAATTCATAGTCTTAACCCACACCTCTAACTGTCACATAGCCCATACATTTATGGCTCTACTTAGAGCATCTATTTCTGATGAAGTTGCAATACTTTGCTGGTGCTTAGACACTCATTAGCAGTACAGGCACAATTATTAGTATTTTGGTGGTGCCTAATGGATTTAACATGCTGTTTTCTGTTTGCCATTTGTGAAGGGTGCAGAATTATTCAGAGAATCCCATATTATATATTTCAAGGCTTAACTGATTTGATGAATCATTATACAGTATGACTTGTTAGAAGGATTATTTCTGCACTTTATGTACTATAATCTCACTTCACTGTATTGCATTAATGTCATGTAAACTTACCAGGATATAAACATGAAATATATTAAAATTACATTTTTGTAAGGGGCCTGTTAGGATACTTATAGGAAGTCTAACCTTTTGTTATACAAAGTTACTTCATACTCCTGTTAATACCGGATACTTCGACAGTGCTCCTAAATCTCCATGTGCCAAGGCAGACTGCATACAGCTTGTAAGGTTACATATTTGTTTGGGTCTATATTACGTCGCCAAAATCGAATTCCAGCAAACACCTATTCACCATCACTGAATCAGTGAAAATTTCTTCAACAATTCACTGAATTTACTAAGGGCAAGGAAATACTTGCCCGAAAAACAATGCAGCAACATCTATGTCAATCGAACACACCGAATGTGGGGGGCTTCATCCCCACACTCCACTAACTATATATACCAACTCCGAGATCGCACTACAGTGGAGAAAAGGGCAAGGTTCCGCTGTTGGCCAGCTATGTCCTTGCCCTTAGTAAATTCAGTGACTCGCTGAAGCGATTTTCACTGATTAGGTGTTGGTGAATAGGTGTTCACTGGAATATGATTTCATTGACGTAATATAGACCCATTTATTTTGTATCCGCTAACATTTTCCAGTATTTGACTGTTAACTGGTTTCTTCACTGGCTAAAGTTGCGGAGGTTACTGATGTAATGATTGAGTGATGTGTACTTTTTGTATGTCTGGTAAATGTGGTACTATCTGCACTGTTTTGGGATTACTGCCATCTGCTTAACACCTACCTCAGTACTAGGCCAATGATTTATGTTTTCATTTCTTCACTATCTTGTTAAGGTGTGTTTTTTCTTTCCCAAATACTGTAGCTTACAGCTATAGTCATACAACATTAAATGCATGATTTTGTTTGCTACCTTTACTTCTGGACAGGAGACTCTCTTTATAAGGCATTGGAAAGCAGTCTGATTCATAGGTTCATACGTAAGTACTAGCTGCCCTTGTGGACCATTTTAAGTCAATCCAATTTTCCTTGGTTAGAATCAAACCTTGTACCTCTTGCCTGAGAGGTAAAGACCTTAAACATTAAGCCGCCCTCTGACCAGCAGATTAAATCACCCCAGATGAGACTCAAACCACAATCCCTGGCTTAGGATGCCATTGTCTTACCCATTAAGTGACTGGGACCTGTAGTCTGTGTTACTATGTTTTTTTATACTCAGAACTATTTTTACTGTCATTGGTTCTTCAGTTTCATAGCTTAAAATGTGGTTTTGATTATTTGCAGAATCTTATGTTAAATAATTGTTGAAAACCACAGCTGTTGTACACTAAGTGTGTCGACCTAACATCTTAAATTTTCCTTATAAACAGAAACGTTTTGTTTAAAATGTTGTATTGGAGCCACTACCTGGGTACTTAACATAGTTAGTATGTTATCCTGTGAACATGTGCACTGTGATTTAGTGTCCAGAACTCCCTCTTTATACGCCTTCAACTTCTGGTAACAAGCTGTTTCCTGTGGTCCAGAAGTGTTTGATCCTCTAGCCTCCATTGCCTCACTGTGTGACTCTGTATAACGATACATCATTTCTTTCGTATCCTCAATAGTCCACTCTGTCATCTTTATGGCTCTTTTTTTGGCCTATCAATTTTTGTGTTTTTTTGTGAACTACTATTTCCTTCTACAATGGGGGGGGGGGGCATCCCCCCCTTGGGCTGGGCCTAGCTCCATTTTAGGAATGTTTCCATATCTTGAGGAGTCAACACTTTCATTTTTTCCAGTCCTGGCACAAGTGCACCTACCAGGATTGGGCACTTTTTATCCTGGGTCTTGAGTACCCAGCTGTCTTTTTTATTTTTAACCTACTTCTGTCCATGATATATGCTATATAAAATATAATCTATATATCAGTGTCATCTTGGTGAGATTTTTTGAAAAACAGGGTCCACCTCATGATGGTAGTCTCCAAGAATTGAGGATGAATTAAATTCCAGCAATTTTCTTTTCCTTTGCTTGCTGATTTATCACCTCTCCATTTGGACCATTGACTAGGACCTGTAGTCTGTGTTACTATATTTTTTTTATACTCAAGACTATTTTTACTGTCATTAGTTCTTCAATTTCATAGCTTAAAATGTGGTTTTGATTATTTACAGAATGACATGTTAAATAATTGTTGAAAATGACGGTTGTTGTACACTAAGTATGTCTACCTATAAGTTTTGCTTATAAACACAAAAGTTTTGTTTAATAATGTTGTATTGGAGTCAATGCCTGAGTACTTAACATATTTAGTATGTTATCCTGTGAACATGTGCACAGTGATTTAGTGTCCAGAACTCCATCTTTATATGCCTTCAACTTCTGGTAACAAGTTGTTTCCTGTGGTCCAGAGGTACAAGGTTTGATCCCCTCAGCTTCCATTGCCTAACTGTGTGAATCTGAACAAGTCACTTAACCAGACATTGCTCCCAGGCTGAATTTGAGAAAGGTCCATGGAGACCACTGTTCCAACCCAGAAAAGAAATACAAATACAAAGAAAGAAAGAAATACCACTGGGCAGGTCAGATTACATTTATGTACACTGTTACTTCTTATTCAAGGATCTTTTAGTGAGAGATTAAATTAGTTTCCCACTACCAGCAGCAGAGGATGACTTCTTGTACAGAATGAGACAGACCTAAGGTGGATCAGGGAGAAGGATACTGATCCTGGTAACTGCTGACTATGACAGGTAAAAAATAAAATAATGCAACCAAGCTGGAATATCAAAACATTCATATTATATGAAAGAAAGTGAACGCCAAGGCATAAGTACACTTAAGTACACTTATATTAACTTTTTGTCTGTTACAGTTAGAATTCTTTACATTTGCAACCAAAGCACATCCCAGCAAGGGCCATACTGAGAGACATAAGCCTTACTTACATATTTTGGTATGCACTGACCTGATAAGAATTTATATAATTTGAGCTTCCTGGTGTTCCACCGTGGTTGCATAGACTCTTATTATACTCAAGCCTTCTATGTTTCTGTACCCTCCCTACTGCTGTCTGAAGCCCACCATTCTAATTAATAAGGTGAGTTTTGGATTCCACATTGCTAACCACTGTATTCTACAACTACTGTCCCTTGCATTTTTGACCCTGTTAGTAACTGGCTGATTGTTTGCAGTTATGAGTATGACTAATTTTGGGCACACTATCACAGTTCAGTAAGATATATGAAAAAGGAGGGCAGCCTGGATAGAACCTTATGGGATGCCACTAGTGACAAGACATGTGTCTGGAGCATTTCTCCCTGGGTCTCTGCTGAAAAATGGCTTTGTTTCAAGTTGGACTTTCCCAGTAAATAAATAAATAAATAAATGGTATGAGATCTGCCAAACAACCAGTTACCTATCTAGTACACAATGTATAGGTTACTGTAGAGTTTGGAGAGTTTGCCACTAATCTTAGTATGGGGGATAATATGAAAGGCCTTAACAAGATCTGGATAAGCAGTGTGGACAATATGACCATTATAATGGGCCATAGTAGCCCCTTCAAAGAACTCAACTGGACTTAGCAGGCATGATTTACCTTTTTCAAAGCTGAACTGATATGTATGCGGGGATACAAAGTCACCTATGTCATTGTTTATTTTTTCAGCTATAATATGCTCCAAAGCCATATAAATAATACTAGTCAGATTGAAAGGTCTATATCTATCAAGGTCAATAGAGGGACCACCTTTATCTTCCATTATGTTAGTTTTCTTTTTTTATCTTCAAGTTACTTGACATTTATATCTATGTGTTTTCTTTTGTCTTCTCCCTTGTCTTCGACATATGTGACTGTCTCACCACCTCCATTTGCAGTCTTGTCTATGTTATGTGTTTGTGTGGCCCTACTACTGCCTCTGCTCTCCTACTTTAATCATTGTCTATGTTATGTGTTTGTGTGGCCCTTTACTGCCTCTTCAGTCCTACTTTAATCATTGTGTATGTGTTTGTGTGGCCCTATACTGCCTCTACAGTCCTACTTTAATAATTGTGTATGTGTTTGTGTGGCCCTACTACTGCCTTTGCCCTCCAACTTTAATCATTGTCTATGTTATGTGTTTGTGTGGTCCTAGTAGTGCCTCTACCCTCCTACTTTAATCATTGTCTATGTTATGTGTTTGTGTGGCCCTACTAGTGCCTCTACCCTCCTACTTTAATCATTATGTATGTGTTTGTGTGGCCCTACTACTGCCTCTGCCCTCCTACTTTAATCATTGTCTATGTTATGTGTTTGTGTGACCCTACTAGTGCCTCTGCCCTCCTACTTTAATCATTGTCTATGTTATGTGTTTGTGTGGCCCTACTAGTGCCTCTGCCCTCCTACTTTAATCATTGTCTATGTTATGTGTTTGTGTGGCTCTACTAGTGCCTCTACCTTCCTACTGTAATCACACTTCCTTTACTATCTTCCACGTTACCTTCTTTGCATATATGTATCACTGGGTCAAAAAATAGATCAGCACACAAGCCTCATGACCTTGCAGGGTGGCTATATACCTTCTTTCTCTTGCTGCAACTGTATGAGCATGATCAGGCCAAGAACCCTGAAGCACTTGCTCCGTAGCTGAGCAGTACTGGTATCTGTACTTCCCTGCAGCTGCACCACACTCCTGCATGATCATTCTGCAAGTCCCTGTTGCAGCCACTATGAGGGTCTTTCTTGAACTGTTCATTATGCACAGTTGCTCAGCTGCATTCATTCTTAATGAGCATCAAGGCTTGTTTCAAACACACAATAAACACAGAAGGTCTGGCTGTGATCATGGCTATAATGTTTCTGAATATCCAGGCTTGTGTGATTTAATTATATCATCATCTTTTTTCGGCTGTTCCCGTTAGGGGTCGCCATAGCAGATCACCTGTTTCCATTTCTTCCTGTCCTCTGCATCTTGCTCTGTCACACCAACCACCTGCATGTCCTCTCTCACCACATCCATAAACTTTATCTTAGGCCTTCCTCTTTTCCTGTTACCTGGTAGCTTCATCCTTAGCATCTTTTTCCCAATATACTCAGCATCCCTCCTCAGCATGTCCAAACCAATGTAATCTTGCCTCTCTGGCTTTGTCTCCAAACCTTCCAACCTGGGCTGACCCTCTAATATACTTATTCCTAATCCTGTCCACCCTCATCACACCCAGTGCAAATCTTAGCATCTTTAACTCTGCCACATCCAGCTCAAACTCCTGCCATTTTGTCAACGCCACTGTCTCCAACCCATATAACATAGCTGGTCTCACTACCCTCTTGTAGAGCTTCCCTTTCACTCTTACAGGTACTTGTCTGTCACAGATCACTCCTGACACTCTTCTCCACCCACTCCATCCTGCTTGTACTCTCTTCTTCACCCCTCTTCCACACTTACCGTTACTCTGAACTATTGACCCCAAGTATTGAAACTCATCCACCTTCGCCACCTCTACTCCTTGCATCCTCACCATTCTTCTATCCTCCCTCTCTTTCACACATATATATTCTGTCTTAGTCCTGCTGACCTTCATTCCTCTTCTCTCTAGAGCATATCTCCACCTCTCCAGGGTCTCCTCCACTTGTTCCCTACTCTCACTACAGATCACAATGTCATCTGCAAACATCATAGTCCATTGGGACTCCTGTCTGATCTCGTCTGTCAACCTGTCCATCACCATTGCAAATAAGAAAGGGCTCGGAGCTGATCCTTGATGTAACCCCACCTCCACCTTAAATGCATCCATCACTCCCACTGCAGACCTCACCACTGTCACACTACCCTCGTACATATCCTGTACCACTCTTACATACTTCTCTGACACTTCTGACTTCCTCATACAATACCACAACTCCTCTCTTGGCACCCTGTTATATGCTTTCTCTAAGTCTACAAAAACACAATGCAACTCCTTCTGACATTCTCTGTACTTCTCCATCAACACTCTCGGAGTAAACATCGCATCTGTAGGGCTCTTTCCTGGCATGAAACCATACTGCTGTTCACTAATCATCACGTCCCTTCTTAACCTAGCTTCCACTACTCTTTCCCATAACTTCATGCTGTGACTGATCAATTTAATCCCTCTGTAGTTACTACAGCTCTGCACATCACCCTTATTCTTATAAATCGGTACCATTCCTCAGGCATCCTCTCACATTCTAAGATTTCATTAAACAATCTGGTTAAAAACTCCACTGACATTTCACCTAAACACCTCCATGCTTCCACAGGTATGTCATCTGGGCCAACAGCCTTTCCATTCTTCATTCTCTACATAGCTATCCTTACTTCCTCCCTGCTAATACATTGTACTTCATGATTCACTATCCCTACATCATCCAACCTTCTCTCCCTCTCAGTCTCTTCATTCATCAACCCCTCAAAGTACTCTTTCCATCTCCTCAACACATTCTCCTCGCTTGTGAGTATGTTTCCCTGATTATTCTTTATCACCTTTACCTGCTGCACATCTTTCCTAGCACCGTCCCTCTGTCTAGCCAATCGGTACAGGTCCTTTTCTCCCTCCTTAGTGTCCAACCTTTCATACAACTCTTCATATGCCTTATCCTTAGCTTTCGCCACCTCTCTCTTTGCCATGCACCTCATCTCCTTATACTCCTGTCTACTGTCTTCATCTCTCTGACAATCCCACTTCTTCTTTGCCAACTTCTTTGCCTGTATACTCTTCTGTACTTCCTCAATCCACCACCATGTCTCCTTGTCATCCTTTCTCTGTCCCGATGTGATACCAAGCACCTTTCTAGCCGTCTCCCTTACTAGCTCTACTGTAGTTACCCAGCTATTCGGTAACTCTTCACTGCCACCCAGTGCCTGTCTTAACTCATCCCTGAACTCCACCTCACAATTACCCTTTTTCAGTTTCCACCATTTGATCCTTGGTGCTGCCCTCACACTCCTCCTCCTCTTCTTGATCACCAATGTCATCCTACAAACCACTATCCTATGCTGCCTAACTATACTTTCCCCTGCCACCACTTTACAGTCTCCAAGCTCCTTCAGACTGGCCTTCCTACATAAGATATAATCCACCTGTGTGCATCTCTCTCCACTCTTCTGTGTCATCCTATGCTCCTCCCTCTTGTTAAAATATGTATTCACCACAGCCATGTCCATCCTTTTCGTAAAATCCACTACCATCTGACCCTCTGAATTCCTTTGTTTAACACCATACCTACCCATCACTTCCTCATCCCCTCTGTTCCCTTCACCAACATGCCCATTGAAATCTGTAATTCGTTTCTGAGTTACATTTTGCATTTCAAATAAATTTCTTGCCTTTCAAATACTAGTTCCACACATTTTTCTTCCTTTCATTTACTTTTACACTCAAATAGAGAAAGGTCAGAGATTGACACACATTTTACAGATTTAAAAAAAGTGTTCAAACAGTCAAAAAGTGCCAACAGTCTGCAATAAGAAAATTTGAAAAATACATCATATTTTAAATCATCTTTATTTCTACTGGCACCCTGCCTGACACCACACTTTTATTTTATAGAATTCATTTCTTGTTTCTATTAAGGCTTTACTATCAGTTACTACTGTTATGCCATTACAAAAGAAATGTTTATCTAAAAGGTGAAATGCGTTTGTTTTGGATTTTACTTTTTGGTCATGTTTAGAAATTAAGGTAACTGCTTAACTTATATATGTTGAAATTGTATTTTAAAATTTTAAACTTCATTTGATAGTTGTAATCCGAGCTTTGTTGAAAATGGGCTGTTTTGGTGCAGTCCTCAACTCTTCTAATAAATAAATAAACAAACAAATATATAAATAATTCAATGATTCTGTCTAAGGTCTATTTTTCTTCCTGAAATCTGTGCAAAATTATTAAGGGGTTGCAAATATTACTCCATACACAGACATTAGTGTCTCTGTGGAAGTGAACCAGATGCCCTTTATCTCTTCTCCCAGCTATAGTCAGAGTTTTTGAATATTACATACTATAGGGTAAATGCCTACTCTTCTTCTCCAAAATAATGACAATGTTGCTATCCAGCCACTTCCCAAGGCCCTTTGACTGGTTGACCATCCCGGCTACTAAGGAATCACACTAAGCATGTCACCACCCTTATAAATATCAACATTTCTTTGAACCCAAAATTTTCTTCTCTCCTACATTGATGGCGCTACCAGATCTACCCCTCCCACACTGCATGCACTGTGACAACTTGAGGCTGAGCCGACCATTACACAGTGATGCCATTCATCCTGGTCGCCCCCCCTCCCCCACAGGGATGATCTCATTGTCTGTACCACAGTTGCATCGCCTAATATTCAAATAGTTCTACCAAAGTACAGCTCTAATTTATGGCTACTGAGGTTCCTTACTGGCATCACCACTTTTGTAGCTCATTCTCAGGTCTTGAATTGTTTATTGAAAATAGGTTTTAATATCTATTTCGTCATATTGCATTTTAGTTTTTCCCTTTTCCTGTCCCTTTGAACCCTTTTTAAACATTTTATACCTAGTCCCTATCATATGTTCAAAGATGATTACAAGGCTAATGACTCCAAAGGGCAGGGGGGAATGGGTGGCACAGTGGTGCAGCAGATAGTGTTGTTGCCTGACAACAAGAGGTTTCCCAGTTTGATTATCATCTGGGGTGCTGTCTGTGCAGTGTCTGCATTACCTCCTTGTGTTTCTGTGTGTTTACTCCGAGTCATCAAGTTTCCTTCCACATTTCAAAGAAATGCAGTAGATGGATTATACACTCCAAGTTGAACATAGATGTGAGTGTGTGGTATGGAAGAATAACTGTGGCAGGATTAGCCAACAGGTGATGTGAACCCTGACTCTAGATGATTGTCACTGTTAAAGTGATACCCTGCCCCATGTGCAAAAATGTGAAAAAGGGGTTGTGGATGAATGGATGGCCTCTGGTGGGGAGGGGGAGCTTTTTAAGTTTAGCTATGCTTCCCAAATCTATCTGATAAATTTTGTTACCACAGGGTTATTTTAAGGGTTATATGTAAGCTTGGAAATGAGTGTTATAGGTTCATAGGTACTAGGCTAATGGAAACAACATCCCAACTTCAGAGGACTAGAACGCTGCACCCAACAAGCTGAAGAACGATTCATCATATTATGAATGCATTGAGCCATATAGGCCATCACCCCATGGTCTTGAACCAGCTTTTATTCAGCTCCCAGAATATAAAACTCTCTTTAAGACTGTATTTAATATTCTTTTTCTCCTTCTTTCCCCATGCAGTTTAAATCCTGTTTCTAATATCTAATATCAACTTAGTTATCCTTCTGTGCAGTCATAGGAGGAAGCAGTATCATCACTTGAAGGCTGATATCAATTTATTTGTTGCTTTCATTCTTTTAGTATTGTGGGTGTTTTATGCTAGTATGTTTGCATTTTACTTTTGTATAGTGATTAATTTTAAGGACTAAAATACAATCTGACTTATTTTAAAATTTAATGATGTTTATTCCTTTTTAAATTAATGTGTGTGCTTGCCATAGTTTAATCAATTATCTGGCTGTTTCATGATAGTACAGTTGCCTTCAGCAATTACCTGGTCTAATTAAAATTCAGGTGGGTTGCTATAGCACCTGTATGCTGTGTTAAGGAAGAAAAAGCACCTACACTTTACTCATCAGTATGTGTTACTAAAGCCAGGGATGAATGTTTTAGTGAATGACTATAAGACACTGCTGGTTACCATTAAATATGGATTCCACTATATGCAATCCCCATAGAAATGTCTTACTACTTCTCTATTAATTGTAGATAGTTGTAATGTTCTGTTGCCTGCTTATTAATTGTACAAACATCCTTTCCAGCAGTGTAAACAGAGCTGTATGTCTTTAGTCAACTAAATCTGTACATTGATTTTATTGTTTAATTAAAGGAGAATTCCTAAATGCTCTTAACTGTTCGAAGTAATTATTATTACAAATATGAGTTTTTCAAAATCTACTGACATGCTTATAATGGAGTAAATCTGCAATAGTTAATTTTGAAAAATAGGTTGAAAATTAACTTGGTTGGTTTAGACCATAAAGATTTTTTCTTACAGGTCTGATTACTGCCAGAGACAAAAATGACTGGGAAAACTAGACTAGGAATCCTACTGTATTGTCCTTATGGGTGAACTAATTGCTACCTGGAAGGGTAGAAGTTTTTGAAATTGTTTATAGCTTTCAGATGCTGCAACATATCTTAGCAAAGCTCTGGGGGTGTATTGTACCAGAGTAAGGTGAACAGATGTGATTACATTCTATAACCAGCACTGAAATTATTTATTAGATATTAGTGAGAGATATGATGGAACTTTTTCAGCAGCACTTTGTCTTCTGGAACCTGACAGGAAAGATCTCTCACAAATATCTCACGCAACCACATACCTCATCTTCCTTTGCTGTAGTAAGCAACTCAACACACTTTATCTTGCCTTGCTTTAGCAAGTAAGCAGGGAATGGTAATTCGTTAGATTAGCCAGGAAAATATAGTGAGATTAGTTAAGTACTGTTTTTCTGTATGTGTGTGTGTTTTTCTGTATGCGTGTGAATCTAACCAACTGTGTTATTTTTATATCTCCTGTGATTGAAACTCTTGTGTTTATTGTAACTGGATATTCAGTATTCTCATGTTTTCTATTTTCTTATGTATTATTAAATATTTCTATACCTTTCATTGTGGCTGTTCTTTTAGGGAATACTTTTAACATCTTGAGAGTACTTATGTTGAGTTTAGTCACACTGTCACTGCTCTTGAAAGCCTTACTGCATTGGTCAAACTCTACCATTTATATTAGTATTAATTTTAATCAGTATAATTGGGTGCCCTTATAAGAGCTTTACAGTAGCTGACTGGTGGCAGCATAATTACCTTATAGTCTGGACAGAGGGGGCACAGCTGGTAAATCTGTACCAGCCTTTCCCAGTTGTGTATATGTATGTGTGTGTGTGTGTGTGTGTGTGTGTGTGTGTGTGTGTGTGTGTGTGTGTGTGTGTGTGTGTGTGTGTGTGTGTGTGTGTGTGTGTGTGTGTGTGTGTGTGTGTGTGTGTGTGTGTGTGTGTGTGTGTGTGTGTGCATGTGTGCATGTGTGTATGTCTGTGTATGAAGATCAAATATCCAAGTGCGTGTGTCAGCTACTTGGAACAGGGACACAGAACTCCAAAGTGGTCAGTATGAAGTCTTGTTTGGGGCCTGAAGAGAGACAGAGTCCAGCCCCAAGTCTGGAGTGTGCTTCCTGCATGCCCTTAAGGAAAACTGTGCTTGGTACAGAGAGCTGCATCTAAAAATAATGTGTGTATCCATTCTTGCTCCTAGTAGCTGTTCCTCACTGGTGTCAGTAGTGAGGATTGAGGCTCCTTGATTACTGGCCTGGAGTAGGAACTGTCACACTGGATAATGTGTTGAGCTTCTTGATGGTCTCTTTTGGCCAAAAGCTTGGTAAGAACATATGAACTTATGGGTGGGAGTAGAGAAAAGTACCAATATATCGGCAAAAGCTGTTATGACATCAGCAGAGTCTGGCCACTGTACGTGTACTATAATGTAAATAGCACCGAATGAACTGCCTACTGTAACAATGATGTGCCAATATGCAACTTCAATGGGACTTGAAACTGCAATCCTCTCCACTTACTCTGTACAAAGCACTTCATTTACAAGCAGAACTATAAAAGCAGTCACACTAAAAGTGTCAATGAACTACATAGCAGGTGCTTGCTATACACATGTGGAATGAAAGAATGAAAGAAACAAAAAAGCATCCAATCCTTAAAAGACATGAGGAAAGAACCCTTCACAATTACACTGTACAAAGGACTTCATTTACAGACAGAGCTACAGAAGCAGTTATACTTGCAGTGTCAGCTTTATCCTATGCTGTATGCTTCCACTGTTGTGCAATAATGTTCAGTAAGTTTGTGAACCTGATGCCAGCGGAGGCCAATATACATAGTAAATGACAGTGATTGTATTTAATCATTGCTATACAATGAGCAGTGCCAGTCCTTGATGGCTATACATGGACATTTACTGTGTTCATTCCGACCCATCACTCACAGTATTATCACAAATAAGTGATCTGAAAGCCCTACATGTGCATGTGTGAGATATATTTATCAATTTTATGACCATATTAAAGACTGGAAATGGGAGTATAGGAAAGAGATGAAAAAGGAAAACAAGCAGAGGATATAACAGAAGGGGTGGGGAAGATAGGGTATGTGTGTGTGTGTGTGTGTGTGTGTGTGTGTGTGTGTGTGTGTGTGTGTGTGTAACAGGTGTCCATTTTTCAAGCATAAAGAGAAGCATGTTGGAGAAGGAAGTAAGGAACATAAGAGGAAGATAAGAAGATTAGATTAGGTAGCAAGAGAAGACAGACATGACTGACAGGGTCTGTGGTGAGGAACACAAACAGTAAAGGAGACATCAGACAAACACTGGAAAGACAATGTGTAGTGATATCCTACCCATCAGGCATTGGTAAAGACACAAAAGGGAGGGGAACTCCAGATTAGCGGATAGGATTGAGTTTCCAGAGCTGCAGCTTCTGCCAGGAAATGCTGCAGACGACTGATTACATCACTGGAGCTTATTTGAATGTAAAGGAGATGGCAAAGTATATCTTGAAGGAAAAGAAATTCAAGAAAGGAATAAAATGTGAAGATCTAGGAGAAACTATAATGTACTGCTATACAATCATTCATGTTTATGTCGTTAGTTATGACAATAGGCAGTATTTCTGTATTCCTGTTCATATCATCATCATCCTCTTTCGGCTGTTCCCTTTAGGGGTCGCCACAGCGGATCATCTGTTTCCATTTCTTCCTGTCCTCTGCATCTTTCTCTGTATTCCTGTTAACATTTCTAATATAAATCAGCTCCTAAAAGTTAGTTGCCATTATGAAAAGTCACATTATGACAGACAAAGGGGACATTGATTCATGGCTTAACAGATAATACTAATCATAAAAACAAATAATCATTTGTGTGTTCTCATTCATAGTTCAAAAAAAAGAATTACATGACATTTGAAATGCCATATCATAATAAAATTGCAGCTGATGGTTTGTTCATAGCATGTACAAATTTTTAATATGGAAGGCAATTCTCAACAAAAGAATTTTGATGCTTTATATTAATATAAAAATAAGCACACTGGTTTCTGATGAAAGTATAAATACTTTTACCAAGTTCATTTTGTTGAGAACACTAGTGCTGTCTATACTTCATTAATATTTATGGAGCACAAGGTGATGAAATTTAATTTGTCTCATCCTTTCCTCGTAATGTTTGCTAGTAAAAGTTCAGAATGTGCAAGTAAATGTAAGAATAAGTTAAGCGGGAGTGTCTTACACGGGATCTTTTATAATCAGTACACTATGAAGATATTAATGAAACAAGATATGAGGACCATATATTATAAAAAATTGGTAAAATTATTTTTTTTTTCCACAAAAGAAAACTGACCTACTTTGACAATTTTGATAGAGAATAATGGCAAAGTTCTTAGCTTGGAGAAAGTGTAAAATTATGATTAATGTAACTGAACGGGGAGGGCACAGCCACAACTCTGTGCTGAGATTTCAGTCACCCACAGGCTTATGAGCTTCCTAAAAAACATAATGTGCCTGTTTTCTTCCTTATTTTTTCTATTTATTGCTTATTCTTACCATTTATTGCACTCTTTGTTGTCTGCTGCCAACTTTTTTACTGTATTTTATTACTATAAACAAACTGCAATGTTGTACTGCAACCGTCTACCTTACTGGGCCTGCTAAGTCATTTTAGTTACTGTTTTCACTGTTTGTAAAACTTTTTTAGCCATTTTCACTGTTTGAAATGTATTAACTGGAAATTTTGTCCATTTGTTAAGCATATGTTTGTCTGTTCTGATTTGCCTGCCAAAGAAGTGTATCATACAAGTGATTTGGTTGCAGTTAAAAGCATTCTCTAGAGTCTCCTTGCTCTTTTTTAACTTTTATTTAGTGTCTCAGTGCTGTTTTTCTGCTGTGGAAAACATTTCTGTAGTGTTTTCTGCATACAATAGTGTAGCTAGTAGCTGTAGCATAGTCTAGATTCAGGGTG
Source organism: Protopterus annectens (assembly GCF_019279795.1). Lineage (NCBI taxonomy): Eukaryota > Metazoa > Chordata > Ceratodontiformes > Protopteridae > Protopterus > Protopterus annectens. Next base: position 167,185,899 of record NC_056727.1, read on the forward strand.
CCTGTTTCTGGGCCTGGTTCAGGGGCGGCCTGTGCTATCGGACTGCCGGACTGCAGCCCCCTCAGAATGAAATAAAAATAGAAAAAAAATATTTTTTTAAATTTGTAGTCCCGACTACTGTGCATCTATGCGCATGCTCCAGGCAGTCCGGCAGGACCCATAGGGAACACATGGAGATGTCTGTGCACTTTTAAAGTGCACAGACTCGCTGGGATGATGTCTCGGGGCCGGACTGCAACAGCAGCAGTCAGAACAGTCTCGGACTCTCGTCGGGAGGTTTGTTTGATGTCAGGGATCTTGCGGGTCTTGGGAGTATTCGCAGGATTAGCTGGATACTATGGAGAAGGAAAACGGACAGGTAAGTGTATGGTGCTTTTTACTTTTACAATGATGTGTATGGTACATGCTTTTAGTTTATACGTTGTGTATGGTATGGTACTAGCTTTTAATTTAGTAGTGTGTGTGTGTGTGTGTGTGTGTGTGTGTGTGTGTGTGTGTGTGTGTGTGTGTGTGTGTGTGTGTGTGTGAGTGTGCAGGCGTGTGTTGTTATAAAGCTATAAGGCCTATGCTTTAGCTCCTGTCAGCATTCTCTGACCCATGCAGGTATATGTTTTACTCTGTTAATACATAGATAGTACATAAATGTGCTGTAGATTGGCCAACAGCACTGTTGCTTATCAGTCAAAATGTAGTACTTTATAATGTATTTGAGTGTCTGTTCACAGATGAACTTTTCCCACATTTTGACTCAAGGACATAGATCTGATACTGTGTTGAAGTTTTTTGCTGTAGAAGGGGAGGGAACCTTAGCAAGGACTCTGACTACAGCATGATTTAGAATTATAAGGTCAAGATTTTACTGGTGAGAACCAGATTAAGCAGGAATGCTAGATTTGTTGTCGGATACAGCACAGTTAATGTGAGTGCTACACAAATCTTGGTTATGGTGTAGTGCAGTAGATGCAGTGGTAGTATTGTTGCCTCACAGCTATAGGTTTTCTGGTTTGATTCTAGGTTGGGGTGGCTTCTATGTGGAGTCTGCATCTCCTCCCTGTGTTTGTGTGGATTTGCTCTGGTGCCCTGCCATTTTACAAAGACGTGTCTGCAGTATTAATCCCTGCGTCTCTGCTGAAAATTGTTTTTGTTCTGTCCAAAATTGACAGGCATTTGAATTTCAGACTTCAGGTTTCTGAATGTTTAATTCCTTGCATAATTGATGGTGCAGTGGTAGTATTGTTGCCTCACAGCTATAGGTTTTCTGGTTTGATTCTTGGTTGGGGTGGCTTCTGTGTGGAGTCTGCATCTCCTCCCTGTGTTTGTGTGGATTTGCTCTGGTGCCCTGCCATTTTACAAAGACGTGTCTGCAGTATTAATCCCTGCGTCTCTGCTGAAAATTGTTTTGTTCTGTCCGCAGTAAAATTGACAGGCATTTGAATTTCAGACTTCAGGTTTCTGAATGTTTAATTCCTTGCATATTTGTTGGTTCAGTGGTAGTATTGTTGTCTCACAGCTATAGGTTTTCTGGTTTGATTCTTGGTTGGGGTGGCTTCTGTGTGGAGTCTGCATCTCCTCCCTGTGTTTGTGTGGATTTGCTCTGGTGCCCTGCCATTTTACAAAGACGTGTCTGCAGTATTAATCCCTCGTCTCTGCTGAAAATTGTTTTGTTCTGTCCGCAGTAAAATTGACAGGCATTTGAATTTCAGACTTCAGGTTTCTGAATGTTTAATTCCTTGCATAATTGATGGTGCAGTGGTAGTATTGTTGCCTCACAGCTATAGGTTTTCTGGTTTGATTTTTGGTTGGGGTGGCTTCTGTGTGGAGTCTGCATCTCCTCCCTGTGTTTGTGTGGATTTGCTCTGATGCCCTGCCATTTTACAAAGACGTGTCTGCAGTATTAATCCCTGCGTCTCTGCTGAAAATTGTTTTTGTTCTGTCCGCAGTAAAATTGACAGGCATTTGAATTTCAGACTTCAGGTTTCTGAATGTTTAATTCCTTGCATATTTGATGGTGCAGTGGTAGTATTGTTGTCTCACAGCTATAGGTTTTCTTGTTTGATTCTTGGTTGGGGTGGCTTCTGTGTGGAGTCTGCATCTCCTCCCTGTGTTTGTGTGGATTTGCTCTGGTGCCCTGCCATTTTACAAAGACGTGTCTGCTGTATTAATCCCTGTGTCTCTGCTGAAAATTGTTTTTGTTCTGTCCGCAGTAAAATTGACAGGCATTTGAATTTCAGACTTCAGGTTTCTGAATGTTTAATTCCTTGCATATTTGATGGTGCAGTGGTAGTATTGTTGCCTCACAGCTATAGGTTTTCTGGTTTGATTCTTGGTTGGGGTGGCTTCTGTGTGGAGTTTGCATTTCCTCCCTGTGTTTGTGTGGATTTGCTCTGGTGCCCTGCCATTTTACAAAGACGTGCCTGCAGTATTAATCCCTGCGTCTCTGCTGAAAATTGTTTTTGTTCTGTCCGCAGTAAAATTGACAGGCATTTGAATTTCAGACTTCAGGTTTCTGAATGTTTAATTCCTTGCATATTTGATGGTGCAGTGGTAGTATTGTTGCCTCACAGCTATAGGTTTTCTGGTTTGATTCTTGGTTGGGGTGTCTTCTGTGTGGAGTCTACATCTCTTCCCTGTGTTTGTGTGGATTTGCTCTGGTGCCCTGCCATTTTACAAAGACGTGTCTGCAGTATTAATCCCTGCGTCTCTGCTGAAAATTGTTTTTGTTCTGTCAGCAGTAAAATTGACCGGCATTTGAATTTCAGACTTCATGTTCTTCAGAATACATAGTAGCACAACCTTTTTTTCTAGCAATTTTCTAAGTTTATAAGATGAATATTTTAAATTTGTCCCTATTTTGGGACTGTATTCCCCATTATTGGCTTCATCCAGGTTTTTGTGCTAAGGTTGACAGCTATGGCAAGAACTGAATTCACTGAATATGTTTGAGGGCTGTATTCCCTTATTACTGGGTTTGTCCAGGTGTTTTGTACTAAGAGGTTGACAGCTATGGTAAGAACTGAATTCACTAAATGATAGCCATTTAAGTTTCAGTCTTCCTCTCTTTTACAAAGCAGCTGATGTGGCGTAGTGGTATGTTACTCTGACTGTTTTTTGCTCAGGGACCTTGGCAGTAAAATGTATGGTGGCAACACAACATTTTATTCTAGCAACTTTCCAAGATTATACAAGCAATGTTTAATGTGTCCCTGGATTTTTGGGCTTTTGACCCCCAATACATTTTGGCTTTTTCCAGTTTTTGAGCTGCGGTTGAGATGCAGTTGAGTATTGAGTAGATTTTACAAGGAGCTGAGAGCTGCAGGGGAATAGAAGTTTAGTGCTTTGCCTAGTTAATACTATAGCACAACAGGTTGTGTACTTGCTTTTGATGCAGAAGGTTGTGGGTTCTACTCCCCAAAGGTGGATGCTGCCGTACTGAGAATGTTCTCCTTGGTGAAGATACTAACTATGAGTCTGTTATCAGTTTGCCATCCATTTCTTCTTGCAATATTATTACTAGCTTATCATTTTTTAATGTAATATAGGCAATTTATTCCTGAGGGGCAACAGACACTTTATTTTTTGATGAAACCATGAAATATAAAGGTGATTGCTAGCAACCGCTTCATTAGTTACAGATTTCTTTAATGTGGAATTATTTAGATGACTTACTTCAGAGATTGTGCATATTTACTGATAATGGACTGTAGAATTGTGCATATTTACTGATAAAGGTGGACTGTAGAATTGTGCATATTTACTGATAATGGTGGACTGTAGAATTGTGCATATTTACTGATAATGGTGGACTGTAGAATTGTGCATATTTACTAATAATGGTGGACTGTGGAATTGTGCATATTTACTAATAATGGTGGACTGTAGAATTGTGTATATTTACTAATAATGGTGGACTGTGGAAGTCTGAGTAGACTTTTTATGATAAATGTTCTCAACTGGGCTATTTTGCCATTATGGGTGCATATGGTTTGTTTCATTGCTTACTGGAAAAATGTTCAAAACAAATTTAAAACACCCTCTAACAAGTGTACTCTATTGTACAAGGAATATAATTTTAGTACAATGAGGAAGGTGTATCAAAGAGCACATGTATGTTTCATATGCAAGGGGCCTATGATTTGAAAACAGCCCAAAATTAATCTTTATCTGCCACTGGCAAAATGTATTTTCTTTGAATGTGGGTTTCAATGCTGTTTCAATGAATGTGAGTTTCTAGGGCAGAGAAGTTTTAATGCTAAGTTTTCATTGTGAGACTGCATTCTTTGTTTAACAGATGACTTAGTATTTGTGCTGTAAAATACAAAATAAAACTTTCAAATGAAGTCCAACTCATCATAGAAGTAAAGCAGTATGCACATTAGTGTTTATGGTAAATGGAGTGAAATAGCCAAGTAATGGTTCATTGGAATGGCTGCAGAGGCTCCATTCAACCATTATTTTGTCAGGGGGGAAGGGCAGCAAACTCAGACAGGCCCAGCTGAACTATACCTCCCAACTGTCCAGATTTTCAAAGAATGAATAGATTTTTGCTTCTTATTTTTGGTTTGTTCTTCATAAAATTTGTAGTTTTCTGGCAAATCATTTAGGAATTAAGTCACTAAATAATAAGTTTCAGACTTCATAACCTTCAGAAAAATGCATGTTAAAGTAAGAGCTGTTCTATCAACTGTCTTAATTTATACAAGAGCAATTTTTAGTACTGTTTATATGTGCCCCAATATATTTGGCCTTGTTCAGATTTACTGCATTAACAGGTTGAGAGGTACATGCAAATAAATTGCTTTATAGAATTAGGCATAGCCAACCTCTCAACTGTCCCCAATTTTTGGCTCAAAATGTTGCTCTTCCCCTAATCATCCCTCTGCAAAATAGCAATTTTGGAAGAAAACATGGAGGGTTTACAATTAAGAAATAACTCTAATATTCAAAGTTATAGATTACGAAATGCATGTAGATTCTTTTATTTTGTCAGCTGCTCAAGGTAGCAGTACTAATATTAAAGTGTCCCTTCTTTGGCAGGTAGCAGCTGTATTGTGTGTCTATTTTATATTTTTGCATCACATTTTGGTCCATTTTTCATAAAGTTGTTTTTTGGCAAATTAGTGACAAATCACTAAAGGCTGAAGTTAGAAAATGACAGACATTTGAGTTTCAGATTTTATACCCTTCAGAAAATTCATACTAATGCAAGACCTATTCTATTATCTTTCTAAGTTTATTAGAGCAATATTTAAAAATTGTCCTTATTTTTGGACCTTTGTCCCACTTCTGTGTATGGCTTTGTCCAGATTTCTTGCTCTTGAGGTTGAGAGGTATGACAAATGTGTCAGGGCCATCACAGTCAGCCAGAGAAATTTCAAATTGTGACATGCTTGTTGCACCCACTCCCCATGTAGTGACTCTGGATGTGTCCAAGCAAGGCAAGGAGTAGTTGTATCTACCTTGGATGGGGAGGACACACTGCATAAGTACTACAGTGGCTTTTCATCTGTCCTTGATTTTGCAGAATGGTCTGGTTTCTGTCATATTTTTGTACTGTTGATTTATGCTTATTACTCAAATTTATGCTTATTACTCAAAGTGCCTGTTGCTCTGTGTTTAAGTAGCAATGCTTTAATGACCATAAGGTAAGCTTGTCTGAGATCGTAAGATGCAAGTAAGCTTTAATAAGCATACTGTTAAAGAATTGCCAACATTGAAAGCCTTTCTGTTGTTGCCATGCAGAGAATACTTGACTAGATAATGTATAAGCCTTGGGTATTAAAGGACAGGATTCCATTATTTTAAAAAGCTCATTACACTTGTTGGAGACTTCCAGTCATCTCTACAGACTTTACCCGTAAACTAAACAGAATGCCAATCATGTGTGGTCCATAACCTGTACAGTAATCCTTTAAGCAATGTATCTTGAGCTTGTTTCTTGTTTGCTTTTCATTTTTTTACTTTTATCATGTTTTCCCCATGAAACAAGTTGTCAGGCAGCAGGTCTTTTTTGGATAAGAAACATTTTTACAAGTGGGGGCATCACATAGATTTCTACTTTCAGCATGTTACTTGGTACTTTAATAAAGCTGAATATATTATAATTAGAACTGCAGTGAAAGAAGTGGTTTGAGTTGAGTGCTTCTGGTTTTTCTTATACTTGATTTTGACTGGCATTCCAGTAATGTATTTAAAATGTAATTTATTTTTTCATGCCTCACAACCTTTTGTTTCCATCTAGATATTAAGTAAGCTGTCATGCAGCCAATGCATTGAAATATTTTTATTCTTCTACACTTATTTTTGTCTTGATTGGACTTTCATAATGATGGTTTGCCACCCAGGGCAGCGTATTTAATTAAAGTTATTTTTTTGTGGTTTTGTGCATAGCTCCTCCCCTTTCTGGTTGACCACACCCCCCCTTGACCCCACCCATTCAGCTGTCTCCTGCAGCCCCCCTGTGATTTGAAGTCACCAGCCGCCACTGGCCTGGTTGTTTGTTTGTAGTGGCTGTTTGTTCTGAGTACGTTTTCCAGGCCATCTTGGATTAGAAAGGACCCTTCTGCACTCTAGTGATAGGATTTTTCTGATTGGTCCCTGGCTGGTAAAGGCTGGCTAGTCTAGAGCTTGGAGTAAGCACCTCATTGCTTTTTTGAGCTTAGTTGTTTTGGGTTTTAACCTTCTGGTATTTAATCCCCAACCCATGAGTGGGTTTCTGCTTGTTTCCTCATTGCCCAGCACCACAGACTGCCACACAATTGTGCACCGCAGCCAGACAGATAATTTCAACAGTTTTTCCCTTAGATACAGCTGTATCCCAACAGTGTAGTTCCTCATCTTTAGCACATTTCTGGGCAAAGAGGCTAGCTTTCTGTGTTACTAGAATCTTCTATTTTTGTGGTATTTAAACCCCACGTTTGAGCTGGTTTGGGCTTGTTTGTACATCACACACCACAACTACTTAACCCACTGTGAGGTATTCCAGCTACAAATTTTCCCTCAGTAGCACTTGTGTGATCACCTAGTAGTACTCCTCTTGACCTTCCACCCTTTACCTCCTTAGCTCTCTCTGGCCTCTTTCAATCAGAGTCTGACTTATATGGATGGACAGTTTCCTATGGTTTCTCCTGCCAGTCTGGTTGATATGGGCATCTTGAGACAGTGTCGCAACTGCCTCATGTACACAAACAACCCTCTACTGCTACCACCTAGGAATACAATTTGGGAGAGATGCAATTACATTAAAAACCTAGAGTCTATACTCTCTCCCTCTCAAGCCAGTATATCTGGCACCAAAAAGGTTGTAAACATAAACACCATATCTCAAACACCACCCACACCTACACAGCACACACATATGTGGAGGCCCTCAACAAAAACATATCCAAACAAAAGACCTCCAAGGCAAAAACACCCGTGAACTCCACTGCCCACCACACCACACACCACACACCACACATAGTCCACACACCTGTGTCTCACAGCCACTAAGGTGTTAATATAAACCCAACATATTAGTCATAGGAGACTCCATTGTAAAATACACAGATGTGCCCCTCACCAGGCTGGATAAGGAAAAAGTCACAGTTAGTTGTTTGTCAGGTGTCAGAATCTGCCATATCACTCACGCACTCAAGTCTCTCAACAACAGGTACCGTTATGAATCTGTCATAGTCCATGTTGGTTTAAATGATTTGAGATATACCTCCCTATACTATATGAAGAGAGACATGATCAAGCTGGCTGAATAAGTGTCCCAGGCAGGTGTGTTCCTAACCTTAAGCAGCATTCTACCATCACCCAGAAAGATGCCTCAATACAAACAGAAAATGATTGACTTTAACAACTGGCTTAGTTTCTGGTGTCATTCCAAGGGATCCAGTACCTGACAGCCTGGGAAGACATGATCGACAGACCATCATGCTTTGCCAGAGATGAGCTGCATCTGTCTCCCTTGGGGTTCAGTCTTCTGGCAAAGGCTGTGGCCTCCCCCATAGGGCCTTTTTAAACAATGTCATGATATAAAAACTACAGACAAGAAAATTTCATCAAAACACAAATTAAATGTCATGCTGCTAAACGCTAGGAATCTAAACATGAAACTGCACTCATTGCAAGCATTCTTAACCCTGGAAGATGCTGACATTTCTGCAGTCACAGAAACCTGGTTCACAGCTGCAGAGACCACCCCAGGTTGCTCATCCTACCATACATTCAGATCCCAAACCATGGGCAGCAAAGCAAAAGGAGGTGGAGTCACAATATATATAAAAGACATACACACCTCCAGGCTGATCAAACAGTATGATGCACAAGAGACACTCCAGGTGCAGTTAACCATTGACAAGACCCCTATTCAATTCATAGCTAGCTACAGGCCCCCAACTTTGACTCAAGATGTCCACTCTGCCCATCTGGATTTCTTCAAACCTATCAAGATTCAACCCTTTATCCTGATCCTGGATGACTTTAACTATCCAACCATAGACTGGAAGAACTACTCATGCCAAAACACAAATGCCCAGAGATTCCTTGATTTCATCAACATAAATGCCTTGGACCAGCTAGTTGACACCCCCACAAGAGGTGCTAATATCTTGGACTTGGTATTAACCAACATGAGTAACCACTGCAGCATCCCTACAGTGTCATCCTCCCTAGTAACATCTGACCATAAAGCAGTCACTTTTGAAGTCACCATCTCCCCCAATCATACCCCAGCTAGGGTGAAACAAAAAACCTCCAAAGCTGATTACAACCTCCTGAGGGAAGCTATAAACAATTTCACAGACCCATCCCCCTCCATATGAACTGGCACATATGTCCAAACCAACACCAAAGTACTATACGAGCATTTATATAGCTGCATGGAATCAGGATTACCTGATAGGACAAAAAGCATCCTCCTCAAGGAAGAGTAAACCTGTATGATAGACATCTGCAATAAATAAACTCTACAATAAAAGGAAAAAAATTGCTGTCCACGACCAAGAAGGACCAGGTGCCTAATTGGAAGCAATCTCTCCTTTGTCTGAACAAGCAAATAAGAGCACTAGTGAAATCCTCTAAAGCAAACTTCGAGTCCAAACTGGCCACATCTACTAAAGGCAATCATAAGGCCTACTTCATATATGTACGCAATCTCAAAGAAAGCACTCAGATCTGCTCAGAACTGGTGGTCAAGGACACCACATACATAAACGCCGTATATATAGCCAACCTTCTGGCAGACAGGTTCATTGAAAACTTTACCCGTCTGTCCCCCCTATCAGTAAATCAGGACATCCCCAGCTCCTGCCTCCCTCCCTTTATCTCCAAGGAACAAATCATCACTGCCCTCTCAAAGGCAAAAAATACAGCCTCCATGTGACTCGATAACACCCCATGTTGCATCCTACATGAACTCAGGCAGGAATTTGCAGCACCATTAGGAACTCTGTTCATCCAAAACCTGAGTACCAGCTTTGTCTCAGCTGAGTGGAGGATAGCTACTGTCATCCCTTTGCACAAAGGTGGAGCATCCACCGATCCAGGAAATTATACACCCATCAGCCTAATCTGCAAGGCCATGGAAAGGATTATCATAGACCTCATTAACAAGGACATTGGCAACCTCCAAACACTCGATCCCAGTTTGGTTTCAACAAGGGGAGGACATGCCTGGTCATTTATGCAATTTTCACTGAGGTTTAATAACAATACCACTACTCATATGAGTACTTTAACATCTTCTTAAACTACCATCAGAACAGACAGATAACACATTGGTTATCACAAATCAGTGTTAGAATCATTAATTAGGAGACAGTTGTACTCATATGTTCACTGCAACCTTGAAATTAAAGGCCTAGAGTGCCAGATTCCAAAAGAGTTGCTGTCAGTGTAATTCTGAAAGACTTACTCTCAGTGTAAGTGACTTACTTTGGTATAATACGTGTCTATAATGGGCTTACAACAGGGGCCAGATTCTAAAAGACCTGCTCTCGATGTAAGTGGTGACTTTCATGGAAAGCAAGTCTTTTGGAATCAGGCCCAATACCATCAAGAGCATTGAATACTGATAGTCTCTATTTGCATTTATTTCTGGTAGAAATATTTAACTGTTTTTGAATTTTTCAAATGCTAAGATTTTTCAAATATGAAAAATTAATTTATTCTAAAACTTTAGAAGATAGTAAGTAACACACATTTTGCCACTGATGTTGTATTTTAATGTATTATATGAGTACTGATGTGGCTATAAATATTACTAGACCATGCTCGTCTTTACAAAGGTATGTAATTCCTGCTTCATCTTTATCAAACCTAATTACATTTTATGTCATTGTTTGCATCCTACATTTTATAAACTTTGCATGCCATTTAGTTTGGACTTCGACTGAAAAGGATTCTTGGACGAGTGTGCTTACCCAGTTAACAATGTTTATATTATAGCTATATATATATATATATATATATATATATATATATATATATATATATATATATCCAAAAATGTAAAAAATCCACTGGACACCAAAACAGTAGTTACAACGATAAAAGTTCTGAACGAAAAAATGTATAAAGCGTAACTTCAGCTTCAATTAATTTTATTGTGCATAGTGAGCGCTTTCACCTCTAAGGCTTCATCAGACTTAGTAAACCAATTAACTGCTCAGCTTTAAATACTTTTTGCTCATTAAAATTCATTACATCACATCCTATCTACACATTAATACATAGAAAATATTAAAAATGACTAAACAAATAAGAATAAACTTCATAATAATAAACTAAGCATACAATTCATCAAGAATCAGTTCCCACTATAAACTGTGTAGACTTAAAAACAGCATATAAACCCATATAAATATATAAAAGTAATAACATATGTAATTAGTATATCAATCAAACTCATGAACCATTCAAATCATTTCATATGTAAAGGCATAAATGTATAAATATATAATATATATTTAAAACATACATATAAGTACTTAAAAACTCATATTCTAACTCATTTCTTTTGAGGCTGTTTTTAAGTCTACACAGTTTATAGCGTAAACTGATTCTTGATGAATTGTATGCTTAGTTTATTATTATGAAGTTTATTCTTATTTGTTTAGTCATTTTTAATATTTTCTATGTATTAATGTGTAGAAAGGATGTGATGTAATGAATTTTAATGAGCAAAAAGTATTTAAAGCTGAGCAGTTAATTGGTTTACTAAGTCTGATGAAGCCTTAGAGGTGAATGTAATGAATTTTAATGAGCAAAAGGTATTTAAAGCTGAGCAGTTAATTGGTTTACTAAGTCTGATGAAGCCTTAGAGGTGAAAGCACTCACTGTGCACAATAAAATTAATTGAAGCTGAAGTTACGCTTTATACATTTTTTCGTTCAGAACTTTTATCTTTGTAACTACTGTTTTGGTGTCCAGTGCTGTGGTGTATCCCGTGGATGATTTATTTACATTTTTTGGCTTTGTGGCATTTACTTTACATCCTCTGGGGATTGTTTTGCCTGCTGAGCTGCCGACTTTTGATATTGCTAAGTTTATATATATATATATATATATATATATATATATATATATATATATTTAGAGATATAGATATACAGAGATATAGATACAGATATATATAAACAAATAATATGTGACCTCACAATCTGAGAAATAAAAGACAGATAAATCCCTGATGAGGCTATAACTGAGAGACTCAAGGCAAGAGTTGATAGGCAGAGAAGCTTGGAGCAAAACCTTCAGCTCTGTTGTTGACTGTAATTATGGCTGAGCTGTAGAAACAGAGAACCCAGATGGGTGAAGAAAAAACCTGTACTAGGCACTCACTGGAGAGTTAAATTACTAAAGACAGATCTCATTAATTTAGTGTTAAAGCGGAGGAGCTTATAGTACCAGATCTGCTTCTGAGTGACTGAATAAAGCAAAAAAAAAAACAGAAGTCATTATTACGTCTTAAGATTCTGGAGTATTCCTTAATGCCGGAAAGAAGAACCACATGTGTCTTCATTTCCAAATTTCTGTAATTACTCTGAGTAACTAAGACAACCCTGTATCTACCAGTTGTGTGCATCATTCAACAGCCTGCTGTTCCAGTTTCTGAAGCTTTTGCTCAAAGAAATCTGCTTGCTTCATTTTATTTTAGTTGCCAAATGCTTACAAAGAGATTTAAAAAATGAATTTGGAATGGATCACTGAAATGTCCTGCATTATCTAAGGTTTATTTCTTGCAAATAATAAAGAAAAAAATGAAGGTAGTTCTTGACATCCATCAGAATTTTAATATTTTTCTATCCATTAGATCAAACATGCTGCATCAAGTGAAGCCAAAATTATGTCTTACTATAAACTTGAACATTAGACACTGTGATAAAGGACCTAGATATTCGTATTAATAATTATTTATAATTTGGCCATCATGTCTCTGTAGTAGTTTGAAAATCCATCTGTTAACTAATTTCTAAAGCAAGAAGTCTTAATTCCCCTTATTTCATCCCTTATCACACCCATTTATGAATATAATGCCCTTTTTGATATGCATTTGTCAATAATGTCTCACTCAACTTGAGACCTGAGAGATTCCTAACCAAAAAGATCAATTACCTGAATATCATCAGTTATCCACATAGACTGTCAGACCTCTTCCTTTACTCAATCTGTTTTTGATTCCTCCATGGTGATCCTGCTATAGTTACATGATTCCTTCCATCAGCCATTGATGTTCTGTGAACTGGTGAGCAGTTGTTGCTAGCAACCTTTATGAATTGTGTCTGATGACTATCTTCTTTATGTTTCTATTGTTTCGTTATAATAGAGCTGAGCGGAGGAACAGCTGCAATGTCCTTATCTATTAAGCAATGCGATAAACTCCTTGTTAAGTTTGTTCTGTTAACTAGGATTATGTTGACACAAAGTTATCAAGTGATTAATAGGGAAAATAAGCCAGATGATAAAAAAAATTTTTATCCAAGGGTAATTCTCAGAAGTACAGAGATATTGGAAAGAAAGACATGTCATGAGATGGGGGTGAGCTAATATGGAGGAAGAGGAATTAAATGTTAGGAAGAACCACTACTAAATAAAATTACTGCAGTGAGACTTAAAAGATATAGATAAACATGCAAGACCCTGTCTTTACTAGCTGCAACTGGCTTCTGTAATGCCAATCTGGGAAGCATGACATAAACTCTGTTGGCTCAGTTTGAAGGAAGGTTTGCTCAGCTGCAGCTTGTCTTGTACAGAACTGGGGTATTGTGCAGTAGTAAATAAGTTCTGGACTGGAGTATTGTGCAGTGTAAATAAGTTCTAGACTGGGGTATTGTGCAGTGTAAATAAGTTCTGGACTGGGGTATCGTGCAGTGGTAAATAAGTTCTGGACAGGGGTATTGTGCAGTACAAATAAGTTCTGGACTGGAGTATTGTGCAGTGGTAGATAAGGTCTGGACTAGAGTATTGTGCAGTGGTAGATAAGTTCTGGACTGGGGTATTGTGCAGTATAAATAAGTTCTGGACTGGAGTATTGTGCAGTGGTAGATAGGTTCTGGTGAACCATAGGTGGATTAATGTGCACTTGTTTGGAATTACAAGTTAAAGCCAGGTAAATACTAACATATATTCTTACTTTTGAAGTATGAGATGCCTCTAGCTCCTAATTAGTATGGGAGTATGTCTCTGGAGATCCTTTCCTAAAAATCAGAGAATTAAAAGTAAGTTGTCTGGTTACCATTGACACTATCCAGCATGGAAAATGTTTCATATCTTTTTTTTTTTTTTTCTGTTTCTGCTCTTGGAATGTGCAGAAAAAAGAAGGTTTAAAGCTGTGTAGAACCCTTCATACAGAAAGAAAATTCAAGAATAACCTTTTCTTTCTTATATGTGTCTAGACAATTAAAACATTACAGAGATTCTTACATATGAAAGTAAAAAAGAGAAAGCCATTTCACTCCATATGAAACTGTAACCCTGGATTATCAAGTGCTCACACTCCAGGACCTGGTGAGGCTCAAGTACCTTATTAGCTGAGCATTTACTTCATGCTAATAACAACTAATTGAGGAACATTCCCTGGGGAATATGTAGATCAGATTAGGATGGTTAGCCTAATCTCAAAGATTTGAGATTAGGGCGATAGAAGAATTAAGGAACTCGACTGACAGTGAACTAAGGAGGGGAGGTGCAGCCAACTACTAGCTAAGTGAATTAAAGAATAAAGGGATATTGATTTTTTGATGGGACATTATCTCCAAGAAGAAGAAGACCTGCAGATGGCTATCATTCTTTGAGGGAGGGGTGATTCCCATGTTATAATCTCCCTGATGCTGCAAGGGCTATAGTTAAGCAAACTCCCTGAGTAGAGGCTGACAGAAGAGTAAATAGGTTAATTCGAAGCAGGGGCAAATTTACAGAATGTGGCTGGATTAAAAGATGTAATCAATGACCACTTATAAAGACTGTACCCCTAATTATTATATGTGTTCTGTTAGTTATTTGTCAGAAAGTTATTACATCAGTTGTTAAAACTTATGTACAATATGCCTGTGTTTTATTTAGTTACTATAGTGTGAGTTCAGAGTATTATGTAACTTTAACAGAAAATTAGGCTAAAGAAAGAGTGACAGGGGGCACTGCAGTCTGCGACTGAGTACTGGACTGATGATGATGAGGAAAGGAAGGGTTTGATATTCATTTTTCATGGAATATGAAAGATCCTAATGATCCTATAAAGCAATTCCTTAAATATACCAGGCATTACCAGCTACAACTACAATACCTTAAGTAGTTGAATTTATTTGAGGCTGAATTCATCAAGTTTAATAACCCACTTGTTAGGATGGATTTACACTCTATGGTGATATTTATCCACTATGTTCACCTTTCCTGGTAAACTAGCATCTGGCATACCTATTATAATACAGAAGTATCAAACATAACAGCATTATCCCATCAGGAAGTTTACATACATGAGTTTTCCAAAGACGAATTCCATGATATATTCATTGCTTTAAGTTGTGCAAATATATAAAGTGATTGTTCATGTACGTAATACTCAGCCTGTGCTCACTCTTTGCTCAGTCCATGCTTAATGACAGGCTTCAGACTATGTTGTTTGCTTCCATGAGAGTTTCTCCAAACTATAAAACATGCAAAGAAGAAAATAATAGCAATAAGAATTTTGTTGGCTCACATGGGAAGAGCTAGAGTTTTGATCCAAACATTGATATTTGTTCTGCATATACATATACATGAATAGATAGATTCACAGAGAAGTGAACAGTAATATATGGAGAATGGCATTCTTTCAAAGAAGCCTGTGTTGGCATTCTTCAGAGTTATGGCTACATCTGCATGTGCGTTACTTCATGACATGATTCAACTGTAAAAACCTATATATATATATATTATAGGTGGAGCATCAGAATGTGAAATGAAAATTTTGAGTCTAAACTGCTGTTAAATTCAGATATATTTAATTCTGATCATCACAGAGAATCAATGAGACAGGGATGAAGTAGGTTGTTGAAGTGAAACAGTGTGCAGTAAACTGGGAATTTAGCTTGAGTTTTGATTAAGCACCAGGAGAAGCATTCATGGGTGGCACTTGCAAAGAGGTTTTCCAGGGAAAAGAACTATGTGAATCAAATAAACTCTGAAGGCATTCAAGACTGCATTAAGTAAGGTGATTGTAAAGTACAGTTACTCAACAACTGAATAAACACAAGAACAAAAAGTCAAAACATAGGTAGAAAGTCATTGCAGATGTACAGATTACTTTACAAAACTACGGTTGTAATGAGGCTAAATGCCACAGTTGTGGAATGCTGGAGTATCAAAATGTGCATGATGTAATTTATTTATATTTATTTATATTAATGTACAGTTATAACAGAAACTGTTTTTAACTGAAAAATAATAAAACTATACAGAAAGACAATCAGCTGAGTGAAAGTGGCACTAAAATACCAATGATTTTGATTATCTTTCAAAAAGAATAAGAAGCATTTTTGACTATTTTTATTATAAATGCTAAAAATGTGGGCACAGAAACTGATACCAAAGCAGCAGTATCTTTTACAGCTGACAGAATATCTCATGCCTTGTGTGACGAAAGGAGGTACTGCCAGCAGAGCTAGCTGGAATTTTGTAAATAATTATATGTCTTTTGTAAATATCAAACTGATTTATACCAGATGCTGGTGTTACAAATGTATTAGAACCATATGTCATGTGTATATCAAACTGATTTGTACAAATGTTTGTGATGAAAAGGCATTTGTAAAGTGCTTGTGTTTGAAATGTATCCACAGTGTATCCTACTGGAGAAAACAGAAATGTGCATGCACTGTTGTAATTGTTTAAATTTATATGTTTTAATAGAGGAAACTGGCAGACAGGAGGTTAACCTCAGTCCAGCAAACTTTAAAAAATATCTGAAATTAAACCACTTTATAGGCCATAAAGATGCTATCTCACAGGTTTTGATGCAGCCAGCGACACAAAGTCTGTACTAGGAAGCTTTCTGTATTGTTTTTGGGGTGAGCTAATTATTACTCTGGAAGTCTGGAGGTATGCAATTGTTTTATGCCTTCCAGCACCTGCCAAAGATCTGAGCAAAAGCCCTTGTGTGTGTGTGTATTTTTACAGGTAGGTGCTAAGTCATGCTAGCTTCCAGCAATGGGGATTTGCATGAAAACTAGAAGTCAGATGACCAGAGTGATGTCATTCTGCAAGCTATCTCAGAACTAATATTTTAGATATTATTTTGAGAAGTCTCTTAGTGAGACTGAGCATTCTGTATTCCATCTTGGGTCTGACAACAAGGACCATTCACCACATCATCGGCCTTGCTCTATTAAGTAAGTTATTAGGGTATACCAATTCTCTTAGATTCAGTCAGGAATATAGTGAAGCTTAGTTTAGATATTGTTTTTCTGTATTTGTATGAGCCTGTCCTTCAATGATCTTTTAAATATTTCCTGTGATTTGAACTCTGATGTCACTTTGAATACATACTTGGTATTTTCTTTTTCTTTTATTATTATTAAATATATTTAAACCTTCATTGTGGCTGATCTTTGTAGAGTTATTTAATTTTGAGAGCACTTGCATATTTATTTGGTGACACGGTGTGGCCCACTCATATTAGCCTTGCTCTTGGTCAAACTACTATTTGTATTAGTATTAATATTACACAGTAAAACTGAACACCCTTTGCTAAGGGCCTTAAATTAGCTGGCAAGGGGTTCTGGTGGCAGTGATAACTACCTTATAGCCTGGGCAGAAGGGGGCATAGCTAGTAAACCTGTACCAGCTTTTCCCAGGGTGTGTGTGTGTGTGTGTGTGTGTGTGTGTGTGTGTGTGTGTGTGTGTGTGTGTGTGTGTGTGTGTGTGTGTGTGTGTGTGTGTGTGTATGTGTGTGTTTGTAAAACAAATCTCCAAGAATGTGTGTGTCAGCTACTTGGGCAGGGATACGAAGCACTGGCTGGACAAAGAGAGTGTTGGGGAACTTGGCTTGGAACCCTGACTAAGGACTCAACTCTATAGCTGTGCCAGTGGGGAGTCTTACTAGGGAGCTGGAGAAAGAAGGAGAAACCAGCCTCGGACCAACTATGGTCTCTGTGTGCTCTCAAGGGAAATTGCACTTGGTGCAGAGAGCTGCATCTGGAAATACTGTGTATGTGTACCTGTTTATCCTCTCAGTGAACGTTCCCCACTGGTGTCAGTGGTGAGGACTGAGGCTCCTTGATTACTGGCCCAGAGGTGGGGCATCACATATTTATTCATTGGCAGTGGTCGGATATCCACATCACATATTGGTTGGCAGTGGTGTGATATCCGCATCACATCTTGTTTCCTGAGAAATACTTATAAAGTATTGCTGTGAAGCTTAAATACCACATGTAAAGGTTTTTTACCACTTCATTATACTGCAATTATGTTTTCATCATATAAAGTGATCTTTCTGATTCTAAAATATGCAGGTTTAAAACTAGCTACATCAGTAGACCTATATTTATTAAGTTAAAAAAACACTTATGTTTGTAGTCACTGTAGGATGAGCAGCTGTCTGATTACTTCCTGATTCTGTGTCATTTCACAGCACCCAGAGATGATGTCATAAGGTAGACAAAGAGCGTGTAGTTCAATACCTTTAGGTATTGAATTGATAGGGGTCCCACTATGCCAAGCATTGGTACTGATATTCTATAACCCTCATTGTTAATGAATTTCATTACCCATTCTGAGCATACTTCAAATTTACCTGCAGCCATGGCAGGACTGTTGAGTCCAGTTGATGTCCTTTGGCACAGCAGCCCCATTTGTATGTTAGACCTGGTATTGTGGACAAGAAGCCAGGTCTGACATAAGCTGGAAAATGCATGGCCATGAGGCTGTCCAGTGCAGGTGATCTACCACTAGGTTAGCATGGCTGTAATACCTGCATTCTCCCCATCCAAGATGTGGGGCAAAACAGGACACTGCCAGCCATTCCCACAGGAGTTTGCAGATGGATCACACTACACCAAACCGTGAATATGTATGCTGCACTGCAGTACTTTAGGCAGTCTGGCTTCCTGCTAAGTGCTGCTTTTAGTATCCAGTCCCACATACAAGTGGAGCTTCTGCCTTGCTGAGATGCGTATTAAGTTCAATAAACATTTATTTTATTTCCGCACTAAACTAGTCATTGTATAACACAGATAAACATGCTTTACTATAGGCTATCAATGTGGCAATTCATTTACCTTAGTTTTCCTCCTAACAGTGATCATCTAGTGATGGTAGCCAACTATTTATTACAGTGTTACAGGTGTGTTATTACACTGCGTGCATGACAATCATTATACACTTTTACTAGAAGTCTTATCCTGCAGAACTGCGGTGGTGGTGCTGCGGTAGCATTGTCGCCTCACAGTAAGACGTTGTCCTGTTCGATTATCAGCTAAAGCGTCTTCTGTGTGGAGACATGCGTGAATGGGCGTACCTTTGTTGAAGGTTGTGCATCAGAGCTGGCAACTCGGTACGTAAAAATCTATTGACAATCATTAGCGGACCGGAGTTCCGCTGTGGCGACCCCTAACCGGGAAAAGCCAAAAGATACAACAACTAGAAGTCTTATCCTGTTGCTTTGCACTTTTGTTGCTTTTTATTTGAATCTAAATGTGTTTACTTATTTATTGCCTTATTACCTGATTGCCTGACTGAGTGGCTGATTGATTATTCTGCAGTCTGTGTCACTTTGTGTGTTGAAACCTGCTGCACACTACAAAAAACATGCCTGTCCTCTACAAGCTGCTTACCTCCTCCCACCCTTCTTCCAAACTGTATCATCAAAATTGCAGGAGCACAGCTATCTGGCATACAGGAAATACACATACAAGTTTATTAAACGTAATAAATACAGTTCCAGTGAAGAAACTAATGTAAATCTACATATTCTACACATCCTAAATCAGAAATCCCACGTAGTTCCTTCCCTCACCTCCATTTCTTTGAATTGCTAAGCACTAATCACATGATCCAGTATCTATCGGTCTAACCAATACATCTCTTCAAGTGCTCAGTGTTTAACATCTAGCAGCATAAGTATCTTTTAAACTGTAATAGTTGTCTGTTGTTTTTTATGAATGCAATTGAATTAGCATATGTATGTGTAATTCTTAATGTATATTACTTAATGTCTGTTAATGTATATTACTTAATGTCTACTTAAAAATATTTGTAATATGTTGGAGCTTTTCTCCCCAGGCATCTGCTGAAAAGGATTTTTTTTTACTAAATCCAGTCAGCCAAACCTGGTAAACAAATGCAAAATAAATCAACTTTACTTGATAAGAGCATAATTACAGCAAAGGAAATGGTAAATGAAGCACCTTTGCATATGATTTTAAAACGTATTTCCATGAGAGTTTATCTGTGTTAGGTAAATAATTGCTAAAATGCGTTATGAACATCAAAACATAATGTGTACATTTAGTTGTAGTAAAAGGTGACCAGCTTTGGCAGGAGAAAATGGCTATAGAGCTTAAAGAAGTATTTCATAATCAACTGTGTACACTGCAAGGAATTAAAGCAGCTATCTTTTTTTTTTTTAAACAAGTTTATTGTTTTTAACATACAAAATAAATATCATAACAATTTTATACAAGTAATTAAAATAGAAATAGTTATAACATTCAATAAAATAACCAAAGTATTTACAAAGACATCCACTACAAATCAAATCAATTGATTAAACTATAATGTCATGCTAATGAAACTAAGATTTTTTTAACAGGTTTTGTAAAGTATCCCATATAATATAATAAGATGTTTTTCTAGTAGTTCTTGATTTTATTGTCATCAATTCCATATGACACACTTCAGTCATAACATTTTTAAATTCATTAAATGAAGGAGGGGTATCTGAAATCCAATTTCTGGTTATTATTTTTCTAGCCACTGCTAGAATAGACCATAATAAGGTAAGCTTAACTTTTTTAACACTTTTAGGAACAGGTGTGTTAAATAATATAAGTGATTTAGAAACAGAGAAATTATCTGCGAAAAGGGCTTGTAAAAAATCATTGGTTAACTTCCAATATTCCTTCAATTTTATGCAGTCATAAAACATATGTGCCCAATCAGCATTAATTTCTACATTACATCTTTTACATAAGTTGTCTTTATTATTTATTTTATTCATCATTAAAGGTGTATAGAAGGATCTATGTAAAAATTTCCAAGTAAAAAGTCTCCAATTAATGGAAGAAGTAGTTTTATAAGCAGATTCCAATATATATTGTTTATCTTGTTGTTTTGGTGGTTCACCATTAATGGAAATGAAATAATTCCAATAGGTATCTGCACTGTAATGAGTTTCTTCTCTGATAATTTTATGTATGTATGAGAGCTTACCTTTATCAAAAACTCTATGTTGTAAATTTAATATCAAGTAATCAATCAGTATTGGAACAGATTCTTTAACTGTTAAAGACATTAAATCAATTTTATTAATAAGATGTTGTCTAAAGGTCTGAACTTCTAACCAACAAGTTTCTCTCAAATCAAATTCTTGCTTTAAGAAGTCTAAATTTTTTACTTTATTATCAGACAGCAACTGATACCAATACTTTAGATCATTCTCTGTGACTAAAAGAGTTCTTTCAGAAGTGGTTGACAAAAGCATACCTTGTGTATACATTATAGGGAATAGAATAAAATTCCATTCCTTATACTTAGGATGCATGAATATAAAATTACGATAGCTGATAATAATGTTTAATGGGTAACTAACTATATATTTTGGTGTAATGGTTGAAGTACAAAATTCTTTTAGTAACCATAACATGGTGTTATTTACAATAATATTTGTATGTGCTAAAGAAATTTTCATGAAGTGAATACTAATTAATTCCCAGTAATCTTTCCATCTTGCAACATATGACTGATCTATTAACAAAGTAATAACTTTTATAATAGAAGAGATAGTATATAAATTAAAGTCTGGAAATGAAATGCCCCCTTGAGACCAGCTATTAGTATGTTTCTTTAATGCAATCCTAGGTCTATTAGGTGCCCATAAGAAATTTAACATTAGTGAATTCAATTTCTTAATAATTATTTTTGTAGGTGGGAGTATTATTGATTGTATTAAGTATAATATCTTAGGGAATATTATCATTTTAATAATTGTGAGTCTCTCTTCCATGGTAAAAAAACATATTGTTCCAGCTATTGAAAAGATTTTGTATATTAAGAAGACAGGTACTATAATTATTATGTATAATAGATTTGATATCTTTAGTTAATATTATACCTAAGTATGTTATCTGACCTGAGTTGGGTATATATTTGCTAAAATCACTAATGAGGACATTTTTTCGTGTGTATATTGGTAATATTTTAGTTTTTTCTTCATTGAAGTTTAAACCAGAGATATTTTTAAAATCCATCATTTTATCAAATAAGGACTGCATAGAAGAGTTAGATCCTGCTGATGTAATTAGAACATCATCTGCAAAAAGCTGAATTTTAGATATTGTATTTTCATCTATATCAAATCCTTCTATATCAGTACTGTTTCTAATCAAATTAGCCCAAGGCTCCATTATTAAAGTAAATAATAGTGGAGAGAGTGGACACCCTTGTTTTGTACCTTTTAAAATGGCTATTTTTTGTGAGATATATGTTCCTATCTTAATGTAAGCCAATGCTCCTTTATATAGATGTTCAATTAGATTTACAAATGCATCTGAGAAGTTTGTGCACTTCAGTAAGATAAACAAGTAGTCCCAACTTACAGAATCAAATGCTGAACTTATATCGAGACTAATAAGTGTTAAATCTTTCTTTTTCCTATTTGCAAAATCAATTAACGTTAAAGTTCTCCTTATATTATCAAAAGTATTTCTATTTACAATAAAGCCTGTCTGGTCTATATCTATAATGCCTGGGATGATTGTCTTTAATCTATCAGCAAAAATACTCATAAACATTTTATAGTCAACATTAAGTAATGAAATAGGTCTATATGAAGTGCATCTGGTTGGGTCTTTATTGGGTTTTAAAATTGGCAAAATAAATGTGTATTGCCAAGATGGGGGAGTTGTTAACTCATTTTGGGCCAAAATAAAAACCTTATGTATTAATGAGTATGTACTTTTGGGAAGAATTTTATAGATCTCTGGTATAATACCATCATTACCTGGTGCTTTGTTTGATTTAAGCTTGTTTATTTGTGTAACAACCTCTGTATATGAAATATTTTTATCCAATAGTTTAGCCTGTTGTTTATTAAGTTTTTTGTTCATGTTTGTAGTTATAAATTTCTTTATTTTATCTTTAGGCTCCATGTTAATGTTATTATGATTAATTTTGTGAAAGTGATTTCTAAATTCATCCAATATTTCTGGTAAACTAGAAACATTCTTCTTTTTCCTTGGAGAGAAAATTTATTTGATATGATTTTGCTTATTCAACCTTTTTGTTTTATTTTTAAGTCTATGTAAGTATTTGGGACTTATTGAGTAAGACAAAAACTTATATTTCTCTAATGTTATTTTAACTTTATGAGTTAAAATTTCTTTGTATTTCTCATTTAATTTATTTATTTCTTCTATAACTTTTTTGTCCATAATATTTTCTTTATTATTATGTTTATATGAGTCTAATTTACTTTGAATATCTAGTAATTCCTTGTCCCAAGATTTCCTTTTATTATTATACTATCTGATACTTTGTCCATATAAGTATGATTTTAAAGCATCCCAAACATAAACAATGGAGACTTCAGGTGTATTGTTTAAGTCTAAAAAATGTTGCACTTCTGAAAGTATATAATCTTTATAGTCTTTTAGTTGAGTTAAGTATGCTGGTATCCTTTTGATCTGAACATTGTAAGTACTTTTTATCATAAACTCAAAGACAATTGAATTATGATCTGATATAGGACACAAAATTATTTTAGAATTAATTAAGTCTGTTACCATCTGGTTAGAAATAAAGACTCTATCTATTTTTGAATAAGTTTTATATCTGTTAGAAAAAAAAAAGTGTATGGTAATGATTTTGAATCTATCTGATTATTAATATCATTCAAATGATATAAGTTAACAAAATCCTTTAAATGTTTTGCATTAGATGTAATTTTCCTTTTTCCTATAGTAGTAATATCTTTTTCATGTAGGATACAATTAAAGTCACCTGCTAAAATAATATCTCCTATAGAAAATGATATGATCTTATTGAGATGATGTTTCACTGTATTAATGCCAATTCCTGGTATCCAATATACATTGATTAATGTATATGTCTTTCCATTAATCTGTATTGTAACCATACAAAACATTCCTTTATCATCTTCATAAGATTTAATAATTTTAGGTATGGGCATACTTTTATTCCATAAAATAGCCACTCCTCTTTTTTTCTGAGTGTGTTCTGAACTAACCAAGACTGTATATTTATTAGTGGCTAATTTATCAATATCCTTTTTCAGGAGATGTGTTTCTTGAAGGAATACTAAGTTGGCCCTATGTAAATTAATGTATCTCATTAAACTTGCCCTTTTACATGGGTTATTTAGTCCATTAATGTTTAAAGAAATTCCTTTTAGAGAAATCATTTGGCTTTTTTAAACATATAAAACTTATAATCAGAATAACAATTAACAAAATAAGTGATATTATACCTCCTCCTTTAGGTGTACCAATAAATATAGCTGTATTTATTGAAAATCTTATGGGATTTTGTATAAGCTTCATTTTTACTTGTAGTGACAATGAGTTTATAAAATGTGTTGTGGATGTCAGAACTATATACAAACAACAATAAACAGATGAAAATAATATTAGGATTAAACATTGCACCCAGCCTGCAGTTAAAAACTCCAACTTTGAGTAGCACATACCACTCAAGTTATCCCCCTATCCTAAGCAGCAGTACCTCAGCTGCCACCATATCAATTTAATACTAATTATTATTAACTAAAGTTAACCTCATTTAATTAGATTATCTAGTAAGACAAAGCTAAACAATTTATAAATCAGCTTCATGTAAACAAATAAGAACATTTAGAAACAGTTCATATTACTATGTACATCTATTTTGTATAATACATTCATAATCAAAATAGCATTCTAATAAACTTGATAATGGGAACCGAGAAGAGAGAGAGAGAAAGGAAGAGAAAGAGAGAGAAAGAAAGAAGAAAAAAAAAAAAAGGGGGCATATCTATAAATGAGTTTATTAAAAGTTAGTAAAAATAAGTTCTTATGTTCATTTGGATTCAATAACTTAGGCTATTATGGTTCAGACATTACATATATTAGGATATTCCTACTTTCTGTCATAGAAATGCAGTTAACAGTTTTAAAAACTTTAAATTACTTGCACCAAAGCTTTCTTCTCATACTTGTTATTGCCAGTTAAATAAAATATTTATACTCATACATATGTTTACAAATCATACTGCACAGCAATGTAAATTCCTAGTTATACATAAATCATTGTGAAGAAAGCCATCTGTATTTTATATATCTGAACTGCTGCTTTAAAATATGTCACATGACAGTTTCTTCTAAGATATAATCATAATATTACTTGTGCTTGTCAATTAGATAAGTCAAATGATTTATAACATTATATATGTTTAAATCATAAGTATTTATATACATTAATATGTTGCAGTCATGTAAGCTTTCAAAAACATATGTATATATGTTTTACCTTCTATGCCTTCTAAAATATCTCACTTGCTTACTATGGCATACTGAATCATTTAAAATCATTATAACTTTCATATTTTATAAATTACATCTTAAATAAGTAAGTTGTTATAAAGAATAACTCACATTTAAATGTCATAGAGTTCGTTTTTCATCACAAAGTCGCATTTACAGCAGTTCTACTTCCTGGAACAGTGTTCTTCTTGAATCTGCGATGTGTCAGTGTGAAATCAGGGGTCAAAGTTCAAAATTACTGCATTCAGCTTCTCTGCGTGTATTCTGAGTGTTGAAGCTTTTAAAACAACTCGAGGACACTATTCACGAGGTAACCCACATCCCAAATTGTCTCCCTTAACATTCTGGCGGGAATTTTAGTAAATGCAAGTGACTGACATTCATTTAGCAATACAAATGAAACTAAACAGTGCAAAACCTTCGCAAAGTATTTTACAAGTCATTACAGTCTCTATGACAGTGAAACCAAGCCTACAGTTATTTAACATATTATACAACTTATTTTTATATGCCCCATTTCATTTTCTCATACAAATCTTATTATATACATATATCAGTATTATCAGAAGCATATAAATGTACTTATATGAGAGAAAAAGAGAGAGAGAGAAAAGAAAAGGAAGAGAGTAGAAAAGAAAGAGAGAGAGAGAGAGAGAGAAGAAAGAGAAAAAAGGAAGCTACAAAGAGCATCTACAATGAAATATTACTTGTTGTTTATATTAATAAAGTGAAACATGAAACATATTATTTACAACTATTTTAGTTCTAATTATTTGCAATTAAATCATGACATATTATTTGTAATCATGTATAAGCAATAAAATCATGGTATAATATTTAGCAACAGTGTTTAAACAGCATATATAGTTTTTTTTAAAAACTAATAAGTTATTATTTCACTTTTTCATATTTTTCATCATACTTCTCTCCTTGCCCTCCCCCACCCCTCACTAAATGCATAGTTTAAAAAGAATGCCATTATTTAAAACAAGAAGAGAAAAAAAATGTATCAAATTACTAACCTTAGGTCTCTTTAT
Organism: Protopterus annectens; assembly: GCF_019279795.1. Classification (NCBI taxonomy): domain Eukaryota; kingdom Metazoa; phylum Chordata; order Ceratodontiformes; family Protopteridae; genus Protopterus; species Protopterus annectens. The sequence goes on from NC_056727.1 coordinate 167,212,153, forward strand.
CACAAAGAGAAACAAGTTGATTGATAGCTTGTTATTTGTTCCTCAGAGAGTTTGACTATCTATGAAACAAAAACAGTTCTTTGCACACAGAAACATAACTTTGAATAAAACTTTAGAATATTTGTGGCTTTCTGGAGATGCAGTAACTGTATTTGAAGAGATTAAGAGAGAAGGTGAGAGAAGAAAAAAAAACATAGAACATGTCATTTGTTTTTTAGTCTTTTTTGCTTCTCTGAAGTCTTCCAAGAAGTTCCTGTTGCCATCCTCTTTAACGAAGGACTAGCCCATTCCATATCTTCTATTTTATCCAATATCTTATTTTTTTTAATATACAGCAAAGCAGAGTCCAAGTCTTCAAAAATTCTAGGGCCATCAGGTAAAAAGATTTTTAGTTTGGCAGGAAACAAAAGGTAGGTTTTGAACTGTGCTTTCTTAAGCTCTCTTATTAATGGCAAAAAAAACTTTTCTTTTAGTTATTACCAAGGAAGAATAGTCATTGTCAAAACGCACAGTTGCCTCATTAATTTTAATAGGTGCTTTAGCCCATGCAGATTTTAGTACCATCTCCTTGTCATAAGATGATAAAAATCGTACTATAACTGATCTAGGATACTTTTTGTTAGAGTTAAAATTAGATAAGGACCTATGGGCTCTTTCAATACCAAAAGAAAATGCTTCTGACAAGTCTAAAGTTTTGGGAAGCCAAGTATTTAAAAAGGAAGTAATGTTGTTACCTTCTATGTTTTCTGGCAGTCCAAAAATCCTAATATTATTGCGTCTAGATCTATTTTCCAGGTCATCAAGTTTGGATTGTAGATGTGTGTTCTGCTTCAGCAAAAACTCAATGTTAATTTCTTCTTCCTGGATTCTGTTCTCCATATCATTAACAGTCTCTTCTATGCCTGTAATCTGAGCCTTCTGTTGTTGCAAGTCTTGATGTAACAAATCCATTTGTTTTGTAGTTTTTTCTATGAAGTTATCAATTTTAGTATCCAGTTTGTCCATTTTGGTAGTAAGTTGCTGAATAGTAGATATCAAAGACTGAAGCTCTTTCTTGATGCTGGAATCCTGAGTATTTGCCTTACTGGAACTCATTTTGAACAGAGGTGATGAAAGAAAAATTTCCAAGATGATTTCTGACAGGAAAATTATTGAAATTTTCTTTCTTTTTTAGATATTATTCAAGAAACTGATATTCCAAACGTATTTAGAAAGAAAATTATTTCATTAGTTGATTTTTAAAGTAATTATTTCCTGTCAGTGCAGTTAAGTTGGTGGAGCTGAAGAAATCTGCTGCTATCCTGTGTTCATCCTTGGCCACGCCCCCCTAAAGCAGCTATCTTGATACAAAAGAACAGAATCTGGCTGCTCAGGTTTGCAAAAGCAGACCATACCATTTGTAAAGAAAGAAAAAGTTGATAAAGAACTTGAAAGGCTTAAAAATATTGGATTATTTGGCCAATAAAGCACATTAAATGCAAATCTCTGATAGGATAATACCTTATATATTTGTGGTGATTATAAATTGACCATAAATCATGCTGCAAGCACTGTAATATAACTTCTTCTCAAGTGGAAGAACTGATACACATTCTGAATAGTGGAACTGTATTTTATTAAATGGGTCTAGGTACTGCGTACCAACAATTAATAACTGAAAACATATTTCTCAGCTGTGCAAATTTTCGCAGAATGCCCAGATCTTTGCTTCATATTTATTGCCTGTTCCTCATAAAATATGTGGTTTTCTAACAATTAACTGAGGACTGAAATCACTAAATAATGAGTGACATTTGAGTTGCAGACTTCATACCCTTCAGTAAAAGCATGCTAAGACAAGTCCTGTTATTCAAGTAGCTTTCTAAGTTAAGAGCAGTATTTAACATTTGTCCCTGTTTGGGGGCCTTTGTCCCCCCAATATTTTTACGCTTTGTCCAAACTTCCTAAGGTAGGCAGTTTTTAGGTATGACTGAAAATGATTCTGAAAACTATGTAATGAGTAATACACATAGGTATTTTTGCATAACAGACAACCATTTGATATAAGTTATGTACTAGTTTTTCAAAAAAAAAATGGAAAGTTGATTTAACGGTTTGAATATAGTTGTGTACTTGAATGATTTTGTGACCATTGGAAAGACAAAGAAGAAGCAGCTCACTAACTTACATAGCAAAACAATGACTTGAAGACTCTGGGCTGAGACTTCAAAAACAAAAATGTGAGTTTGGTAAACTTCAAAATGAGTATTGAGGACATACTCTTGATAGGAAAGAGAAAGTGAAGGCCATTATTGAGGCACCTCATCCCCGCAGCAGGCATATCTTGACATGATTAATTATTAAAGAAAGTTCATGTCTAAACAAAGTACATAATTGCTCAACTGTATTGCTTGCTGAAAGACAGTACACCTTGGTAATGAAAACTACCTGAGCAGACTTCTTTCAGAAAATATAAAGAAATGTTGATTTGTGATATAAGGTTTTAGTAAAATCTGGTGGAAAGATACGAGTCTCACCTGTGATGCCTCAGCCAATGGCATGGATGCAGTTGCTCAGCGAGTCTCACCTGTGATGCCTCAGCCAATGGCATGGATGCAGTGGCTCAGCAAGTCTCACCTGTGATGTCTCAGCCAATGGCATGGATTCAGTGGCTCAGCGAGTCTCACCTGTGATGCTTCAGCCAACGGCATGGATGCAGTGGCTCAGCGAGTCTCACCTGTGACGCCCCAGCCAGTGACATGGATGCAGTGGCTCAATGTGTCATGTCTTCACCAGATAAAAGACAAATTGCGTATGCATCATGAACATACCTCTCAACCTCTTAGAGCAAGAAATCTGGACAAAGCCACAATTAAAAGTGGGTTAAAGGCCCAAAAATAGAGAATTTTTTTTTAAATATTGCTCTTACATACTTAGAAAATTAATAGAATAATAGGGTTTACATTAACTGAATTTTCTGAATGGTATGAAGTCTGAAACTCAAATATCTTTTATTATTTTTTAACTTCAATCATTAATGATTTACCACTAATTGACAGAAAAACACAATTTTTTGAAACACAGCCCAAAAATATGAGGCAAAAATCTGGGCATTCTACAAAAATCTGTACAGTTCAGAGGTATGATTCACAGACTTTTTCTCCCAGAGAAAGACTATCCTGAGATTGAAAAAGAAGAACTTGCTTTTGTTTATATGGCAAAGAAATACTATGTGTACCTCTTGGATGGAAGATTCAGTCTGGCTACTGAACACAAACCTTTTATTAATATTATGCAGGGAGCATAAAAGTAATCTACAGTGGCAGTAGTGAGAATTCAGAGATGTCCTATAATATTGTTGACCTATAATTATTAAACTGAATATGAAGTTTCTAAAAGTCATGATAATGCTGATGGAGTCTAGAGTTCTTTTACAAATCAGTCAAATGACTGTACAGAAGGAATCACAGAAAATGTTAATGCTTTGATCAAGGAACATTTTCTGGGCATTCATGTAAAAGCAGGTTTGAAAGCAGATGCAAGAGGTATTAAGTCCTGGGACAGAATATATCCCAAAAATCAGAGAAAATGCATGTTTCAAAATGTTTGATAAAAGATTTGAGATTTCCTTGGAAAAAAGTCTGTTTTATGAGGCAATTCCATGCAGGTCACTCATCATTGTGAAAATAAAAACAGTAGTTAGAAGAGTTGCCAGGCAGCCAATTGAATGTCTGCCAGATCAGCAGAATGAGTAATGCATACAGATGCATATTAATTAATATGTTTGGAAATTTCTGAGTAGATTCTGGAAAATAATACAAATCAATTTTATAGACCATTATAGTGGGAAATGTACATATCCAATGGATGGAAATATTTGGCATGCATTAATTCACATCTGACACTACAGTCAGATATTTGCAAAGACTTTTCATTGCTTATGGCTTACCTGTACATGCTGTCCTTGACAATGGAATTACAACTTACATCATAAGAATTTTGTTGTTTTGATAATCATACTGGAATAATTATTTACACTAATGAACTAGGTTGCACAGCACAAAATGGCTTGTCTGAAACGTGCAAACTCAAGGAAGTTAGGAAGAAAGCAAGTTAGAAAGTGAAGAACAAATTTTGCGTTTCCTATTCCAATATAAAACAACTACTGTCAGACACCTGCAAAAGGTTCTCGAATACACACATTAGAGCCAGAGTAGGCGAAGAAATCAAGTTTGAATGGTGTGTTCAAAAGAAATAGCTTTTGAAAAGTTCCAACATGACAAATGGCAAAAGACACAATGAGCTAGATTCCATAAAGTTCGCTGAATCTGGTGCGTTTCACAGATATCTGCTCAAAAGCTGCGGATAAGCCTGTAATACGCAAAGGTACCTCAGTGCACCTAGAATATGTGGGCACAAATCAGAACTGAGGAGTAGCATTGGTGCACTGTTCAGCAGTCACAGTCACTCCAAAATTCATGAAAATTGTCTCATAAACCGTGATGTTTATAAACAAAGCTACAGAAATTCCACAGGCCCAATGCAAGCAGCAGGACATTTGAAAGTAATACATATCTACAACAATTCCTCCAGTAGTTCCACAAGCAACTAAGCTTGCTTATTAGTCTGCAAAACAAAGCACCTTTAATAGCCTTCAAATCCCAGTGCACAACCCCCTTGTAGCTCACAAATCAAAGGAGTGCACAGTATAAATATACAATTTCCTAACTTCTCTGTAGCCAGCTTGGTGGATATTTGCACCTGGAGACAATGTAGCAATTGTCTCGTTTTTACCAACAACCACTTAATCCTTAAAGAATCAGATGCAGTATGTGACAGGTGTAATTACACAATAACACTGGAGACTAAACTCTCACATCAGATTGTCAAAACAATGCATACAAGACTCACCTCACAGAGCACACAGCACATACACAGACTAACATATGCTGAGGCACTTAGTAGCAATGTTCCTAAACAACAAAGTTCACCTAGACTACCAACTATCAAAACTATACTTCAGCAAGCCCAAAGGTACTCATAAAAAACACCACCTAACACCACACATACTCTCACTCTCACTGGAGCCCCAAACACTAAGCCCTAAGGCAAGCAAACACACTTCCCAGGACTGTCACCATAACGGACTCCATTGTAAGATATACTGATGCCCCTCTAACCAAGCTGAACAAGGAAAAGATAACAGTTAGTTACTTGTCTGTAACCAGGATCCACCACATCATGCATGCACTAAGGTCATTACACCGCACCGCATGTATCAGTATGATTCCATCGTAGTCCATGTAGGTGTAAAAGACCTGAGATGTACCTCCCTGGACTATATGAAGACAGACATTATGGAGTTTTCAGACTATGTGTCTCAGGCTGGTATGAGTCTGGCACTGTGCAGCATATTACCATCACCTCGGATAATGCCACAATATGAACAAAAAAATGACTGATTTTAACAAGTGATTGCCTTTCTAGTGTCATTCTAAGGAGATCCAATATTTATCAGCTTGGGAGGGCAGGATGGTCTGCACCTTTCAACTGTAGGCTTTTGAATACTGGCTAAGGGTTTGTCTGCCCCCATAGTCCCATTTTTAGGCAATGGCAAACTGAAAGATCTACCATCATAGCAACATTAACTCAACAGAATCTCAAGGTGTTACTGCTCAATGCCAGAGCCCTAAATAAAACTTCCTCCAAGCCCTCCTCTCTGTGCAGTTACTGAGACATGATTTAAAGCAGCAGAGAGTTCCCTGGTAATGCAATATTTTAGTGCCTTCCACACTTTTAGACCAGTAGCTGCACAGACAAAGGCTAAATGTGGAGGTGTTTCAATATACATCTGTAACAAGCCTACCTCAAGATGGTCAAACAAGATGATATGCTGGAGGTCCTCCACTTGCAGATCACCATAGTCAAAATCCTATACCATATCCTAGCCAAATATAGGTCACCCTCTGTGTCCCATGAAACTCACAATATATACTTAGAACTACTGAAACACGTACCATCCAGTCTAATACCCTAGTCATGGGAGACTTTAATAACCCCTCTTTTAGACTGGGAATCGTACATAGCCTCAAATCTATAGGCACAGAGATTCCTGGACTTTGTAAATACAAACTCCATTGACCAAATAGTGAATATGCCCACTAGAAGATCCAACATACTAGACCTCGTGCTCACAAATATGGGAGAATGAGTGCATATATTGGGTGCACTCATTAAAGCCAAGAACATGGCCTCAATGGACTCCAATAACATCCCAAAATGCCTCCTGAATAGTCTAAAATATGACTTATAAGGACCTCTGGAGTCATTTTTTTAACTATAGTCTTAAAACAGGCTTTGTGCCATGTGAATGGAGACTGCAGTGGTCATCCTTCTTCATAAGGGTGGACCTTCAACAGATCCTGGAAACTGCAGACTCATTAGTCTGACTGGTCAACTTTGCAAAGCCATGGAAAGAATTACCATGGAAATTATCAACAAGGACATAGGAGACTTCCAAACGCCGGATTCATCCCAGTTTGGTTTTATCACAGGGGGAAAATGCTTAATGAATCTGGTGGACTTCTTTGAAAAGGTCACTAAGACAATGGATGAAGGAAAACTGTGTATACTGCCTGGCTATATCTGGCTAAGGCATTTGATACAATACCCCACTAGGGCATTGTCAACAAACTTACAGAACTAGATATAACCCCCTTTATAACATGCTGGATAGCTAGCTGGTTCAGTGATAGGGCCTAGGAGGTTAGAATCAGTGAGGCCATCTCCACAAAGAGGCCAGCCACCAGTGGAGTCTCCCAGGGTTCTGTGCCAGGCCCACTCCTCTTTGGCATCTACTTCTGGGATGTCAAAGCCAATGTCAAAGGCCCCTGGCTAACTAACTCTGCATATGATTGCAAACTGGGAGCAGTCATTGAATCCCCTCAAGATGAGAACTCCCTTCAGGAAGGTCTAATACAAACAAACATGTGGTGTCAAAGCCATGGCTTAAAACTCAATACCAAGAAATGCATTATAGTACCTTTTGAAAGGCTGCAATGCTGGGTAACTATGTCATCAATAAAACTTCCTTAAAAGTTGATTCAGTAGTCAGGGATCTGGGAACTTATGTAGACAGTAACCTAGTCTTCAACCAACATGTGTCCAAGGTAGTAAGAAAACCCGTCTAAGCAGCACATGCAGCAGCTGGAGAGACTACAGAGGTTCCTCACCAGGAGAATCCAGAGCCTCAAACATCTTCCCAACATAGATAGGCTAAAAGCCCTGTCCCTCTACTCAATCTCATACAGACTCCTCAGAGGTGACCTCTATCTGACATACAAAGCAATCTCAGACCCCACCTTGATGACTGCTGCATATTCACAAGTCAAGCTCCACTCGAGTAACCCACATGCATGACCTCAACCTGGTCTGTGACATCAATAGGACTTGTTGGCAGGATAGATTTGTGCCCCAGAGACTCCCCTTTCTATGGAATAGACTCTTTCTCCATGTCACGCAGAGTGCCTCACTGCCCCTTTTTAAGCACAACCTGAATAACTGGATGGGGAACAGAAAATACACCACTGGGATTCCACCTGTGTCCCTGCTGGATAGGGGCATTGGGTGCTGACTTGTCAAAACATGAGCTTAATTCTTGGCTAGGCTTGTAAGGGCCTCAGGGCCAATAGACTAGTAAGTTCCTATGATCCTATGTTGCTCAACTTATAAGCAAGAGCATGGCATCTAGGTCCAGAGAGTTCATCATACCATTGTACTTGGCCCTTATCAGGCCCATCATAGAGTATAATGCCCCTTTCAGTATATACCTGAACAGACCCATGCAGTAATTGGAATGTCCACAAAGGTTCCTTACAAAAAGAATACAGGGAGTAAACACAATGCCTCACACTGTTCACCTGAAAACCCTGTCTCTACTCCATATCATACAGACTTCTGAGAGGTTATTATTGCCTGGCATACAAAGCATCCCTGGACCCTGTTTTGATTAATCTTTTGCACATCCACAAAACAAACAGCATCAGAACTACTAGATTAAAAGACCTAAATTATTCTTGCAACATAAATAGGACATGTTGTACAGAAAGATATGTTTCTCAGAGAATTCCCATTCTCTGGAACAGGCTCCCCATTCATGTGAAGAAGAGTTTCGCACTATCCCTATTTAAGAGCAACTTGTAGTAATGTATGGATATTCAGAAATTATCCTCTGCTCTGGCTTCCATGTGTCTGATGGACAGAGGCAGTCAGTAAATCATCCCCTATAAATCAATTAAAAATCAAATTTGTGGGTCAGATTTGAATTGCACAACTAGTCTTTAGGGGCCATAATGGTCAATAGTGTACTATACACCTATAAACCTATGTCTCCATAAGTCATATACTAATAAAATGCATTCATCAGAAAATGCAGAATCTGATTCAATCCATAAAATTCCTGATACAAAAAATATAATAATAAAGGTGAAGGGCATTCATGGGCACTTCACCAGAACAAACAGTAGCTAACAATGGATGTGGGACATGTGTGGACAACACAAAGTAATCCAAGGAAATAGGGAGATAGAAAAGCAGATGTGGGGTGTAGGTGAAAAAGATGGACACAGAAGAGGTATGTTGAAAGAGGAAACTCTGAGGGACAGTCAGAGGGGCATGGACAAGTGTTTTTTTTTTTTTTTGAGGACTAGAAGGAAAGGAAAGGACAGAGAAAGAGGAGGAGAAGGGCAATGCAGCAGGTATACACACGTAACAAATATCATAAGACATAACAGACAAGGGTCAGAAATAAAAATTAAGGGAAAGGAAGGTACACAGGCAGTATACTCTAAAGCAACATCAATGGAAAGTTGACAAACAGGGTAGGGATGCATACCAGCCATGGTGAAATGCAGTGATACATATGTACCTATGTAATATTACATTATGATATATTGTGAACTGTGTGACAGTCTTACCTGGATGCGTATGACTAATGGTAGTTGTGTGGTGTGTGGGATAATAAATAGGAATCACAGTACACACTGAGTATTCAATCAAATTCCAAAGTAGTCGGTCAGCAGTGCAAGTGCAAGCCACGCAACAGCACAGATGAGCAAATGCAGCCATGAAATGCTGGAGAATACCAGCAGAGGGCAAAACAGAACCTCTGACCATAGACATGAAAGGCAAGCAACCAAGCACAGTGCCAAATAGCAGTACTATAGCAAAGCAGCAAAACGGATGTTCCTTACACAAGTAGATGTACACAACCCAAACAGACCTGAAACGGAATGCATATGTCACACACACACACACATGCCATGTCAGATGCAACACACAGGCATAGACTTATATGTATGACCTTCATTGCCCTAACAGGACAGAAATATCAATACACACACACACACACACACATACTAATGACATGGAATAATGAATGTTTTGAAATCTACGATTAATGCCGTGTGCACATGAAGTATGACAAATTACTCTGAGTAATATGTAACACACAAGTATAACAGGAACAAGGATGCAATGCAAGAAATAGCCAACAACTTGTAAGCATATGTCCTGCATGTGTACGATAACCATAGCGCTGGCACAAATTGACCTTCTAACAATACAACTATTTGATAATGGATGATAATTCAAAGAAAGTTTAACATATACCTTGTATATGTGCAAGATATATGCCATATCTACAAAGAGGGAAGGGGGGTGGGCAACGTGGGCCCACATCAGGGATGGCATGCCAGCAAAGCTAAGTAGCTAAACAATAAAGCAGGGCAACACTATGTAAGGGGACACATTGCAAATGCATGAGTGCATTACACAGGGTGGTGTTGAAATCAACCCAAGCTACATTGAAGCGAAAGGCCAAGGTATGTCACATAGGCAGACTGCATTACTAATAGCAATAAACATGGTCATATAGAAATCACACACACACACACACACACACACACACACACACACACACACACACACACACACACACACACACACACACAAAACCATATTGCGCAATCATCTAACATCAAGAGGCATAGATAAACAAGCTAAGAATCAGTATCACACACACACCACACACACACATATATATATATATATATATATATATATATATATATATATATATATATATATACATAGGTTTATTATCAAATGTGCGATGAACAAAACAAAACAAAAAATTAGCAATACAGTGAAAAACATCACATGCCGATTATTCGATTTGGCATTATTCGACATACTGTTTACCCTACACCTGTCAAAATAGTATCTGCAGTTCTGGTTGTGAGCGGTACGAAATGCACAGCACTTAACTTCATGTTTTCGCAGGGGGGAAGCATCCCCTGCACCCCCCCACACCCTATGCAAATTATATATTCCAACTCCAAGATCACACTACAGTGGAGAAAGTGGTAAATTTGCTAATCCGCACTCTACCGTGATCTCTACTAACAACATTGACCACATATGTGCAAATGCATAGCGTATCCACTGACCGGGACCTCGCACACCTGAAGGTTCAATGATACAGGATTCAGCCAACTGGAATTTGGCATCCCGTGGTCAGCGAACCTTTACCCGTAGTTTTGATAGTAAACCACACACACACATATATATATATATATATATATATATATATATTTATTTATTTATTTATATACATACACTGTCATGTGAATGTACAACATGTGGAATAAACATATGTGGTAACGTGTATATATATATATATATATATATATATATATATATATATATATATATATATATATGTACTGCGGTGGTGGTGCTGTGGTAGCTTTGTCGCCTCACAGTTAGACGTTGCCCGTTCGATTCTCAGTTAGAGCATCTTCTGTGTGGCGACATGCGTGAATGGGCGTTCCTTCGTTGAAGGTTGTGCGTTAGGCCCGGCAAGCCAGCATGTAAAAATCTACTGCCAGTCATTAGCGGACTGAAGTTCCGCTGTGGCGACCCCTAACCAGGAAAAGCCGAAAGACACAAATATATATATATATGTCACTGACCATGGACAGGACTGAGCAAAGGACAGTCCTGTGAAAAACTGTACAGCATATGAACATGGAAACATGGATTTAATGACTGCTCACAGTCCAAAGGTACAATGAGGTTTCCCTATTAATCGGAATATGTGCAGAGACATGTACATAAATCTGCGCATATGTACACTAGCTGCCAAAATATAGGCATGTATTTGAATAATGCATGTGGAAATGTTTTTGAATAAAAAAATGCATGTGGAAATGTAACACAGGCAAAAGAAGGCATACTTTAATGTTGCTGCATAAATGAGCAATCCCATGGTGTATATATGAACAGTGCTGTGGTAGTCTATGCTTTATGTAAAGTAAACAGCTCATATATAGCACACAGTTAGATGATACAACACGGTACTATCATTGCCAATACATGCCACAGGCAAAACCAGTATGTCAGTGTGACAACAGGATGTGTCATACAAAGCACAGGGGCAAGGACATGTTCTGTTATTGAACAGATATCACTCCGACCCACAAATAATACCCAACTCACTGTGTTATTTGTCAACTAAGGGAAAAATGCTGTTTCCAAGTTGCTGTCAATCCCTCACATGTATACTGTGGAACTCTTGCTTCAGTAGCAGCAGGTTATCTGCAAAATGAATAACTGTGACATACAGGGCCACAGTGTATTGACCATAACAACAATATGCTGTACTGCATGAATATGACTACACACATACACACACATGTAAAGAATACTATACCTGTCGACATGGAGCAATGTATGCATCACGTGCAGCAACTCATAGACATCAGCATGATGACTGCATGTCTAATGTAGCAATGTCATGTACCAGGTGCAATATAATACAAAATGTCACATTACATCTGCAGTGTATGGTTGCCCGTTTATCACATAAACATGGCAGCAATACACTGCAGATGTCATGTGACATTTTGTATTATGTTGCACCTGGTGCATGACATTACTACATTAGACATGCAGTCATCATGCTGATGTCCATGAGATGTTGCATAGCATGCGCAAGTGTGCCTATGCAGTCCAATTGCTTATATAGCAAACACCATGGTAGCAACAGTGTACAAGTGGATCACACAGACAATACTTACAGTCCTGAGGGCCCATACTGATGGAGGTGAACATCACAAATGATCTCTTGGGCTATTTCCCTGAATGAATCCTGCATAACCTATGCCATATATTAGAAAAAATTACCCATCAGGTCCCTCATCTGTGTTCAAAACACATCAATCATCACCTCCCAGATCTAGTCTCAAAAAATTATCTGCTGGTGATGGTGGGTGGCATCTCCTCGGGGGTGCAGCAGAGATGATGGCATGTGCAGGTACAGGTCCTTCCTTGTCATCATCATTGTCTCCATCATGGTCATCATCACCATCCAAGGACTTTGGCAGTGGTCTGGCATGCAGGTTGTATAATGGTTAAAGTATTTACCTCATAAACAAAAGATACAGGGTTTGATTATCACCCTTAAGGGAAATTGGCTAGGCTTAAAATGGACAACAAGGGCAGCTAGCCTAGTAATTACCTATGAACCTATGAGCTCATCTCTGGCATCTGACAGGTAAGCAGCCACAAGTCCTGTGCTCTGTCAGGGTGAATCATATAACAAGAATGAAAGTACATAATATGCATCCCTGCATCTATATCAGTACATAACATACCCACTGTGACACAATGCACAGGCAAAAAAGTATGACATATTACAATAAGGTATGCCCATAGTAAAATCTACCACCATATGCAATGCATGCCATAAATCTAGAACATAATGATGACAACCCCATGTCTAACAGGCTGCATATTTCTGTGCAAAACATGGCTATCATAAAACATAAAATGATGTGCACATAAAGAATGTAACAGGCATGAACTACTATGCCTTCAGCATGATCTCTGCATATGAGAAGAATGGTATATCACCATACATTACGGGTGTCATTAAAACCATATTCGCAGATGATATGGCTTAATAGGATTATGTATAAGGAGTATAATGAAAACAGGTGAGGACAGTGGGTGGATACTCATGCACACAACATATTCCTTATGTCCTATTATCTATACTTATGGATGATTTCAATAAAGGCCCCATGTTGGGGCTACTATATTCATCACAGAATGTTAGTAGGCTACTCCATGTCTTGGCGTGGCATGCATAACACAGCTTATCTGTAGAAATTCTGCCATTACCTGAACAATTGTTTAACAGCCATCATTATGAATGATAAATACATGCACAGCCAGTACACATAGCTATTATGAGGGTAATGCTACTCAATGCTAGAAGTCTAAATCTCAAAATGCACTCACTCAAGGCACTCCTTAAAATGGAGAACATCGATATCTGTGCAGTGACTGAGACCTGGTTCAAGGTTTCAGAGAGCACTCCTGCACTACCAGGCTATAACTCATACCACACTTTTTGGCCATGTAACCTGGACCAAAACACCAAAGGCAGAGGTGTGTCCATATTCATTAAGGATATCCACACCTCCAGGCAAGTTGCTCAGCATAATGCATCCGAGGTTATCCAAGTGCAACTAACTCTGGGGCAAAACTACAATCCAAATTGTAGCTTGCTACAGATCCCCCACCATGTCCTAGGATTCCCACTCCTCTTTTCTTGATGTACTGGAAAATATTAGGGTTCAACCAAACACCCTAATAATGGGCGACTTCAACTACCCCACCATTAACTGGGAAAACTACTCGTGTACCAACTCCTTAGCTCAACGCTTTCTGGAATTCATAAACTCCAATGCCCTAGATCAACTTATCCACACCCCCACCAGGGGCAACAATATCCTAGACCTAGTCATTACCAACATGAGTGACTGGTGTTCCACACCTGAAGTCAACTCCTCATTGGTCCGATCCGACCATAAGCTTATCACCCTTGATATCCACATCCCGCCCCCACCCCCTATTAAGGAAACCACAGTAAAAAAATTTCTCCAAAGCCAACTTCATGCTTCTTAAGGCAGAAGTGGTGAACTTCATGACACACATGCAGATGGACAATACAGTTACAACTGCTGAATCCTACACAAATGCACTCTATAAGCACTTGCATGAGTGCATGGATCATGCTATCCCAAACAGAACCAAGATGCTATCCTCCAAAAAAGGAAGCCAATCTGGTAGTCCCCTACCATAAACAAATTGTACAACAGAAGGAAGAAACTGTTGCAAAAGAGAGTAAAATCCCATGAGTGGAGGAGCTCCCTGGTCAGCCTCAGTAAGAAGCTGAGATCCCTTATAAGATCCTCCAAAGTTATCTACAAAAACAAAATCACCACTAAATCCAAGGACAGCCACAAAGCATTCTATAGCTATGTCAAGAATCTAGATGGCAATACCCAGATCTGCTCTGAGTTACAGCACAAAGGCACGAAAATTACAGAACCAACTGATATTACCAGCATCCTGGCAGATAGGTTCAGTGCTAACTTTACCCCCTTCTCACCCCCTAAAGGGCCCATATCTATACAGGAAGAATGCAGAGTCCTGTAATCACAACTACGCAGGTAAAAGCTGCACTCTCTAAAGCCAAAAACACAGCATCCATGGGACCAGACAACATCCCAGGCTGCGTTTTACATGAACTTCAGAATGAACTGGCTCCTCACTTAAGCACCATGTTCAATAATAGCCTCACATCAGGCTTTGTGCCCACTGAATGGTGCACAGCAACAGTTATCCCACTCCACAAAGGGGGAGCCACCACTGATCCCGGGAACTGTTGATCTATTAGCCTGACGAGCAGGGTCTGCAAGGCCATGGAACGTATCATCATGGAACTCATAAACAAAGATATTGGTAACCTCCAAACTCTGGATCCCACCCAGTTCAGGTTTGTGAAAGGCAGATCATGCCTCCTGAACCTGATCAACTTCTTTGAGGCAGTCACCAAAGCTATGAATGAGGGTAAGGTGGTTCTCACAGCCTATCTTGATCTCACCCAGGCTTTCGACACCATCCCCCATTCTGGAATTATAGCTAAACTCACTAAACTAGGCATAAATCCCTACGTCACAAGATGGGTTGCCAACTGGCTCACTGACAGAACCCACACTGTAAAAGTTGCAGACGCCAAATCTGACCTCAAAGCAGTGACAAGTGGAGTACCACAGGGTTCCGTCCTGGGACCTCTCCTGTTTGGTATCTACTTCTCTGAAGTACAGGTTAACACAGAAGGCATCTGTCTAACGAAGCTCACAGATGACTGCAAACTAGGAGCCATAGTCAAGTCCCCAAATGATATGGACATCCTACAGAAGGGCCTCACTGAGACAGATGCCTGGTGTCAGAGCCATGGCCTCAAGCTCCATGCCAAAAAGTGCAGTGTCATCCCCTTTGGCAAAAACTCTGTACCCATGAACTACCACATAGGCAGCAATCTACTTAACACTGAATGCATGATAAGAGACCTTGGGACCCAGGTGGACAGTAGTCTCTCCTTTGATAGTCACATCACCACAGCAGTCAGGAAGTCCTTCTACATGGAACACCTCATCATAAAAGGGTTCTCATCCAGGAGAAAAGAGGTCATTATTCCCCTCTACTCGTCACTCATTAGACCCATTATAGAGTACAACGCCCCTTTTGGAATGTACCTCACAAGACATCTGCAGCAGCTGGAAAGGCCACAGAAGTACCTCACAAAGAGGATTACTGGCCTCAAACAAATGCCCTACACTGACCACCTCAAAAACCTCCAGCTTTATTCCGTAGCATATCACCTACTCCGAGGTGATCTCTGCCTAACATTGTTACATTTGTTAATTCCTTCTTCATCTGTAAATATGTTGTAAGTAATTTCTATGTTAAATTGTTAATATAAGTAATCCAATAATGTAACTACTGTCTGTTTATTTTACTGTTTTGCTTTTTCTCCCTCTCCGGAAAAATGCCCAAATGGGACACTCCGGGACTCTCGGTCAACAAATTTAAATAAATTAAATAAATAAAGCTATGTCAAACCCAGGGCTGTTGGACATGCTACACCTAAAGAAATCCCAATCCCTTCAAGCTACATGCTCTAGGGACCTAATCCTTGTCACCACAATAAACAGGACACACTGGAGGGATAGATTCCTGTCCCAGAGACTTCCTATACTTTGGAACAAGCTACTCATCTATGTCAAGCAAAGTTCTTCATTAGCACTCTTCAAGAAAAATCTTGATGAGTGGATGGGATATAGGAAATACACCCCGGGATCACTTCTGTGTCTCTGCTGGACAGTGGCACAGGAAAATAACTTTCTTGGGTGGCGTAAGCTATGGAACCTTGCTGGTTAGGCTTACATTGGCCCTTGGGCCGATAGTCTAGTACCTACCTATGAACCTATGAACCTATGAACCTATAAGAAGACAAGCATGCCATGATTCGTGTCTACAATGAGAAACAAATGATACACTGTTAAAATGACAACATAGCACAACTACTGTGAACTGCAGTAATAATATCTGAGACATATCTCACTACAATGGCAAGCAGACTGTCTAAAAATATATAATTTCCATGTTTCCTGTCTTGTATGTGTCTCACACATCTATGTCAGTTTGTGAATATTTGAATCACTCACAACTGTAACCGAGGTATCTGTGCAAGTAATAAGTCATGTGAACAGGCACCAATTGACATATTTGTATGACGAAGATATAGTGAGATGACAGTTCAGTGGAAAATATAAATGCTATATGTAAACTAGATGAACAATGCAAAACGGTCACTGGCTTACACAACATCAATTCTTTGGAATGCATCACAACACCCTAGAAACAATGGACAAGAATAAGCATAGTGATATCATATGATACATAAAACCATACTTTATGTCATAGAAACATTACTGTCTGGCTACTAATGTACCAAAGTTCGACAGATTTTTAGTAATCACTGTGTATGTCATTGCAAAATGCAAACAGCATAATGCTGAGTGGTGATTATGTAACAGGCAGATGTAAAGGAAGAACAGGGATGGCTATGTGCACAACTATCCCTAAACACAAGATGCAAGTGTGTTGCAACTAAAGCATTGACAATCTTGAAGGCAGAAGTGCTAGCCATGTTGAAGATAGTCCACCAAAAGAAATCTGAATGCTGAGACAATAGATACCTATTCAGTATGTGAATAGGCAAACTATGCACAACAGGGTAGTCACTGAGCACATACACATGTACTACCATCTGCTGTACAAACAGCAATCAAAGCACTATTAACTTGTATGTGAAACATCCTAATAAAAAACACTGTGACATCTACACATTATTGACTGTCATCTAAGTTGTGATGTACTATTAACAACATTACATTAAGCAAGCATGGCCTGCTCATATGTAAATTCTTTCATGAACTACATACAGAGGTCCATAGGTTCATAGCTTCATAGTTGTGTACTAGGCTAATGGCTCTGGAGCCTTTACAAGCCTAGCCCATAGAAGTGCCCTGGCATAGTGTTGCCCGACGTTAGTTCCCAGTGCCTCTATCAAGTAGAGCCACTGGAGTGATCCCCAGGGTAAACTTTATATTTCCCATCCACTCATCAAGATTTGTCTTGAAGAGGGCCAGAGAGGTGCTCTGTTTGATATGTATGGAAAGTCTATTACATAGCATGGGCAGTCTCTGGGTTATGAACCTGTTGATTGTGGTAATGAGGTTGAGGTCTCTGGAGCGTGTGGTGCAGAGGGATTGGGATTTCTTTAGATGTAGGATTTCTAACAGAGCTGGGTCAGACATAGCTTTGTAAGTCAAGCAGAGTTTGCCTCTTAATAGACGAGATGAGACAGAGAATAGCTGGATTTTTTGAGTCTGGCCGTGTAGGACATGTGTTTAAGGCCTAGGATCCTCTTCATGAGGTACTTTTGTGGCCTTTCCAGCTTTTGTATCTGTCTAGTGAGGTACATGCCAAATGGAGCATTATACTTGATGACTGGCCTGATGAGGGAATAGTAGAGAGAGATGATAACCTCTTTCTTCCTGGATGCAAAACCCTTGGTAATGAGATGTGCCACATAGAAGGACTTTTTGACCACAGTGGCAATGCGTTGGTCATAGGAGAGGTTGCTGTTATCCTGTGTCCCCAGATCTCTTATAAAGCCTTCAGTGTTCAATGGGCTCCCATCGATGTGATAATTAGTGGGAACTAAGTTTTTCTCCAAGGGGATGATGACACATTTTTTGGCATTAAGGCCATGGTTTCAACACCAGTCATTGGTCTCACTGAGGATGTCTGCATCACTTGGGGAGTTAATAATGGCTCCCAGCTTGCAGTCGTCTGCGGACCTAGTCAACTTGAGTCCCTCCATGTTGGTCAGGACTCTTGAGAAGTGGATGCCAAACAGGAGAGGACCCAGGACCAATCCCTGTGGGACACCACGCGTGATTGGTCAGCAGTCTGACTTGGAGTCTGCTACTTTCACACTGTGGGTTCTATCTGTGAGCCAATTTACAACCCACCTAGTGATATAGGGATTGATGCCTAGTTTGCTGAGTTTATCAATAATTCCTGAATGGGGAATGATATCAAAGGCCTTGGCCAGATCGTGGTAGGCTATATGTACTGCCTTGCCCTCATCCACAGCGCTGGTGAATGACTCAAAGAAGTCAACCAGGTTGAGCAGGCATGATCTACCTTTCACAAAACCAAACTGCATGGGATCTAGAGTTTGGAGATTCCCTATATCCTTGTTAATTAGGTCCATGATGATGCACTCCATAGCCTTACATATTAGACTCGTCAGGCTAATGGGTCTATAATTCCCAGGGTCTATAGTCACTCCCCCTTTATGAAGAGGGATGACTGTAGCAGTGCACATTTGGTAGGGGCAAAGCTTGAGGTGAGGCCGTGACTGAACAGGGCACACAGATGTGGTGCCAGTTCACTTTGTAGTTCATGTAGAAAACATCCAGGGATATTGTCGGGTCCCATGGAGGGTGTATTCCTGGCCTTGGACAATGCAGCTTTAACCTGTGCTGCAGTAATTCTGGCTGCCTGGCATTACTCCGGTATCGTGATTGGTCCTTTGGGGGCGTAAAGTTGGCACTGAATCTGCCATCCAGTATGTTGGCAATATCTGTTGGCTCAGTATAGGAGGTACCATTGTGTAGTAACTCAGAGCAAATCTGGGTATTGACACTCCCGGTCAACAAATTTAAATAAAAATAAATAAATAAAATTCTTGATATAACTACAGAAGGCTTTGTGGTTGTTTTTAGTGTCTGCCATAATTCTGCCTTCATAGCTGGCATTGCAGCTTTTGATGAGGGATCTCAACTTTTTGTTGAGGCTAATAAGGGACTTCTTCCACTCTTGGGACTTCACCTTTTTCTGCAACAGTTTCTTCCTTCTGTTGTAGAGTTTATTAATGGCAGGGGACCACCAGATTGGTTTCCTTTTTTTGGAGGAGAGTGTCTTGGTTCTCTTGGGTATGGCTAGTTCCATGTGTTTAGGTATGCGTTCGTACATTGTATTGATGTATGATTCGTCATGCATCTATTTTCCATTGACATGGGTGCCGTGAAGTTAGCCACCTCTGTATTTAGGAGCCCAAAGTCAGCTTTGGAGAAGTTTTTCATGGTGGTTACCTTTGTTGGAGTTGTGGGTGAAATGTGGATTTCCATGGTGATTAGTTTGTGGTAGGATCTAACCAGGGAGGAATTGACTATTGGTGTAGAGCAATGGTTGCCCATGTTAGTAATAACCAGGTCAAGGATGTTGCTTCCTCTAGTGTGGGTAAGAATGAGCTGGTCCAGGGCACTGGAACTGATGAATTCCAGGAACCGTTGGGCCAGTGTATTGGTGCATGAGTAGTTTTCCCAGTTGATGGAGGGGTAGTTGAAGTCACCTAGTAGGAGAGTGTTGGGTTGGACCCTAATAGTTTTCAAGGTGCTTAGGAACAGGAGGTGACAGTCTTGGGACATGGTTGGGGAACTATAGCAGGCTACAACCTGAATCGCCATCTTACCCAATGTTAGTTGTACCTGAAATATCTCAGATGCATTATGCTGGGCTACTAGTCTGGAGGTGTGCATATCCTTTATGAATATGGGGACACCACCCCCTTTGGAGCTTCGGTCCATGTTCTAGGACCGAAAGGTGTGGAATGAGTTATAACCTGGTAGCGCAGGGGTGCTTTCTGCTGCTTTAAACCAGGTCTCCATTACAGCATAAATGTCGAAATTCTCCATTTTGAGGAGTGCTTCGAGCAAGTGCATATTGAGATTTAGACTACTAGCATTGAGCAGCATGACCCTCAGACTGCATTTATTTATAGCTGTTATAGTGGTAATTTGGTCTTTGGAACATCACCTAAAAAGGCACTTATAGGGGAGGCAAAAACCTTAGCCAGTATCCAGAAACCCAGGGTTGATAGATGCAAGCCATCTCTGGCAAAGCATTGAGGTCTGTCAGTCATGTCATCCCAAGCAGACAGATACTGGATCCCCTTAGAATGACACCAGAAACTTAGCCAATTGTTGAAGTCATAATTTTCTGCTTGTACTGCAGTATCATTCTGGATGATGGTAGGATACTGCTCAGGGCTAGGGTCATACCTGACTGGGCCACATAATCTGAAAACTCATCCATGTCTCTTTTCATGTAGTCCAGGGTGGTGCATCTCAGGTCATTCACACACACATGGACAGTAACAGAGTCATACTTGTACTTGTTGTGGAGTGAACTGAGTGCGTGTGTTATGTGTCAGATTCTGGCACCTAATAGACAGCTGACTGTTAGCTTCTCTTATTCAACCTAGTGAGTGAGACATCAGTGTGCCTCATTATCAAGTCACCTTTGATTAATGTATTGGGCAAGCTGTTTTGCCTTAGGGACTTAGGTTGATGGGCACACTGTGTAGGTGAGCTATGCATCTTGTAGTGTGTGCTGTGTTGTGGTGGTGGAGTGCATTTCTGCCTTGGAGGTCTCTGCTATTTGGGTAGATTTCTACTGAGAGCCTCCACCAAGGTGGGTTGTGATTTTTGTTTTTATGTGAGAGCTGTGATGGTGGGTGCTCTGGAGGGCTATGTGTTGCATCTGGTGTAGTGCAGGTGTTGACCTTTTCCTCTTGACTAGCTATTCCATTCTTAGCTTGAGAGTGTATGGCTTCCATTTTGGATATTATAAGTGCATCTCTCACAAGTCTGAGTGTAGGGAGGTAAAAGGAGAGGGTTGTCTGTGTACATGAGGCAGTTGCTACACTGCCTCAGAATGCCCAAGTTCACCAGGTTAATAGGATAAAGCACAGGGAACTGACCTTTAGACATGCCAGGAGGAATGGTCATTATTACTAAGCACTGGAGCTGTTTCCTTATATATTTCTTTTACAGGAAAAATGTCACTCAAGGTGTCTGAGTCTGTACAGAGCACTGCCAAACACTTGAGGGGAAACATATATGTAGACCCTGAAAATTTAAGGATGAAGTACAAGAAATTCAGTAAGTAAGTACTGACTTCAGGCAGATATTCTGAAGTTAGAAAGAAATCAAGCAGTACTTACTGAAAAATAAAGAATTAGCTTGTCAGGAATGATGAAAAGAGGGTGTTTGCATGAATGGCTACTGCCTGGCTACTACTAATGCTGGTCTCAGCACAGCTTCACTCTGTTGGGATACAATACTCCTTTGCTTATTCTCTCACCAGAAGGAACATTTTTCACCAATCCCAGGAAGAGAAGCAGGGAATGGCCTGTTTGGTGATCCACAGTCTTGTCCCAGATGATGCTAGGGTCTCCAGGCTTTTAGCCTTTTTTTGGTAGATGCCTCGAATAGCAACCAGACCAATCAGGTACGTTAAGCACAGACACTCACTTTCCAACCAGAAACAATCAAGAATCAATGCACTCTGCTCCTACTCTCACCAGGATCAGAATATAAACACAAATTCCAAACTGTCACCTATAAAGCAGTTGTTAAGCTTTCTGGTGGTCAGCAGTCTCCAGGAAATAATGTAACTGCACTCCTTCTCTCACCAGGAGAAAACAGAAGCACTAGTCCCAAGATGAATACTGAGAGGCAGAATGTGGGCTGTCCAGTAACTGGTGGTCTTGCAATACATGCTTAAATGTAAGATGAAAAAATGGTTTATCCTAAACACTGCAGTGTACACTAGAGGAGTTAGATGTGTAAAAAGTTAAGTTTTAGTGTAGAGTCACTATTTCTAAAACAGCAAGATAGATTAGTGGGTGGTCACTTTTGTATTCTGGTACTATGGAATACAGTAGGATGGCCAATAAATTTAAATAGTTGAAGGGGAGTGATTTCACAAAATGATAATTTTTTTGCTTACTTCACACCAGCCAATAAAAGCAGAGAGGAAATGAAATATATGGTGTTTAAGAACACAACAGTAACCAGGTGAGAGGGTGGGAAAATTTTATGTCTAACTCACAAGAGACAGAGCTGTGGTCTCTTTTCAAGTTTTAATATGCAGTTAAAAGCAAAATACAGGTAAAACACAGTGTAAAAAAAAAAAACAAATCACAGTATACAAAATAGAAAAAGGCAATAAAGTAATACAAAATAAAAATCAAACTAACCTTTCCCTCACAGCAAACTGTAGCAGAGTCTATGTGAACCTTTTCAGCAATTATATGACTAATGCAGTTACCTTACAAATACATGCTCTGTAGTCTTTCATTACTAGTAGTATGCAGGTAATTGCAAACCAAGCCACCCCTCTAACAATGTTCATATCTATTCTTGGTGAAATAATGTGAAAATATAAAAAACATACCTTTCTTCTTGTGCTTCCCCTCCAGTCTGTGCATCTGCTTGATGCACTATGCTCTGTTCAATGCACGTTTTTCATCACCTGCAAAATGTAAAAAGCATGTATCAATGGCAAAGACTAGTATGTGTGTATAAAATAACATTAAAATACAATGAGCAGCTTATGTTCTCTACCTTTTACATTAAATAACATGCAGATTCTGTGCACTCATTTTTTGCTGTCACTCACAGTACCTTACACATTGGAAGACTAAAGAATACAGATTGGAGGACCTGAGATTCAAAAGTGCAGTTGTCATGTATGTTCACACTACAACCCTGACACCTACCTGCCTAGCTAATCCATCTTGGCTGCAGTTGGATGGAGTAAAGGTAGTGAAACAAATCAAAGGTATGACAATGCAGGAATGGAGTAATAACTGGATCAGGGCACCACATTACGAGATGGTTAAACTACAGTTCAACTTTTCCAATGTGCTGTCTAAACCAAAACATGCAAGCCTGACTGCATGTCAGCACAGTGGTCACACCAAAACACACAACTGCGGCATTTCATAGTTCATACTCTGGAGCACTTTCATAGAACACATAGCTGATCTTAACAGGCAACTGCACCAGACTTCCTATTCATCATATACATCACAATGTATTTAGGTATGAGGGCAGGAAATAGCTATATGGACTTTATTGTTACATAAGAAATTATAAATCACAAATTTCCGTGATATTTGGGGATGTCCCTGATTTAGAGTCAAACTCCATATATCTCCATCTCCCTCCCTTAAATAACAGGGAGTAAGGGTGTTGAATTGCACTTAATAAATAATGATAGAGGTATACAGTGCATTCACTTTGGCAACATTAGCGTATTCCACATTCCTGTATACTGTCACTGTTATATAGTAATAGTAGTAATATGCACAATGTGTCCCTATTGTCACTGATTATTTTTGAAGTATTCCTTGATTGTTGAGTTGCATCCCTGACTGGTTGAGATGTATGTTACAATTATACATAACTATCCCAGTATTTTCAAAGCTTTACACATAACACTGTAGTAAAATAGCTGTTGTTGGCAGAAAAAGTATGGATAAGAGTGATATTCATAGAACTCCAAAAAATAAACACTATGTACAAAATACCTGTAAGCAGAAACAAGCAGGTATCTATACAAGCATGTCCAATATTTTACACAGACTAAAAATTACTGAAAGCTAATCCCTACACGGATTTGAACTCACATGTAGCCACAATATGTGCATTGACCTCCTGCTTAACAGGTTGAGCTAACACACAACACAATATATTTATTTCTAACAAACTACTGTTGCATGCATGTTTACATATTCCTGTGGATAACAGAGGACTATGCAACCATTCAACATGAAATGCTATAGGCCTTCATGCTCTCACATATACTTGAGATGTGTAACTGCCAGATAGCATTAATTTTTGCAATGTACAACACAACATATGACAGACATTCCGCCCTGCAGTGGTTTTACAATAATGTGTTCAACAAACAGGTATTTAACAACAGTGTTCATTTTCTAAAACAGAGTGGACTAAGGGATGTCTATATGACTCAGTAGTCACGCATACAGAAGTATACTGCGTGATAGTCTCAGAGTATTATAGATAACGAAGAAATGAGTGATCAGTAGCGGCCCTTGCACTATAGACATCGGTGAAACATGGCCATACTGTATGTGTAAACTAATGCATTGTATAACTTGGAAAACAAACAAGTTAAATGTTCAATGGTATGTACATGAAAAACAATATTAAAGAAACAGCTACCATGGGAATTTAACCTATAATTAGAGGAAAAACAGTCACCTTCATTTCTTGATTATCCAGATGAGCTAATTGTCAGAAGAGCTAAATAATGAGTTTGAAAGGAATATATATGACATATAGGTCACAGCTATATCTGTGATTTTCATACAAATGTACAGATACACTTAGGATTATGACACTCACTGTAGGCATCCACTGGTTGGCAGTGCTCCCTCACAGTCTGGTTCCAGATATCAATCATTGTGAAGTTCCATGGTCTGGCTCTCATATGATGCTCCACTCCAGCATAGACAGTAAGCATCTGGGTGGCCTTCTCCTTGATCCAGTTGGGCACCTGGACACATCAAAGCCTCCTTGCAATAGCCACGTCGATGAAAATATGAAGATATAAAGCTTCCAAAAATTCCTCACTATGGTCCTACTCAGTTTGTAGATAGCAATGGTCTGATTTGTAAATGTCTCAAAATCACAATTTAAAAATGGTGCTTATAGGATGGTATTAGATATTGTGGAGGGTAACTGTCAAGTGTTCAATATTGTCCCAGTTAAGGATCCCTATTGGGTACTTGCACAGAGAACCCTCTCATTATATTGAGCTACTGGTTAATGCAGTACATTTTGAAAACATAATAGGCATAAGCAAATGGGTATTAAAACCTTGAACATTAATGAACCTCATTAATTATGTATGGTGCAAATGGAACTTAAAAGCTGTGTGCACATATCTGGTCTTACTTTCAGGTATACTTGACTCAAGGTAGCTACAAAGGTAATGTGGCACCTGCTAGCATTGCTGTGGTGGGATATGTTTATCTCCTTATAGACCTATGGTTATTACTACTCCTTAGAAATTTATGGGTACATGCTTAAATTGATGTTTTTTAGGGAAGACTATCGGCAATATGTATGTGACTTATTAGAGTGGTGTAGGATTGGCCTGTATCATACAGGTGGAAACATCTGCATCAAAAACAAGCAGGGATTCCATATATGCACTTGTGCAAATGACTGTAAAGAGCCCCAGTGAACAGTACGTAAGGGTGCACAATCAAAACATATATATATATATATATATATATATATATATATATATATATATATATATATGTATGTATGTATGTATGTATATATTGCTGGTGACTGTGTACATAGATACTAGCATATTCTGACAGTATCCATACATTGCTATGTAGTTGTATGTATGTTAGGTATGTATTTATTGATGCCTAGTAAAACATGTACTATAAACAGTGCCTCAATAAAACTACGTCCGTGTTTATG
This sequence comes from Protopterus annectens, assembly GCF_019279795.1. NCBI lineage: Eukaryota > Metazoa > Chordata > Ceratodontiformes > Protopteridae > Protopterus > Protopterus annectens. The sequence continues at coordinate 167,238,003 of NC_056727.1, forward strand.
TCTGGTTACCTTGAGCTGTCTTTGGTATGCTTACGGATAACAAGGCCTCCCAACGGTTTCCATAAGCTGTACAATTGCTACTGCACAGATAGTTTCTGCTAACAGTAATATAGTAGTAGTTATTATCACTGAATTTCATGTTATATGGAAGAAATGGGGGTAGCATTGACTGCTCACTGTTGATTGCCTTGATATAGCTATTCATTCATAACAGCTCAGGTTACTATGTCTGCTTTTTTCCCATAAGTTGAATGTTTAGGCTCATGTTGCATAGTATCTATTGCCTTTTTAGAATGCGTCTGACAGACATCCAACATTAGTGTTTTACACATATAAGTAGCATGTTAATTTGAAGTGCATGCAGAATGTAAGGGTGGTGTGTCACAATGCTGGTGTGGTTGGCCTTCCACTGTAATGGGTACAAATCCCACATACAGCCTCTACAGATATCATAAGATATGATGTTGTTCTAAATGATATGTTTTCTGACATTGTTTTTATATCACATATGTTGTGTTATATTTCACACTATTATTGCCTGGTGGCGATTAGCCAGGTAACTGGAAAACCAGGAGAGGGAGGGTGTTATCAAGGCCTAGGTTAGAGAAAACTGTTGGAGACAATGTTGAATGCTTTAGAGAGATCAAGAAAGAGGGCTGATACTAGGTTGCCTATTTGTGTTAATTGTATTAATAATGGTAAGGAGAACCATTGAGGTGCTAGGGTGGGGCAGAAACTATGCTGTGAGGGAGAGAGAAGTGTTTCTTGGGGGATAAAGTTAAGCACTTGGAACTGAATGTATTTTAAATATCTTGGACAGAAGGGAGAGAATGGTGATGGGCCTGGAATAACTGAGCTCAGTTGACTGACTACTTTTATAGATGGTCAATGAAGTAGAGTTAGGGAATCTGCTGGATACCACTGGGAAGGTCCAAAGTAGCTTCCATGAATTAAATTGCACAACAAAAGCCTATTTTCATACCGACTTTAAAAAATCTGGTTCATGGATTTCATACAGGAGACATTTTGGCCTTTTCAGATCTGCAGTGGCTGGGGACACTCTTGATAACTGAATCATGATTTTAGTGTACAGGACAATTACTGTGTTTATGTGGCAAATTTGAAACATGTGTCAGTTTCCAGTCCTGACTTGCTTTCTAACTTTTTACAAGAGGTTGTTGTTCTGAGTGAGTGTAATGTGGCAGTGAATAAGAACCAATGCCAAAAGTGAGAACATTATAACCGGTTAGAAAACCTGTTTAGTGTCTAACCAGCTGACTAGATAAGTTAATGGCAATGGTTCTGGGCCTTTTGTATGAATGAGACTGGCTGTGGGCTATTACTTAATAAGCTATATTATCCACGGATGTGTATATAGATATTGAAATACCATTTTATTGAATAAATGATGAAATGGATCTCAACTAAAAGGATAAACAATGTGGTATATTGAACTCTGCATGTAATCTTCATAAAAGCATGCCAATGAAGTAATCATAGGATCATAGGAAGTTCCTAGGCTATTAACCCTGAGGCCCTTACAAGCCTAGCCAAGAACTTAGCCCATGTTCCGACAAATCAGCACCCTATCTAGAGTAGCTAAATCATTAAGTAGTGCTCAGTATGTACTCAGCCTGTGCTCAGTCAGGGCTCAGTCTGTTCTCAGTCTCACCTCAGTCATTGCTTTGTCTATGCTCAGTTTGTGCTCATTCTGTGCTTTGTCTGCTCTGTCTGTACTCAGTTTGTGCTCTGTCTCTGCTCCCTCTGTGCTCAATCAGTCATCTGAACTCCTTCTGTTCTCAGTTTTTGTTCAGTCTGTGCTCACTCTGTGCTCAGTGAGTGTGTTTTATGTGCTCAGGCAGTAGTCAATCTGCACTTGGTCTTTGCTCAGGTTGTCCTCAGTCTGTGCTTAGTCAGCGCATCATCTACGTTCAGTTTGTGCTGACTTTGTGTTCAGTATGTGCTCGGTCAGTGCTCAGTCTGTGCTCAGATGTGCTCACTTTGAGCTCAGTCAGTGATCTATGTTCAGACTGTGCTCAGGCTGTCCAGAGTCTGTGCACAGTGCATGTTCAGTTTTTGCACATTCTGTGCTCAGTGTTCAGTGTGTGCACATTTTGTATTTGTATCAAGTTCTTTTTTTTTCCATAATAAATCTTTATTGTTATATTATTTTCATACACAAGTAAAAACAAACACAACATTTTAGAGAAAAAATACAAAACAAAAGACTACTAACTAATATCACTAACCATCACACCAAATAAATATACAATATTTACAAGAATGCTTCCATGTAAAACATTAAGAATAGAGGAAAAACAAAAAGTAATTAATAACATTTCCAGTAATATACAGTTTAAATACAAAATTCTCTCCAAGCAAATAAATAAATGTGAATACCTTCAAGTTAAAAGTATTATGCTAATATAATATTAAACATCTGTTCTCAAATTTTGGGGTTATTAATGTTTTTATTATGCGGACTTAAAAGTAGTTTATGAGCTAATATATGCCTTGTTGCCAAAACTCTAAAGTTTTCCCAAGATGTTTTAGATGGGTCTAACCAATTAGTGGCTATATAAAGCTTCATTAACAGATAAATATTAATATATATAGTACTTTGTGATCTAGGGAGTTCTTTCGGGGGAATATGTAGAATCGTAAATTTCCATGACAACGTTGTACTTTGGTAACCCATCTTCTGAAGTTGAATCTTAAGGGAATTCCAAAGCTTATATATGCATTTACAGCTCCAGAACATATGAAGAAGATCAGCTGGTTGATTTTTACAGTATGGACAAGTTGGAGAGTTTTTAGAATTAAATTTATGCAGGGTAAGGCGTGTATAATATGCATTATTCCATATCATCAACTGGTTATACATCAATTTTTGAAGAGAAGTAGATTTGATAGTCAGGTCAATTACTTTTAACATATTACTTCTGTCTGTCACTAAAATTTTCTCTTCCCAATAGTTGGATAACAGAATTTTGTCATGAAATTTAAATTATTTAATTAATTTATTTGTTGTTGTTATATATTTATTATCCTGTTGGAGAGCTTGCCACAACTCAAAGCATTTATTAACATTTTCATCTTCAGATTTAAAATTTATAAAGTAGCTCATAGCAAGTTCTCTAATTTGTCTCAAAATAACAAGATCATTTTTATGTAAGTTAAATTCTTGTCTTATTTGATTAGCCGACCGGTCCAGATATTTGTATATATCAATCAAAGTTAAATTAACTATTAGTGGAAACTTTTTAAGATCAATTAATTGATTGTTCAATTTTAAATTAGGATTCCTATGAAAGGGTTGAAAAAACATCATATCCTGAATCAGATCCAAAGACTGAAATAAATCTTATATAGATAATATGTTTGTTTTAATGTGTTCAATAATCCCATAAATTTTCAAAGTATCTTTACCTAAAAAGGGTATTGCTTTAGGATTAATGTTTAACTTTAAAATATATTTGTAATTCAAAATCACCCAAGTTGGTGTCCACTTAGTACTAGTTGTATCATAGTTGGCAATTCTTAGAATTCTATTAGAGTTCACGATTAGGTAGTACCATTCGTAATTAGGCAACTCCAGTCCTCCTTTATTTTTTGGGGTCATTAATTTATCATAAGATATCCTGGGTTTTTTTTTTTGGTTCCCAAATAAATTTATCCAATTCTTTATGATTTTTTTTAAAAAATGTCTTCGAAAGTATTAATTGGGCTGACCTAAAAATATAAAGTAATCGTGGTAGCACATTCATTTTAACAATTGAAACTTTTGCTAGTACTGGCAGTCGTAAATTTTTCCACCTCCCAAAATCAGAGATTATTTGGTCCCAAATTGTTTTAATGTTATTATTGTAGAAGTCTTTATTATCTGTAGAAAACTCAATACCTAAGTATTTAATTTTTTCTTTAAATGTTACCTGCCCAACCAAAGGCAATAACGAAAAAGGTTTAGGTGTCTTTAAAGGAAAAATATTGTTTTTTTCCAAGTTAATTTTGTAGTTAGAGACTTCTGAAAAATCATTAACAGCCTTCAATAATTTATCAGTGTCAGATATTGGAGATGCACAATAAATATTAAGATCATCTGTAAAAGCTGCCATTAAAATTTTAGTTCCATAAATTATTGGGACATTATGATAGACGTTCTGCTTAATATATAAGAACAGAGGTTCAAGATAAAGATTAAATAGTAAAGGGGACAAAGGGCAGCCCTGGCATGTTCCAGTCCTAATCTGTATTCTTTTGTAGAGGCTTCTATTAATATACAGTGTAGTATAGGGATTACTATATAATATTTGCAACATTTGAACAAATTCATGGGTTATATTAAAATAAGGTAAAAGAGCAAACAAAAAATTTGTATCAACCCTGTCAAAGGCCTTCTGTGCATCAATTATAAGGGCATAGACATTAAGATTATTTTGTTTAGCATGCGTTATCATAGTATGTAATGTAAGAGTATTATCACTGGTTTGTCTACCTGCCATAAATCTAGCCTGTTTTTTGGATATTATATGGGTCATGATTTTCTTCAGTCTAGATGCTATAACAGAGGTTAGAATTTTCATGTCTACATTCATTAATGATATCGGTCTATAATTATCGGGGTTCTGAGGATCTAAATTGGCTTTATGTATAAAAATAGTCTTTGAAGCGTTAAGATGAGGATCATTAATAGTATTCCTAATTATGTAGTTAAATATAACTGAAAGTATCTTACTGAAAATATCCACAAACCTTTTATAAAACTCCACTGTCATCCCATCAGGACCTGGTGATTTGTGTGATGTCATATGTTGAATTGTATATACTATGTCTTCTTCAGATATCAGTTTAACTAAATCATTTTGAATATCCTCTCCTATTTTTGGAAACTTAATTGATTGTAAAAATTGTTCATAGATTCTATGCAAGGGCATATCCTTTTGCCCATCATAAATTTTTGTATATATTTTCTCAAAAATATTAATAATATCCTCTGTTTTAGAATATATTTTATTATTAAATTGTATTTACGAAATTTGTAGTGTTGTTTTTGATTGATTAATGATCCTAGCCAATGCTCTCGATGGTGTTTGAATGTGATTAGCATACCTCGCTAACATCTTATATTCTTGGAATGCTAATCTACTATTTTGTATTAAGAAGAGATCCTTCTGACATTTAAATAGTTCTTTCTCTGTTTGTTCATTAAAATTCCGAATCAGTTGTTGATCCAATAATTTAATTTTCGTTTCCAAGTTTTGAATATCTTTATTTAGTATTTTTTTATAATAAGAGGCTTTTTGCAAAAGGATCCCTCTTATTTGTGTTTTAACTGTTGCCCATTCAATATCTGGGGCATATTGTTGTTTCTTTAGACTAACCAGTAAGTTTTTAAGGTACTTTGTAATTTCCTGTATTATTTCTTCCTTATTCAGCAGATTTGGGTTAAGAGACCAATTATAGCCTCTTTGTCGCAAGGTATCTTTTATTTCCTTAGCAAAACTCAGCAAAATTTTCGAATGATCTGATAAATACCATGCATGTATAACAACTATAGGTTCTAAATTAATTAATGTTCTTGAAATCAGGAAGAAATCTATTCTGGACCACATTTTATGACATGGGGAATAAAATGTAAAATTATTTGTACTATTAACATTGTTTAAATAGTGAAAAGGGTCATATAGTTGAAAGTCTTCTTTAATATCATTCAGTGCTAATACAGCATGCTTATTAAATGCTTTGTGTGGACAAGATCTATCCAACTTCGGATTTTGGTAAGCATTCCAATCACCTCCAACAATTATGTAGCATTTATCAAATTGTGTTAAAATTGAATACAGTGATGTTATGAATATTTGTTGATCACTACAAGGTGCATGAATGTTTAAAAGTAAAATAGGTTTATCAAATGAGGTAGGTGCCAGAATAACACAGCACCATCGCCCATCTTTATCTGTATTAGAATCTAAAATGTTGTCCTTATATTGATCTTTAATAATTATAGCTACCCCAGCACTATTTAACTTACTATTACTTCTCTGATCCACTTCTTTTTTTTTATATCAACCCATTGATCATTCATTAAATGCGTTTCTTGCATTAAAATAAACCACGCCTTAGCCTGCAACAATACATGTAACAATAGTTTCCTCTTCTTTAAGGTCTGGAGCCCTTTAACATTCCATGAATCGAATTCCCACATTTCCAAGGTTGACTGTACAATAAAGGTTTTGGAGAGAAAAGATTAAAGAAAAATAAAGTATATTCAAAACCATACATGATCTGGAAGCAATCCATATATCCCGTCCTAAACCAGTGCTTACCCACTCTAACCTCGGACCAGGACATATATAGGTCTTGTGTAATATAGAATAACAGAAGGTTTAAGAAAAGAAACAAATAGAAAAACATCACATTATAAAATTTCAAACATGTTCCATAGTTGTCACCTATATAATCTAACTTAACTACAACAAAGCCTAAACTAAACATTCCCTAACAAGCATTGCATTGAGCTACATCTCTCCAGTCAAGTATATTTAAGCAAATCAAATTAAAATACAATATTACAGTACATATAAAAATAAATTGAAAAAAGGAAGTTTTAGTATTTGGATTAGCTATCTATAGATAAACTGCATGCATAGAGAAAAAAAAAACATACTAAAATACAATCTTATGTTAAAATAAATATACAGCTAAATACAGGTATCCCTGGTTATAAACCCACACTATCATAGTTTTATACTAAAGCAAACTACTAACTAACTAATATAATATGCATTATCACCTTAACACAGTACATTATGAACTATAATGAGAAGCATATTTATACAAACATTACTAAATCCCTGCACCCTCTCTAAATAATATAACCACAAAATTCTACATAAACATGTATAAGAGAAACAAATAAAATATTCCTATGTGCTTACTTTACCATACAACAGTGTTATTTTAAAGTTAAATGAATAAAAAGATGTTAAAACAGTTCCCTTTGGTTTCCCAAGCCTGGAAACCCTGTGAAATATTTGCGACGGGGGACCGCTTTTACAGACGGACTCCCGGAAGTGTCACAGCAAAATCTGCACCCACGACAGCATTTTAGGCGCTTCCTGTCTTCCTCCTCATCGAAAACACTTTGTAGAAGCTATAAAATGATGGGAAACTAACGCAGGTAATCAAGATAAGCAAAAACAAACAGTTTTATTACTCTGGAAGAGGCCTAGAGCTTTACAAATGCAAACAAAGGATTATCCAGTCCTGGGAGCACAGTAAAGAATGGATCCGACCTCAGCAGCATGCCAGTCTCAACGAAAGTTCAATTCAAGTCTCTGATACAGGTAAAGCCTTGAAAACTTTAAGAAACAGATTTCTTGCCTCATTTTTAGTGGAAATAGCATGTTTAGTCCCATCCATTGTAAATATAAGCATATGTGGGTATTTCATTTGAAACTTAATTTGTTTGTCAATAAGAAATTTACAGTATGGAGACAAAGATTGTCTAGCTTGTCTTACCTGTATAGGTAAATCCTGTGACAGGGATATTTTATTATTTTTCCACATGATATAGCCTCCAGTTTGTTTTACAGTAGTAAGTATTATGTTTACATCTTGATAGTTAAGCATTTTAACATACACAGGTCTAGGAAAGTTAGATGCTTGTGACTCTCTCAAAGCTCTGTGCGCTCTTTCAATAATAATTTGTTTCACCCCATCAGAGTCATTTAGAAGCACTTCAAATATTTGTAATATGGATGGAATTAATTCATTATACCGAATAGATTCTGGAATCCCTCTGAGAATAATGTTATTTCTCCTGGATCTTGCTTCTAAGTCCGTAAGCTTGTTTTGCATAGCCTGTATATCCACATCATATAGATTAGTTTTTTTTTTTCAAATTTAAGTTAATTTATCCTCATTATCAGAAATTCGAGCTTCCGTCTTGTCCATTCTCTCCAGCAACTGAGTACATGAGTTCCCAAATGTTTGTATTTGACAAGTCAGTTCTTTCAGAGCTTCTTGTATGGGTAGCAGAGCATTTCTGATATCTTCCATGTTTAATGGTTGTTCAGATTTAGATTTGGTCCCTGGTTTCTGTTGTTCCTGTATTTTAGTAATTTTTTGTCTTTTAGAAATCACATCCTTTTCAGGTGACTGTAATTCCAAAAGTTTTGTTTTAGTAGTGGTTGTATCCATGTTTTATTCCTCTTTTGACATCTTATTTGAACACAAAGACTTGCAGTATAGAAAGCACATGGTTCCTTTGTTTACTTCTCTCTGCAGAGCCAGATAATCTGTTGTAATCCAGTGAAATATATTCCTTTTTTCTGGTTTTTCTTCTTAGTAATGGATAGTTAAGTGTAGTTGAAGTTATTTTATCGAAGATTTGATGTTAAAAGTTTTATATTATCCACTCAGGGTTTAGATTTCCTCAGGTTAAGTAGAGAGCTGCAGTTCAGCAGTGCTTACAGAACGGCAGCCATCTTTGAATCGTCACTTGTATCAAGTTCTGATCCTCATTTATTTTCAGGATGTCAACTAGATAATATCTGAATGGTGAAGATTTGTATGGAAGCAATTAACTCACTTATCCAGGGAAGTGAAAAACGTTTTAGCACTTAACACTAGTGGGCCAACATAGCAGGTACCTGAGTGTGATATACATGACTGACTGCTCATTATGACACAGGCTCATGTGCTACAGACAGATGCCCATTTTTCTCCATTTTTAGCCACTGACTGGATTTCACATTGGTTAGTATAACAAATGCATCATTGCTAGCCTGTGGTTTGTTACCATTTATGTAACAAATGCTAACATGACATCCCAGGGTTAGTTTTTATGACTGAATGAAAGCAATTAACCACTTCATGTAGCTGCTGGATATTTACAAGGCTGTCTACATATTGTCCTATTTGATGTGCCCATTATGCAGTTAAGGTCTGATCATTTGGAGTATGACATTACATTAAAGATTCATAATCATGTTGTAATGCATAATACACTGCCAAGGATACTCTCAGTATTGAAACACTCTCACATCTGCAGCATGCGCCCCAGCAGTACTGTAATTACAAACATGTCACTATGAAGATAACCTGCATGTGATACCTACAGACCTATACCAGGGGTTTGTATTTCTGCAGCACACAATCTGCATGCTTCTCTAATCTTGAACCATGAAAGTCTGCATATGAATTTGGTTATTACTTTCTCACAATGTATGGCATATGAATCATTTGAGTTACAACAGTGAAATCACTGCTGTCCAGCTGTGGACAAAAACTCTAAAACTTTTATGAATTAATCCATAGTATCACTGCATAACTACAAGAAACAGAACCTCACAGGGGTCATGGTTAACCTATAAAATAACATAACCCAACACAACATAACATAACATGACATAACCCAACACAACATAACACACCATAACATAACCCAACACAACATAACACAACATAACCCAACACAACACAACATAATATAACACAGCATAACACAACATAGCATAACCCAATACAACATTACATAACATAACCCAATACATTACATAACATAACCCAACACAACATAATATAACATAACATAACCCAACACAACATAACATAACCCAACACAACACAACATAATATAACTTGACTTATAATATGATATATAACATCATAACATAGCACGGCACAGCACAACATGACATACTTACATTGACAGAAAAAGACTCTCAGTTCTGTCAGTTCTATATGTGAAGCTAGCATCTTTCAACTGTCCGTCCATGTCTTTCCCCATCCCACCACCTATCCTAGGCTTTCCTGAATAAATTTCCAGCCTTAGTCCACCTTCATTGTGTGAAATATGTTCCCTTTGTCCAATATTCCTTCTGTGAAAAGTACTTTTCAATGTTTAGGTTGAACTATACATCGCCAGGCTAGTAATTCTGGCCCCTGTCTTTCAACTTTATTCTTAAGTGACATAGGCTCATAGGTAAGTACTAGGCTAGCTGCCCTTAAGGGTCATTTTAAGCCTAACCAATTTTTTTTTGTGCTCAAAATAACCTATACCATATGGTTATACTTTGGCCTTTCCCATCCCATGATCAATAATTATATATTACCTCTAAGGAAAATAACTGAGATCATATCATAGATAATTTGAGGAGACCAATGCAAGGGATAAAGCATTTAGGAGCTGCTTCTGTCCATTAGTAGTACAGGGGGCAGTCCTGGAGCTGCCTCTGTCCATTAGTAGTACAGGGGGCAGTCCTGGAGCTGCCTCTGTCCAGTAGTAGTACAGGGGCAGTCCTGGAGCTGCCTCTGTCCATTAGTAGTACAGGGGCAGTCCTGAAGCTGCCTCTGTCCATTAGTAGTACAGGGGGCAGTCCTGGAGCTGCCTCTGTCCATTAGTAGTACAGGGGGCAGTCCTGGAGCTGCCTCTGTCCAGTAGTAGTACAGGGGCAGTCCTGGAGCTGTCTCTGTCCATTAGTAGTACATGAGGCAGTCCTGGAGCTGCCTCTGTCCATTAGTAGTACAGGGGTCAGTCCTGGAGCTGCTTCTGTCCATTAGTAGTACAGGGGGCAGTCCTGGAGCTGCCTCTGTCCATTAGTAGTACAGGGGGCAGTCCTGGAGCTGCCTCTGTCCATTAGTAGTACAGGGGGCAGTCCTGGAGCTGTCTCTGTCCATTAGTAGTACATGAGGCAGTCCTGGAGCTGCCTCTGTCCATTAGTAGTACAGGGGTCAGTCCTGGAGCTGCCTCTGTCCATTAGTAGTACGTGGGAATCATGAGATAAATTTGCTGTTTCTCATCCATAGATCAAAGTTGAACTTGAAAATGTACAGATGTGAACTTTGTTTTACATAGATGGGGAGTCAGTTCAACAGCAGTGGTATCCTCTTCAAAATATACCTATCCCTCCAAACCATTCTGTTGATGTTGCAGAAGAGGTTTAAATCCCTAACCTGACTATTTCTGATGCCATGTGACTTTAGCAATGGCATTCCATGACATAGTCTAAGAGCAGTTCTGAAGTCATGAGAATTGATAATATGTCTGAGGGCTACGGGAAGCTTATTCCAAGATAATGCAGGAATGTAGCTATAAAGGTTTAATCCTAAAGATTTTTTTGGTTTATGAATCTGCAGGAAACATTGATCAGAACTTCTGAGAGAGTGAGGGGGGCTATAAAGAGATACAAGAGAGGAGATTCTAGGGCAGTAGGAGGATTGATTTAGGATCATATGGATAATAAGAAGCTGTGTATATAAGAGCTGGTTTGGGAGCTCTAACCAGCTAAGAGTATGGAGAGCAAGACAGTGGTGAGATTTAGAAGGCATGTTGGCTGCAATTCTGACAACTTTGTTGTATGAAGTCTTAAGTTTGGAAAGAATGGAAGATTGTAAGTTAGTAAGGATATGAGCAGAGTAAAAGAGGTTAGAGAGAAGATAAGCCTGTGTCAGTGAAATTCTGGTATTGGGTGTTAGGAACTTTTTATTCCTATAAAGAAGGCCACGTTTTTGGTGGGTCTTCTTTATACAGTGGTGTGCATGGAGAATAAAATTTAAGTTAATCATCAATGATTACTCCAAGGAACTTAGTAGAGGGTTCAGCTGAGATAATAGTGTTGTTAAGGGAGAAGATAGAAAAAGAGGCTTTAAGATGAGAGAGATTTGGAAGAAAAAGTAGTAGTTTTGTTTTTTTAGCATTTAGAACGAGCTGATTATTAGTAAGCCAGGTTTCAGTGAGGTTGAAGGAGGTTTGAGTAAGGGTGAGCAGGTCAGTGGGGTTGTCAGAATAGTGATGGTGGAGTCATCTGCATATTGTATGAGGGAAGACTGAGGACAGGATGTATAGAGTTGATTAGTAAAAATGTTAAAAAGAAGGGGGCCAAGAATAGAGCCTTGTGAGATTCCCATTTTTATAGAGAGGAAGGGAGAGAGAGCTGAGAGCCATTTAGACTATTAGAGAGATAGCTAGACAACCAAGAAATAGTAGTATGGGAGACATTAAGTTGAGATAGTTTGGATAGAAGGATGGAGTGGGAGACAGTATCAAAGGCTTTATAAAGATCTAAAAAGAGACAAGAGACCAGTTTATTATTGTCTCTAGCTAGAGAAACTGAGTTAGTGAAGGAAAGTAGTGCAGTGGTGGTGCTATGGTGAGGTCGAAAGCCATGCTGTGGAGGTGTGAAAAGATTTTCTTGAGTGAGGTAGGACATAAGCTGCTTGTACACACAGTGCTCAAGAATTTTGAAAAGGGGAGAGAGTATAGCAATAGGGCAATAGTTTCAGAGTTCAACAGAGTTTCCACCTTTATAAATAGGTATGATGTTGAATTTCTTCCAGAGAGTAGGGACAATGGATTCATGGACAGAGCAGTTGATAAATATAGAAACTGGGTCTGCTATCGAGTGAGCAGCAGTCTTTAGAAAGAGAGATGGCAAAATGTCCACAGAAGAGGAACAAAGTTTAATTTTCAGGAGCCATTTTTAATGTAGCTAATAGGAATAGGATTTTGTAGCTGAAGGGAGACAGAAGGTGGGGGAATATTAGAGTGGGCTGTTGGAATGAGTTTATGTAAGTTATCTATGAAGTAGGTATTGAAGATAGAGGCAGTTGCCTGGGGTGAATTATCTGGGCAAGGATTAGGAGTTAAGGGCTTACCAGGGTGAATAATTTGGTTGATAGTATTCCAGAATATTTGTGGATTTTTAGGTTGAGTAGTTTGGGGTATGTGGTAGAAATTCTTTTTGTCAAGGTTAATGTGTTTTTTAGCCAAGTTATGGTGGTGAAAGATTTTTTCCAGGATTCAGCAAGCTCTGCATAGCGTGCAGAAATAGTGTAATAGTGGCTGCAAGCAATATGGCTGACGAGCGATCCAGGAATGAGCTCCCGGGATGTGCGCGAGCGCTCCTACACTCCTCCTGCATGGACACAGCTCCTGTATGCTAATTACCCCATTTGCAGGTGAAAAACATGCAAATCAGGTGAATTAGTGATCTAGCAAGCAGGCAGACGTCTGTGCAGGAATAGTGTAACCAGCAGAAATGTATTCGGCTACTAACCGAATACATTTCTGCAAATTACAAAATGGAAGCATAACAGCTCCAAAAAAGCATGTATTCAATGTAGTTATATGGCCATTGGCATGGGAAATAGTTGCAAAATTATAAAAAATAACTTTTATTTATTTTTGGCCGATATTGGCCGTTTAAGCATAGGGCAGCGGTGCGTAAACAGGATCGGCCCAAAAATAAGAAAAAAGTTGGAAATAAGCTTTTAAACCAAAATCAGCATTCTGCCATAATAGTTAATGGCATGCACAAGACAACAATACCATGGAATAGTGGTTGCTAAGGAGGAAGGCTGAGTGTCAGTTTTGTAACCATGCATTAGCAGTCAGTTTTATGCAAATGAATGGATTGATACTGAATCACAGATTTCCCCTCAGTGTTAGCTTGCACCATGGTATAAACATAAGAGGTAGATGAACTCATAAGGGGGAGTGTCATGCATGCTGTAAGCTTATTGGAGCTCTGTGGCTCGTGTTTGCCTATAGCTAAGCACAGCTAAGGAAGGGAGGTTTCTGAGGCCGCCTAGCAGTTTTTACATTGCCTAAATGGGTGTGCGCCATGCACCAGGTTTTAAACAAACAAAAAAAAAACCAGGAAATAGGAGCACTGTTCACATCTGAGCACTGGGTATGCATGGCGCACCTTGGGGCTTAAATAGAAAGGCAATAGGATGGGAAAACAGCAGTAGGAAGGCAATCAAGGAGAACTAGCATAGCTGGCAGGTGAAATGTATCAGAATCGGCCAATTACACAGGCAGCAGCCCAACACACTACTATAAACTATACAAACACCTTTCACTCTTGTTTTTCCCACAGACTCTACACCACCAGTGTACACAGATGGGGAAATTTTACCTGACAAAACTAACAAAATGATAAGGGCTGCTATTGGTCTCATACATCAATATGTGGAAGAGGCTGAAGGTGGTGAGGATGACAATACTGATGGCAAACCCACAGTGAGGAGAAGGAGAAGAGTGCACAGACCCAAGGTAACCTACCAGGGGCTACATGAGCTGGAGATAGTGAAGCGCTATAGGGTGGACAGGGACATCCTATAGCAAATTGTTGCGCTGTGCTGGCCACGCCTCACACACAGAACCAAAAGAGAGGAACCCATCCCAGTGGGATATCAAGGTATGTGTAGACTTATAAATACTCACCACAGGTACCTTCCAAAGGCCAACTGAGGATATTATGGGGATCTCATAGGCATCAGCATCCAGGGTACTCCACCAGTTTCTGGATGCCATGTTAGCACATGCCAGTGAGCGCATATATTTCCTCAACACCCATAAGGCGTTGACCAGCAAAATGCGTCTCTTCCACTAAATAGCAGAATACCCTGAGGTAGTGGGTGCTATAGACTGCACGCACATACAGATCAAAGCATCACGCGGCAAGCGGGGTAGGGTCTACATAAACCACAAGGGCTTCCCCTCCATCAACTGCCAGGTCATGTGAGATGCCCAGGGCATTATACTGAATGTGTGTGCTGGCAGCCCTGGAAGCTATCATGACTCCCACATCTGGCATATGACACAGCTGTACCAGAGATTTGCCAGTGGGGACATCTCATATGGCCACCTAGTGGATGATACTGGTTGCGCACTGCAGCCGTGGCTGATGACACCCATTAGAAATGCACACACACACACACACACACACACACACACACACACACACACACACACACACACACACACACACAAACATGAACTCCATAATAAAGCACACGCACAAACCAGAATCATAATAGAGTATGTGTTTGGGATGCTCAAGTCACAGTTCCAGTGCCTGGACATATCCTGTGGAGCCTTGCAGTACTCTCCAGCTGCATGTACTTAGATTTTCATTGTATGTGCCATGCTACACAATATGATCCTGTGGAAACAGCTGCAGCAGGAACAGCATGGGGCAGGGCCACACAGCCCACCACCATTGCCAAGACCAGCACAGGCACAGACTGACTTGAAGGAGGAACAACCTGAGCCTGCCCTTGTAGGCAGAAGGAGGCATGCCCACTATGCCCAGGCTTTGGAAAAGAGGCAATGCATAGCACATACACTGACACAGTAGGAACCCAGGGAATGACACCTCTCTCTGACTCGTACATACAGTACAAGGGATGCCAAACATGACACTACCTGTGCTTCACCATGTATAGGGAGTGTACTATGTGCATCCAACATAGTCAGCCTTCCAGCACCATCCTCAATACTGGCACAGCCACAAGGTAAGTCACTCTTCCTATCAATTGCTGAATGGAATAGTATGTTCTGCTAGTTGTATCTATGGTATGGATGTGTGCATGCAAGGGAATCGGGTGGCTGAATGGGATGGCAGCAGATAGTGGACACCTATATGGGCAGCATGAAATCCATAAAAAATACTGGTGTCAACAAAGTAGGCAGTACTAGACAAGGTGACAAATCCCACTGCAGTACTTGTGGTGGCCTTAAATGTGTGTCCATAGGACACACACATGCATGCCAGTGAGGCTTACATACCCAACAGCCTCAGCCAGTAGGACAGGTGTAGATGACCACAAAGAAAGGCTGGGCTAAGGCTTCCAATTCAATGGCAATGAAGAACAGCCACCCTCCACACCTGCACAGACAGACTACAACAGGCTAGACACTTGTATGTCAGTTGTGAAGGGTAAGAAGTCTGAAACTGAAATGTAGGTCAATAAAACCTAAGATCTGTACTCTACTGATATGCCTCTAGTCTGCATGATAGGTCAGAATACAAAATGAAATGGAAGCCAAAAGAGTACCTGAAATACCAGTACAGTCATAGCAAATGTTTACAGTTGTCAGGTGTACCCCCCCCACGCACACACAATCTTATGTAGAAATGCAATAACATGTACATATGTACAGTGGAGCACAGATTACCTGAGCTGGCCCAATTTACAGGATAGATTGTTGCACGTGTACAATATGCAGGGCTCTGTATGTTAGGTTGCTGTGTGTGGTATATTGTGTGGAAGTGGTCAGCATGTAGGCATGGAGGGTTGTGGCCCAGAGGCCTATGGCCAGTACTGTCAATGACAGGGCCATGTTCTGACAACTGCCATGCCAACCACAATGCATCCCAGCAAGACCCAATTCAGCAGTCATCCATACTCACTGTTCAGATGTCAATATCTGTCACCATCTGAAAGATGGACATGCCATGAATATGGGCCCAGACATACACACAGTACACAGGTGGAAGTACCCTAGACAGAGTACATAAAATTTAACTGTCAGCTGCACACACCTTTGGAATTGTACATACAGATTAGCAGAACATTAGTTGTCTGTGTAGTATAGAATACTGATGTTGTCTGGCCAATCACTGGCAGGCCAGAAAAGGCAAAGTTATGAAGTAATGAGAGACTGCCTATGTCCTTGCACAAGGCAGCATAAGGGGAATGTCCCAGGTATATCTGTGAGTCAGCTGCAAGAAGCTTCCATATCACACATGCACTCAGCTCACCCCACCATCAGACACAGGTTTATCACAGGTCATATCCCTGCTGTTGGGAATGAGTACAGTATGACCCCCCACTCCTGTATGGGAATACCCGCAGAATGCAGCATGCTGAAGAGGTGCCCCAAGCAGGTGTGTCCCTATCTGTAAGTAGCACCTTGCCAGCATCCAGAACAATGGATTAATATGGACAGGAACTATTGCCATTAACACCTCACACACTTACCCTGTCACCCCAGGGGAATCCAGTGGCTTGCAGCCTGGGACTGTAGAAGTGACAGAATGCATTGGCCAACTACAAATGGCATGCATCACTACCAAGTTCCCTACAGTCTTCTGTCAAAGGCCTGTGCCTCACCCGTACTGCCAATGTATGTTATCTGATGGGGTGCCAACTAACAACATAACACAGTCCACAAAACACAAATGCAAGGCCATGTTGACAAATCTCAGTAGCATGCCCACCATATCCTGCATGAACTGTGGACCAACCCCTAAATACTGCTGGGATGAAGGGACAACTATAGGGATACTTCTCAGATATCGCTCGCATAATGTTAGGAAAAGGATAGAATAACAGAGCAGGGGGGTGTAGAAGCATGGACGCCATAGAGTGTGTGAAGTCTGAAACTCTGATGTGTGCACATACTTACCCTGCCCGCAAACACAGTAATGGGTGGCTACAAACCTGCTCATAAATCAGAATGTGAAGGGGAACTGACCAGATATATGAGCCCTGCCTCTGGGTAACCTGGGTGAATCTGTACAGCTGAGAGGTATGGCCACAGCAGGATATGGCCATTCTGTTACGTCGATAGATGTACAAGCAGGGGATCCTCAGCCATCACAGTACCAAGGTACTGGATGATTTACACAAACCCATCAGCAAGTGTCTGTAGCTATCCCTCCAGAATGGCATGAGTGTGCAAGAATATGTAGGCTGCAGACCACAATACTGGACACATGTTCATTCATCTTGTATATCCCAGGAAATAACTGTGAGCAAATAAATATATCTGTAAGTAGTTGATGACATAATACATCACAGTGTAAAACAGTGCATCTGTCTGAATATCTCTGCTAACACCAACCATGTAACATAAGCAGCACAGACACAATAGTTACAGTATCCCACTATCTTTCGCCCATTGTGACTCTGTATTGTCAACCTATCTACAGATATCCTGCAGAAACAGGTTGCTAGCTGTAGGTGTAGAACACAAAATCCTGCACTGGAGTACAACCTACCTGGAATGGATTCCCACACTCAATACAGAAGGTCATACTGGGCATGCTCCTACACTTAGAGAAATGAAGCCCCTGTCTGACAACAACAGTGGACTATACATATCTGTCAGTCACAGATATCTGTGCACACACACCATATTGCACATCATTCATGTTTTGCACACACATTGGATAGGAATACTCATGCATATCCAAGGCCAACACACTATAATAGGTCAAACATACAGACACAGAGATGTGGGGAAGAGAGAGGCAGACAGTGACAAAGATCAGTTACTGTAGACATTTGCTTTTGGTAGCCCTCAGCCCTATAGCATCTGTGGTGCTTGTGATAACTGTGTAACATGATAGTACAGATCAGTATTCATCTAGCATTTGTATACCCAGTCATGTCAAATGTAAAGCTGTGTGTGACTGAGTGTTGTGTGTGTGTTTCCAGAGGAATGGTTTATGGCCCATTCATACACACTGCACTTCCCATTCCCCATGTTAGCACTCAAAATGATATCAGTCATCTTGAAATAACCCTCTGGCCAATTCTCAACTCTATAAGTTCCATGGTGCATGCAATAACTGTATAATGCTATAGTGTAACATACTAATTAGGTAGGAGTTCTAATCCCAGACATGGCAACTGTGTGTGTGTGTGTGTGTGTGTGTGTGTGTGTGTGTGTGTGTGTGTGTGTGTGTGTGTGTGTGTGTGTGTGTGTGTGTGTGTGTGTGTGTGTGTGTGTGTGTGTGTGTGTGTGTGTGTGCACAGTCACTACACTTCCCATTGCCCTACTTTAGCAAGCCTGCTAATGTCAGTCACCTTGAAATATCCCTTTGGACAAGGGCCAGCCCTATAATCTCTGTGGCATGTAATCCTCTAGTGTAACATACTTGTTAGGTAAGAGCTCTAATCCCAGACATGGCAACAGTGAAACTTTGTGTGTGTGTGTGTGTGTGTGTGTGTGTGTGTGTGTGTGTGTGTGTGTGTGTGTGTGTGTGTGTGTGTGTGTGTGTGTGTGTGTGTAGAAATTAATGATTTTGAGGCCATTCACAGTCACTACACCTCCCATTGCCCTACTTTACCAAGCCTTCTGATGTCAGTCACCTTAAAATACCCCTTTGGAGAAGGTCTAGCCTTATAAGCTCTGCGGCACGTGTGATAACTGCATAATGCTATGGTATAACATACTAGTCAGGTAGGAGTTCTAATCCCAAACATGGCAACTGTGTAACTCTGTGTTTGTGTCTGTATAGAGGTTAATGATTTTGAGGCCATTTGCAGTCTCTACATCTCACATTGCCCTACTTTAGCAAGCCTGCTGATGTCAGCCACCTTGAAATACCCCTTTGGACAATGGACAGCCTTATAAGCTCTGTGGCATATGCAATAACTGCTTAATGTTATAGTATAGCATACTAGTTAGGTACAAGTTCTAATCACAGACATGGCAACTGTGAAACTGTGTGTGCACACACACACACACATGTGTGTGTGTGTGTGTGTGTGTGTGTGTGTGTGTGTGTGTGTGTGTGTGTGTGTGTGTGTGTGTGTGTGTGTGTGTGTGTGTGTGTGTGTGTGTGTGTGTGTGTGGAGATTAATGATTTTGAGGCCATTCACATTCACTACACCTCCTATTGCCCTACTTTAGCAAGTCTGCTGATGGCAGTTACTATGAAATACCCCTTTGGACAAGAGTCAACCTTATAAGCTCTGTGGCGCATGCGATAACTGTGTAATGTTATAGTGTAGCATGCTAGTTAGGTAGGAGTTCTAATCCCAGACATGGCAACTGTGAAACTCTGTGTGTATAGAGATTAATGATTTTGAGGCCATTCACAGTCACTACACCTCCCAGAACCCTACTTTAGCAAGTCTGTTGATGTCAGTCACCTTGAAATACCCCTTTGGAGAAGGGCCAGCCCTATAAGCTCTGTGATACGTACAATAACGGCATAATGCTATGGTGTAACATGCTAGTTAAGTAGGAGTTCTAATCCCAGACATGACTAGGTTCATAGGTTCATAGAACAGTACTAAGCTAACTGCCCTTTCGAGCCATTTTAAGCCTAGCCAATTATCCCTTGTGAGACTCAAACCCTGCACCTTGTGTTTGCAAGGCAAACACCTTAACCATAAGGCCACCCTCCCAACCCACTACTGTGAAACTGTGTGTGTGTGTGTGTGTGTGTGTGTGTGTGTGTGTGTGTGTGTGTGTGTGTGTGTGTGTGTGTGTGTGTGTGTGTGTGTGTGTCTGTGTGTGGAGATTAATGATTTTGAGGCCATTCACAGTTACTACACCTCCCATTGCCCTACTTTAGCAACCCTGCTGACATCAGTCACATTGAAATACCCCTTTGGAGAAGGGCTAGACCTATAAGCTCTGTGGCGTGTGCCATAAATGTGGAACAATGTAGTAGCAGTAACTGCACAGGTATGGGTTTGAATCTCATCTGTGGCAAGTGTTTTTGTGTATACCTCAAAGATTTTGGCCCCATTTACACCCAGTACACATCTCAGAGCCTAACTTTAGCAGTCCTGCAGATATCATCCACCTTAGAAGTACCTGTTGCCAATCCTAAACCATGTCAGGTCAGTGGTGTATGTGGTAAATGCATAACATAATGATCCATAAAGATTGTTAGAGGTTTGAACCTCACCCCTGGTAAATGTGTGTTTAGGGTAAAATTATTTTTGGGATCTCTCACCCACTACATCACCCAATGCCGGTATTTACAAAAGCTGGTGATGTTCCTCAAATTTAGAAGTACCTTGGGACAACTTCCCTCCAATAAGCTCTGTGGCGCATGCGATAAACGCTGTACACTGTAGTAGCAATACTAAACTAAATAGGGGTTGAATCTCAGTACTGGCAATTGTGTGTGTCATCAGTATCCTGTGTGAAGGTTGCTGTGATTGTGTAATAACAGGATGCATTGTGGGGTGGGTTTTGCTAAATTATTTTGTTGAAGACCTAGTATATGTCATAATGTCCACCTTACAATGACAACAGATGCCAAACACCAGAGAGGCTGGTGTAGACAATCCATAGCCCTACATGTGACATTATGGATTGATGAACAATATAGGCAACCCTTCTATTACTCAGAGAACATTCTCCACCCACGTCTTGTACTCAAACACACTTGGCTAGGCAACAACCACTATATTAGTAGTTCCCTGCATATTGCCTCACAGATAGCAACCACAGTGTGATTGCAGTGGACTACATGCCTGTTGAGCACAACAGTGCCACTGACATCAGAAAGTACTGTGAAGTGTTACATCTCCTAACTGTGTGTTATCCAGCAAGTAAAAGGACATGGCACCCTGTTCCATCCCTACAGTAGGCAAATAAATACTTACAGTGGTCCTTTTGCTATGTTGCCCACTGGATGCCTGCAACAACTGTAGAGTCTGCAAATGTAACCCACAAAGGGAATACCATGCCTTATACACATGCCTTGTATGGACAGATGCCACTAACTCCAATGAATCCCTGTATCATGCTGCCAATGTAGGTGCAAACACAACTTCAGTTCCATAGCCAGGTCTCACCAAATGAGGTCAGAATGCTACATCAGAAGATAACAATTTGTACACACAACTTTCCCCAGAGACCTCAAGTACACTTCCACACATCACAGAACATGCGTGTGGGACATGGGCACAACCCAGACAATGTCCATGTTATGGAATATAGATCACATACATGGGAAGCAGTGCACATCACTGGCCACCCACAATAGTAAGCCAAATGAGTGGATGGTGAATACAATACCCACCTGTGGGGACCACTCCAGGAACTACACCCCTGAGCCACAATAGAGACCATTGTCATGTGGCCTGATGCCATGTTATTCCCTTTGCCAAGCCTTGTACAGCCTTCAGGCCCATTCACCTACTACACACCTTTGAAGCAATGAACCTATGCATCTCAGTACTGGCAAGTGTGAGTGACTGTGTGTGTGTGTGTGTGTGTGTGTGTGTGTGTGTGTGTGTGTGTGTGTGTGTGTGTGTGTGTGTGTGTGTGTGTGTGTGGAGAAAAATGGTTGTGAAGCCATTCACAATCACTACACCTCCATTGCCCTACTTTAGCATGCCTGTTGATGTCATTCACCTTGAAATAACCCTTTGGCCATGTATCAGTCATATAAGCTGTGTGGCGCTTATGATAACTGCATAATACTGTAGTGTAACTCACTAGTTAGATAGGAGTTCTAATGCTGATCCTGCCGACTGTGATAATATGTGTGTTTCCTGAAAGAGAGTGTTTGTGTGTCTTCATTGACACCTGCTTTTGTGGACATTCACATGTACTACATTTCCCTTATCCCTCCTTTAGCATTGTTGCTGATGTCACTCACCTCTTCAACATATAAGCTCTCTGGCATGTACAATAACTGCGTAACATTGTAATAGCAATACATAGTGAGGTAGGGGGTTGAAACTCGGTACTGGTGAGTGTGTAATTGTGTGTGTGTCATCTGTATTCTGTGTGGGTGATTTCT
>NC_056727.1:167265300-167272800 GCF_019279795.1 Protopterus annectens
TCCTCTTCTTGATCACCAATGTCATTCTACAGACCACCATTCTATGCTGCCTAACTACACTTTCCCCCATCACCACTTTACAGTCTCCAATTTCCTTCAAACTGATCCTCCTGCATAGGATATAATCCACCTGTGTGCATCTCCCTCCACTCTTGTATGTCACCCTATGCTCCTTCCTCTTGTTAAAATACGTATTCACCACAGCCATGTCCATCCTTTTTGCAAAATCCACTACTATCTGACCTCCTGCATTCCTTTTCTTAACACAATACCTACCCATCAATCCCTCATCCCCTCTGTTCCCTTCACCAACATGCCCATTGAAATCTGCTCTGATCACCACTCTCTCACCCTTAGCTACAGTCATCACCACTTCATCCAACTCACTCCAAAATTTTTCTTTTTCCACCATCGCACTCCCAACTTGCCAAGCATATGCACTAACAACATTCATCATTACACCATCAATTTCCAGCTTCATAAACATCACTCTAGCTGACACTCTTGTCACCTCCAAAACACTTTTGGTATACCGTTCCTTCAGGATAACCCCTTCCCCATTTCTCCTCCCATCCACACCATGATAGAACAATTTGAACCCACCTCCAATAGACCTGACCTTACTTCCCTTCCACCTGGTCTCTTGTACACACAATATATCAACCTTCCTTCTGTCCATCATATCAGCTAGCTCTCTCCCTATACCAGTCATGCTGCCAACATTCAAAGTTTCTAGGTTCATAGGTTCATAGGTTGGTACTAGGCTATTGGCCATAGGGCCTATACAAGCCTAGCCATAACAATTCCTTGGCTATTTCTTCCCACAGTATTTACTTCCCTGGACCCCTGTCTAGCAGGGTGACTGACGTAATCCCCAGGGTGAATTTCCTATCTCCCATCCAATCATCAAGGTTCTTTTTGAAGAGGGCCAAAGAGGCACTCTGCTTGACATGTATGGTCAGTCTATTCTAGAGTCTGGGGAGTCCCTGGGTCAGGAACCTATCCCTCCAGCACGTTTTGTTCTTTGTGATGATAAGGTTTAGATCCCTGGAGCATGTGTGTCTGAGGGATTGGGATTTCTTTAAGTGTAGTATGTAGCATATATATATATATATATATATATATATATATATATATATATATATATATATATATATATATCAATATACATATATATATATATATATATATATATATGTGTGTGTGTGTGTGTGTGTGTGTGTGTGTGTATGTACATCTATACATATATCTATATCTATGTATATATATATATATATATATATATATATATATATATATATATATATATCCATATCCTTATGTGTAAAGATGACTGTTGTATATATCTTCCCAGATGTATCCCACCATATTTATCTGATATGTGTATATTTAGATGTAACAACATACTGATTCAACACTATTTTCACTAACAAGTACTACACAATTGCAGAAGTCAAAGAAGCTGATCACTACTATTCAGTATGTGTACTGACAAATATATTGGAAAAAACAACAAGCATCTTCATAGCTGTGATGGCTTAGTGGTTAACTGCTGTGATTATAGTCTACAGGGTCTTGGGTTCAAGACCTGCAAGGGCTGTTTATTTTGTTGCTAGGCAGAACAAGGACTGTTGGATACACAGTGGTTAAGGCAGTTTTGAGCTTTAAGCAGGTTTGCACAATGGTAAGCGGTGTTAATGTACAGTTAAATGAATAGGAGCTTACACTGTGTAGGCCTCGCTTACCAATGCGCAAATCTGCTTAGCATTTATATTTAAGCAATGCTTACACCTGCTAAGCATGGATGATCACATTCCACTCTGATGAAATAGCAGGGTAATGACATCTTTAATAAGTGTATTTAATTCCATGTGCATACCATGCCTCTATGTGCTGTCATTACAGTAGCAAGGGGAGTGAGTATACTGTATGGGACACCTGAGTATATATGGCTAGTACAACAATCTTTTCCATTTGTATTTGTTTCATACATATGTAGTATCCCAGGTTATATGCAGTCACACTTGTATGTATTGTATCATTACATTACTACTGTTAACAGTGCTTTCCCAAGTAAGAGTAGATTGCGGATTGTAGTACTGGAATCATACACTCCTGCATGCAAAGCTGGACTCTGAGTACTGACTATCGTGTTCTTGGTGTGTGAGCTGTGTGTTATTAAGTATTTGCTACTGGATATTGATCTGATATGTGGATATTAACTGTAGATTACTATGTGTATAGGACATGTCATTTAGGGCTGCTGTCATGTAGTAATTTCAAACATATCAGTGTCAGACGTCTATCTGACAAAACATTCATCCTAATGCATAACCTGTTGGTTAGTTGATTTCTGTCTGTCCTCTGTACAGATTGCAGATGTCAAGTATCCATCTTGGCTGCTTACAGGCAATCCATGCTTGGCTGACACTGACATGTCTGCCCAGCTGTGTTAAGAATGCCACAGCTAGGAAACCCCATGCTGTATGCACCACATGCCACAGATGCCGCAACTAGACTAACACAGTCAACAGAACATGCTTGGGTACAGGTCTGTAACCCAGACACTGGCCATGTTATGTAATATATGTTGCATACATGTCAGTTGGAGCACCTCACTGGCCCTCTGCAAGAGACAACCAGATGATTGGATGTTGCATTTAACTGTCACCCTCGGGATCACTCACATGGCATCAGTTGATAGATGGCCTGCTGACAAATGTCAGGTGGCATGATACCACTGTACCCACATCCCCTACTCTTCTCATCTTTCCATGGACAATATCCAGGTATACACCTAGGAACACCTGCACCTATGGACCCAGTACTGACAAATGTGTCAGTATGCATTACTGAGGATATCAATGTCTGTGTTTGTAAAATTGTAGTTGATAATACCCTGATAACCTTCTCACCCACTACACCCCCCATTGCCATAGTTAGAAATGGCTGCTGCTGTAATAGACATTAAATGTACCTTGTTACACTCTTCACCCTATGGGCAACCTGGAGCTTGCAGTACCAGCACAACACTGTTGTATAAATGGGTAAATAGGCATGGGGTACCCTCTGAGTCCTGGCAAGTGTGTGTATGTGTGCAAGTGTGATTATTTGTAGGATACAGTATTCTGGGGCCACATTCTCTAAATACAATACACCTTGCCATACAGTATATGGGATAGTGATGTTGATGACATTAAGAGAGCCATGACAAACCATCACCTTACTATCCATGTGGCATGTTCAATAAATGCATATCCCTGTAGTAGCACTGATGAGATAGACAAGGGGTTGTATTGCAGTCCTGGTCAATCTGTGATGTCAGAGTATTATCATGGGTTTCGGTGAGTAAAATATCCAATGTGAGATGTGGGTGCTGGGTATACTGTATTTACACCATGGTACCTCCAGTACATGTTCCAAGGTCCATTGTATGAGGACCACTGTCACCATCAACCATACAGGTAACTGAATACACTATCCAGTCCAATGATGCATGTGTTGTGTGCAAATTATCTGTAACATAATGGACTCACTGACAAGGTAGTTAGCACTGATAAACCCAGGTCTCTCAGATGTGTCTATGACTGTTATGTGTTTGACAATGTGTATATGATAGTACATCATACTATGTATTGTTCATTAATACCCAGAACATTCCCAATTACCATACTGTACAAGGCCTGGTGATGTTCTTCACCTATCAAGAAACTTGGGGCACACCTCATCCTAAAAGCTATGTAGTATGTGTAATTAAGGCAAACACATTAGTAGCAATAAGTACCTAGGTAGGAGTTTTACTCTCAGTGTTGCCAAGTGCCAAGTAAGTGTGTGTGTATGTGAAGGGATCTACTTCAGTTTGCAAAAAATGCATGTCCCAGGAGGTCATCTGTCCGAGAACTGACTGGCAATTGTTAACATTTCAAAGGAATCATCTTGTGAAAATTCCTTCCGTCAAAACTAATAGTAGATGTCTAAGTGCCCTCTTCCCCACTGTATAGCTGTACAGTGATACTGGAGTTGGTATATATAGCTGGATGTGGCCATTGTGGGCACAGCCACCCTCATTGGGGTTATTGTGGTGTGTATCCCCCCACTTAGTCTACTGTGATACTGTACAGTTTACGTTAGCAGGTTAAGTAGTTGTCAATCACACTATGTGCAGTTCTATACAACCCCACACCCTCCAAAGTGGAGGGTTGTGCCACCCATACCAGCACACCTATGTTTACCAACTCCAAGATTGCACTACATTGGGGAAGAGGGCATATACCCTGCCAGTACCATCGTCAATGACATTAAACTAGAAGACTGATTATTTACTGGTGTGATGTTTTGCCTGTTTTGTCTTGGTGGAATTACATAGGCTAAAATAGGTTCACTGTAAAATTACGTACATCCATGTGTACAGTATTCTGTATGTATTGCATCAACAGCTAAGCCTTTGTGTGTATGTGTTATACACAAACATGTGGTGTGGGCCACCCAGTACACTTACCATTGTCCACTGTAGAAGGGCTGCTGACATCAGCCACCATGCACTCACCTGTATACACCCCTCAGACCTATCAGCCATGTGGCACATGCAGTAACTGTTATACCAACCTGTTACTTGTGTTCAGCTGTACCCAAGATATGATACAGTCAATGTGTCACCAGTGCCAAACCCCTTGTAGGAAACAAAAGCAGACCAACATCCTGCTGACACATAGACACCTACAACACAAACTGAATACATTATGGAGACCACAATCAGTCAGTGTTAATAACAGCTATAATACATCATGGCTGGACAGCTACACATCCTGAGATGTAAGCATTAAACTTTCCAGCTGAAAATGTGTTACACAGCATCATATTGCTACACATTAGTACATTCACCCTGTGCATCAAAACCATATTAGCCTGTCCCTGCATTGATGGTATGGATGACAAGGATGTGGCACATGTATCATCATATGCACAGGGTGTGTTGTGGGTTTGCCAGAGTCCTAGGTTGAGCCATTTGGTTGACATCATGTGTGTGTGTTAGGAGGTTTCATTATCAATTGGGCTGTGCAGATGTGGTGTGTGAAGTTATGGAGGTTCCCTAGCTGTGTTGGTGATGTGTGTGTGTGTGTGTGTGTGTGTGTGTGTGTGTGTGTGTGTGTGTGTGTGTATGCACACAGATCTGCCATGTGGCTGCCCTATACAGGGGTTTGTTGGGCAGCTGCAGACCATACATAGCAGGGTGTGCAGTTCACCGTCTCTGGCCACAGACATGAGAACTGTGCCTGCCAGGAGTTCTATGGGCACTACAAGGTACAAGCCCAGATATGGTACTCTCCCCTGATGATGACAAATGTCTGCTGGATCCGGGTTTCTGTTGGGACCAGCCAGAACCACGTGCACATGGCCTGCTGTGTTGTGGTGTGGACTGCACCCACTCTGCAGTGCTGCTGCTGGTACTGCCACTACAGGAGCAGCTGTGACTTGTTGCATGTCCACATAGACTTCCACCTGTTGGTGTCGCTGACCTACATCCACGTGGCTATCGCCCACCATATGCTCTAACACAGACATTGCATGGTCAAGGATTCCCATCTCACCCAATCATCTATCCAAGACCTCTACAAAATAACGGTGGGCACCTGCAAGATCATGGATGTTATCAAGTACAGCAAAATGAGTAGCCCTCTGGAGCCTCAGACTCTGTCTGGTATAACATTCCATACGTGCCTGTGCCTCCATGATGGCCTGAAACATGCATCTGGTGACACCTGCTGTGGCAAGCACTTCTGCCAGGGGCATGATGGCCAACCGCCCTCCTACGAGCACCCCTGTATATCTGCCCATGTGGTACCTTGCCGGTCATCTGGCTATGGCTGCTGTGTACAGATAAACTTGCCATAGTTACCACACTGTCATGTCCCATGCAACCACCCACCAACTGTCCCTCATCTATGACCACTGGTGATGGGGTATGCATAGGCAATGTGACTGTGTGTGGGAATGGGGTGGATAACAGTGGGATATCAATCAATGGCACAGCTTCACCCCCTGACAACGCCGCCTGTGCCTCACCATACCTATCATCATTGTCAGAGTCTGTAGCGACACTAACATCAGTTTGCCTGCAGGAGGGACCCTGAACCACCTCACCACCTATGAGGGGAAAACAAAAAACATAATTTAAGACTTGTATGCCATTGCTTACTTCTACACACACTGTCTCTCTCTCTCTCTCTCTCTCACACACACACACACACACACACACACACACACACACACACACACAAACACTTACAGGTGAGGTGGCCCAAAGGTATTACACAGACCTCTCATTACCCAACTGTCAACATTAATGACATATGGCACTCAGCAGGATGCACTGGAGCTATACTCAATCCCTGTTACCAACATTGTACATCTCTGTGATGCATGAGTTGTGCTAGTAGGTGATGCCCCTTACCCTGGAACACACTGCACCCATGTACACAGTACTGCTGTGCACCTGCTCAGCACCCTGGCATGTACTGTGCACCATACCTCACAAGTGTACACACCATTGCTGAATGTGTATATGTGTGGACGTTATGTTTGCTCTGTTGCTCACAGCCCCTATGTGTTTGTCTGGCACATACCTGGGATGATGTGAGAACAGATGTCAATAGCGAATGCCTGATCTCTGATTTGCAGATCTCTTCATCAGCAGTGCATGTATGAGCAATAAAATCCAATTACACTGACAACCTTCAAAGCTTACTGTGGCTATGAGGAGTGTACACACCCTTATTGACATGCCACCCTCTTCCCTGATATGCAGTGGGGCCACAGTACTGCATATGTTAACATTACACACACCTGATATGTGACAAATGACCTGTGCAATCAAATGCAGTATCAAACAAATGTGTTAAATGTGCAGATGCTGACTGAGATGCATACAATATGCGGGTTGCATAAGTGTGCACACCCTTAACACAATGGTTTGTTGTAGCACCTGTTAAGTGAACTACAGGAGTCACTATTCCTGGAAGGGGTATACTAGCATGGCCCATCTTCACTTGCCATTATTTGGTTACGCCGCCCTACAAATGTCTCCCAACTCTGCCAGATTGCAAGGTCAGCTCATGTGCACAGCCCTTGGGGGTCACACAGTGCCTTCACTATTGCTGTGGAGTCAGGGTTATGTCTGGCACAACTGATTATTTTGACTGTGTTCAGTTACAGCCTTAGTGAGTTTTGGATGTATGCTTCAGTTCACTGTTGTGTTTGTTGGTCACACCTATCCCCATCCTCAGCCTTTTTGCAGATACTTGACAACTATGGGCCACACGAGTGTCATTTTGTAGTGTCCCAAATTCAGAACACCATATCTACTGGCCTAGTTCCTGCTAATGAACAGCAAACCTAAAGGTGTATACTGGCACCAGCAAGGTACAGATGGGGATGGTGGGCCTGACGTGGAGTGAAGTGTTCCTTGTGCAGCACATTTATCTTTATTAATATTGTTTGTAG
>NC_056727.1:167277800-167322800 GCF_019279795.1 Protopterus annectens
TATGAGGGCTACAGCTGGACAAAATATGTGTGACCTTGTACAGTCCAGAGGTCAGTGTATGGACAACACTGTTATGTGCCCTTGTAAGACATTTTATGGGGGAGAAGTATTAAATATTTTTAACCTAGGCTGTTACAACATGTGAGGGATATCAGTAGTAAGAAATGTTAAGGTATATGGCTGTACATTTTCATACGTTTCACCATGAGAACAGTGGTGGGCTAGAGCTTACTGTCTTACACACAGTTCTGTTTGTCAGTGTGATAGTGATGTTTCAAACTAAACATTGTTATGTAACAGATACATTTACATTTACATTGTGACAACTAATACTTTTCCCCCTACGGGTTGAATACAGAGTGTAATTGGAGGTTGCTGAACTACATCTGTAATTAAGTGTTGATTGGTTCTTATCTTCAATGCAAGTGTTTTTTTTACTGTTGTACTACTTGAAGGCCTTAGCCTGGACAGCAAAGTATGTTATGTTTTTCAAATTACTGTATCAAATGTTTTGTTTGAGAGCTGCACTAATCAGTTATTATGTATGTCAAACACCTAACTGCTATAAGAAATGGCATAAACAACTGAAATAGTACACAAATAAACATTTCTATGTATGCAAACTTGTGTGTGGTGTCATGTCCTTTGCATTGCATGTGGGTATATGTTTTATGCAATAATTTCCATTTGTAGGAAAGAATCAAACACTGACCATTTTAAAAGGTGGCAACTGTAGGAATAATGGCTGTTTGATATGCTGTGCACCGTCTATATATACTCTTATTATACATATCTATAAGTAGTAATATATTTATATGTGTATGTATGTGTATATGCATATATACATATATATATATATATATATATATATATATATATATATATATATATATATATATATATACTGCAGTGGTGGTGCTGCGGTAGCGATGTCGCCTCACAGTTAGATGTTGCCCGTTCGATTCTCAGTTAGAGCGTCTTCTGTGTGTCAACATGCATGAATGGGCGATCCTTCATTGAAGGTTGTGCGTTAGGCCCGGCAAGCCAGAACATAAAAATCTACTGCCAATCATTAGCGGACCGGAGTTCTGCTGTGGCGACCCCTAACCGGGAAAAGCCGAAAGACACAAACAATATATATATATATATATATATATATATATATATATATATATATATATATATATATATATATATATGTGTGTGTGTGTGTGTGTGTGTGTGTGTGTGTGTGTGTGTGTGTGTGAGTGTGTGTGTATATCATTGGAATGTTTACTGCTTTCACACTGTATATTCCCTATGGTAGACTGACTGTTCTGCATATATTAGAAATATCCTCCTGATATCTTACAGCTGAGATGGCTTACTGTTAACTTGTTGTGGCTATGTTGTGCATAGGCCTGGGCTTAAGACTTGCAAGTGCTGATTATTGTGTTGCAAGGCAGATCTATTCAGCTGTGGAGGAAGGGATAATGGTAATAATTACAAGAGATCCAATGTTGGGCCACTTCACCGCCATTAACAGTGCCTTTGGTCAGATGTTTTGCAGTGAGAGGTTCAGAGTGTGGATCCAATGTGCAAATGCAATACACACACACACACACACACACATATATATATATATATATATATATATATATATATATATATATATATATATATATATATATATATATATATATATATATATATATATATATATATATATATATAGATATATATATATATATAGATATAGATATATATATAGATATACTGAAATATCATATGGTCGAGACCATATGATCGATATTTCAGAAGATCAAGCTTTTCAAATTGTAAAAAAGCAAAAAATGAAAAAAACAAGAAGGTGTTACTGCAGGAGGGCAAGCTCTCCTGCGCCCCCCCCAAACCACCCACTTAAATATACCAACTCCGAGATCGTGCTACAGCAATGAATAGGAAAAATTCCCGTTCCGTGCTGTACTGTCAGTGCAGCGTGATCTCGGAGTTGGTATATTTAAGTAGGGGGGTGTGGGGGGTGCAGCCCCTCACATGGGGGGGTGCAAGGCAGTAACGTCTTCTTGCTTTTTTCTTTTTTTTTCTTTTTTTTCAATTTGAAAAGATCGATCTTCTGAAATATTGATCATATGGTCTCGACCATATGGTCCTCAATATTTCAGCAGTTCGATGTTTTCAAATGTAACTATATATATATATATATATATATATATATATATATATATATATATATACATATATACACATACATACATACATGTACATATATAAATACATTTTCCCTATTGAATGACTGTGATGCATGATATGTTTAAGAAAACATCACATTTATGTACAGCTCAAATGGCTTAGTTGTAAATCACTGTGGCTATGGTGTGCAGGGTTTGAGACTTGCAAGGGCTGATTATTTTGCTGCTGGGCAGAACAAGGGCTGTTGGATACAGAGTGATTAAGGTACTTTTAAGTGGTTGTAACCGGGTTTTCATGGTTTGCGTGATGGTAAGCAATGGTAACTTCCGGTTAAATATACTTACAAACAGTTAGCCTGACACTGCTTAACCTGTGTAGCCATTGCTTACCACTGAGCAAATAGGCTTAAAGCCGCTTACTACTGCTTAAAAGTGCTTACTCCCGCTTACCCCCCCGCTAATTTTTTTAAAAGAAAAGAAAAAAAGAGTGATAGGAAAGTGGTGAAAAGGGGGCACACAGAGGGAAAAACAATAGGGAAAGTAGCTAGGGATGTGCAGGATGGGTGTAGGGAAGGTCCATGGCTGTCCATTTCTTCTACACCAACAGTTGTGCATATATACTGAATTTGGAGATAGATTTGGACACTCAAACCCCTGAGAGAGGGTGAGGATAATAATATTGTGTTGTGAAGCCAATTAGACCAGATTACATGTGTCCAGTGGAGACATGTGCAAAATGGGCAGCTATGCATGGGGCAAAATTTTGGGGGGGAATAGATTGCCCTTTTTATTTTAAGGTGAGAGTGGGAGTGGGATGTTGGGGAAGGATATTAGGTATATTTTGGGAGGTAGGTTGGGTAGGAAGTCAGACAAGATAGACAAGACAACATACAGGGGTGGTATATGACACATGTGGGGGGTAAACACCTTGGATGGGGAGGGGTGTTTGGAAATCAGAAGCCCATGAGCCCCCAAATGTAAACAGAGGGACTGAGGTCCCCAACCATAGGCAGTCACCACTGCACCTTCACAGCCCTGAAGGAGGCTCTGCCGGGGGCTGAGCAGGAGGAGCAGGCTGACGCTGTAAATGTGCCATGCGGCCCTCAAGCTGACATAACAGATCTTCAAACTCCCTTTTGGAGCTCACTACACAGCAATACCTGGACCTGACTTCGGGTGACAGGATCCTGTCCGCGCCCACTCCCGGGGGGGTGACAAGCCCCATCCCGTGAGGCAGTTCCACCTGAAAGTGGTGCAGGACCAGTGGACAAGGAGGTCCCAGGGTGGGTCCTAGGAGGGATGGAGCCTGGTGCCATGCCCAGATGAGTTGGGAGAGTTGGGTCCGCTGGGACCTGCCTTCCCATACGTGGTATGGTGTTGCAGTTTTAAAACATATGTGGGTTATTAATAGTCAACACAATCAAGGATTAGTTATAACAGCATGCATAGATTTTCCCATTAACCCAAAACACCAGATTTGGAACAGCTGCATAGCAAACAGAACACATGCATATATGGAACCGCAGTGGCCATTACAATGGCATGCAGGTTACATTGATAGCAACAGGCCACCAATGATAGTATTTCAACATGGAACATTAACAGAAATACATTTCAATATTTATTGAACAATAGGACATATGCCCCAACAGTAAGTTTGGTGTAAACATACCCATTGATTTGTGTATTTAGATTATTGTTGCATATATGGTGGGGGGGATGTCAATTAGCAACTTATATAGCCTTGTAGTACTCACAACTTTAATGATCATTGCTCTAATCATTAAGTAACAGGTATTACTACAATTTTCCTATGGCCTTGGTTTGGGCAATGGTATGTTTGTACACAGTGTATTCTTCAACTGTTTTATAGCTAAATCCTTACATCTCTTACCTGGTAGACCTCTGGAGGGAATGTTTGTTAACACTACCTGACTGTTTCTACACATATTCCCAGATTCTAATTAATATTGTGTACATACCTCTCAATCTCTTAATGCACACACTCTGGACGAAGCTTGACAAAATGGGGGTACAAATAGGGACATGTTTTGAATATTGCTGTCATAAACTTGGAGAGTTGCATGAGGGACAGGATTTGTTTTAATATACATTTTCTGAAGGTTTTGAGATTTGAAAATCAAATGTATGTCATTATTTCATAACTACAATTCAGAGATCATCCCACTGATTTGCCAGGGGGACAGAGGAACAGGCAGAAAATATAAGCCAATTATCTGGACATTCTGAAAAATCTGTACAGTTGAGAGGTATGATATGCATACAACTTACTACCACTCCCAGAATTCGAACCATGGCTGTGTCAGCCAAAAATACAACAATTTAAGTCACATTAGAGTGTGCTATTTGGATACTGCTGTCTATTTTTTCAGTATTTTCTGTCTTAAGTCTCTCTTTGTTGTACAATCTGATCTTGTACTTACAACAGTCTTATACAGACATCCCTAGTCATTTTTTTTAATGTAGCACAGTGTGGTACCAGTGGTTAATACAGCATTACTGTTCAGAGAATGTAACAACAAATGCCATACAATACCAGAGTAAACACAACCAGTCCAGGATTTAGAGTTATATTGCCAGGCAGTTACAGTTTTATTTAAATATGACCTATATGGGACTATTACTGTCATATTGTCTGGTTTATTCAATACACTCCATACAACAGTTTTTTTATACTGCCAGATGACTTTCTACTACTTTATATTTATTTGGTATGACTACTACAAGCAGGATCGTTACTCACCAGCCTTGCGATGCAGCC
Source organism: Protopterus annectens (assembly GCF_019279795.1). Taxonomy (NCBI): domain Eukaryota; kingdom Metazoa; phylum Chordata; order Ceratodontiformes; family Protopteridae; genus Protopterus; species Protopterus annectens. Next base: position 167,282,772 of record NC_056727.1, read on the forward strand.
TTTGCAGCCTACTTGCATGGGATTCCTGATTCACAGCCCACTCAGCTGCAGCTCTAAAGGAAATAGAGACATATTTAGGCATACCTATCCATCACATACACATGCTGGACTCTAGTAAACAGTAATGGTATGACTACTTACACACTGCTGGGACATCACTCCTCTGCCTTGCTTCTTGGACCCACTCGTCCAAGACCTCCCTCTTTCTCCGCTTCAAGTTGGCATAGTGATGCCTGACCTGCTCACCAGTCTGAGGGATACCAGTGGCACTGGTGAGATCACAAGTGAGATGGTCCCAGGCTTTTGCTTTATACTGGGAGCCCTAGTACAGGCCCTGCAGCAGTCTCTCATCGTGTTTTTTTTACCAGGAGTCCTACCATGACCTTGGACTCCTGTATGCCCTAGCACTGTGCCCAGAAGCGCATTCCCTCTCCAACTCCTGCCATCCTGCCTACAGTGGGAAGCTTCAACCAGTTATGAGCTGTATTCCCACCTGTGGGGTTTAAATACGGCCAATTTCCCACCCTTGCTGTGATTGGACGGTTTTGAATATGCTGAGCTAAGCTAAGCTACGGGCAAACCTGCTTAACTAAGGTTGGAATTGCTTAAAGGGACAGGCTCAGCACTGCTTACCAATGGACAAATCCACTTAGCTGGGCTACTCATTGCTTAACAGTCATAGGTTCATAGGTTCATAGGTTCATACTAGGCTATCTGCCCTAGGGCATTTATAAGCCTAGCCAGAATGTGTTTGGCTTTCGCCACCCATTTTAAATTTATTTTGCTATTCCCTTTTTCGAGGTTAGTATACTGTGCCTCTGTCTAACAGTGACACAGAAGTGATACCCGGGGTAAACCTATGATCTCCCATCCACTCATCAAGATTCCTCTTGAAGAGAGTCAATGAGGGACTCTGCCTAACCTGGACTGGGATTTTATTCCAGAGTGAAGGGAGCCTCTGGGTTATGAATCTGTCCCTCCAGCATGTCCTATTTATTTCAGTGCTGAGGTTCAAGTCTCTCGATGGGATTTGGATTTTCTGAGGTGCAGCATGTCCATTAGTTCCGGGTTGGACATGGCTTTATACGTCAGGCACAGATCGCCTCTGAACAGGTGGTATGCCACTGAGTAGAGCTGGAGTTTCTTTAACCGGGCAGCATATGGCATCTGTTTGAGCCCTTTGATCCTCTTGGTGAGGTACTTTTGGGGTCTTTCCAGTTGCTGCAGGTGTCTGGTAAGGTACATCCCAAAAGGGGCATTGTACTCAATTATGGGCCTGATGAGGGATGAGTAAAGAGGCACGATGACCTCCCCTGATCTAGGGGATTAGGTGGGCTATATAAAATGTTTTTTTTAACCACTTTGGCTACGTGGTTGTCAAATGAGAGATTGCTATCAACTTTGGTCCCCAGGTCCCTAACTACTTCTTCTGTACTTAATGGATTACCACCTATGTGGTAATTTGTGGGCACTTTGTTTTTGCCAAAGGGGATGACTATACACTTTTTGGCATTTAGCTTGAGGCCATGGCTCTGGCACCAATTGTCTGTTTCTATGAGGCCCTTTTGGAGGATGCTTGTGTCGGCTGGAGAGTCGATTATGGCCAGTTTGCAGTCATCTGCAACTTGGTCAGCCACAGTCCTTCCGTGTTGGCCTGTACCTCGAAATATATATCAAGAGAGGTCCCAGGAGTGAGCCTTGTGGGACACCACTTGTAACTGGTTTGGAGTCTGACATGGCTCCAGCAATTCTAACCATGTGGGTTCTGTCCTTGAGCCAGTTTGCAATCCATCTAGTGACATAGGGGTTTATATTTAAGCTGGTGAGCTTATCTATAATGCCTGAGTGGGGTATTGTATCTAAGGCTTTGTCCAGGTAGGCTGTGTGGACCACCTTCCCCTCGTCAATGGCCTTGGTGACTGTTTCAAAGAAATCAACCAGGTTTAAGAGGCAGGATCTGCCCTTAACAAAGCTGAACTGGATAGGATCCAGTGACTGTAGGTCCCCAATATCTTTATTTATGAGGTCCATGATGATCCTTTCCATAGCTTTGCAGACCAAGCTAGTCAGGCTTATGGGGTGATAGTTTCCAGGATCCGTTGAGGCACCACCTTTATGGAGAGGGACCACTGTTGCTGTACGCCACTCTTTGGGCACATATCCTGTAGTAAGGCTGAGGTTGAACAGTAGTTTTATGTTTGGGTTTAGCTCTTCTTGGAGTTCATGTAGGATGCAGCCCGGGACACCATCTGGTCCCACTGATGCTGTGTTTTTGCTTTTAGAGGGCTCTTACCTGAGCATCTGAGATGTCAGGGGCAGCACTCTGCTGGGATAGATATTTGCCCTTTTGGTGGGAGGGAGTTTGCGCTGAACCTGTCAGCTAGGATGGTGGCAATGTCTGTGGGTTCAGTGTATTTTTTGTAATTTTGGACTAATTCTGAGCATTTCTGGGAATTAACACCCAGGTTCCTAACATAACTAAAGAAAGCCTTGTGATTATCCTTAGTGTCCTGTGCAATTTTTCTCGAAGCTGGCCTTAGACAATTTTATGAGTGCCCGTAGTTTTTTGCTAATACTGATCAGTGATGCCTTCCCTTCTTGGGATTTTGCTCTATCATTTAGTAGCTTCCTCCTTCTATTGTATAGTTTGTTTATGGCTGGGGTCCACCAGACAGGACGTCTGCCTTTGGAGGATTGGGTCTTGGTTTTATTTGGGATCGCATGATCCATGCATTCCTGAAGGTGTTCATAGAATGCGTTTATAAAGGATTCTGCGGTCTGGGCCATATTTTCCACAGGCCTGGGGGCTTTGAAGGATTCCACCTCGGTTTTGAGGAGTGTGAAATTTGCTTTAGAGAAGTTTTTCACTGTGGTTTTCTTGGCAGGGTCTGGGGTCGGGATGTGAATATCCAGTGAGATTAGTTTATGGTCTGATCTTACCAGTGAGGGATACACTTCTGGTCTGGAGCATAGAGTCCCCATGTTGGTGATGATCAGGTCCAGTATGTTTTCTCCTCTTGTGGGAGTGGTAACAAGTTGTTCCATAGCATTTGAGTTTATAAATTCTAGGAACCTTTGGGCTAGGGTGTTGGAGCTAGAGTAATGCTCCCAGTCTATGTTTGGGTAGTTGAAGTCACCCAATATAATGGTGTTTGGAGAGACCTTCATATTTTCCAGTGTTCTCAGGAAGGCCGAGTGGGGTTTCTGAGTTTGAGAGGGTGGTCTGTAGCAGGCTATAAACTGGAAGGCAGTTTTACCCACTGTTAGTTGCACATGGATAGTCTCTGATGCTTCCACCAACCTGGAGGTGTGGGTATCTTTGATGTCCAAGTTTTGGGGCCGAAAAGCATGGTATGAGGTATAACCTGGTAGTGCTGGGGTGCTCTCGGCAGCCCTGAACTAGGTTTCTGTTACTGCACAGATATCGATGTTCTCCATGCTAAGGAGAGTTTCAAGTGCGTGCATCTTGAGGTTTAGACTTCTGGCATTGAGTAGCATTACTCTTAGTTTCTTATCCCTTGTGATACCTATGGAGGTGGGTTTGTCTTTTGAGCCTTGCCTAAAAAAGGCACTATGGGGGTAGCAAGAGCCTTTGCCAATATCCAAAAGCCCAGGGGTGACAGGTGCAAGTCGCCCCTAGCGAAGCATCATGGCTTGTCGAGCATATCATCCCAAGCTGACAGGCATTGGATCTCCTTTGAATGACACCAGTACTTAAGCCAATTGTTGAAATTGATCATCTTGCCTTCATATTGTGGCATCATTCTTGGTGAGGGTAAGATGCTACTCAAGGTCAGGGCCATACCGGCCTGGGCTACATGCTCAGAGAGCTCCTTTATGTCTCTTTTCATGTAGTCCAGGGAGGTACATCTCAGGTCATTCACACTAGCATGGACAATGACTGAGTCATATTTGTACTTGCCTTGGAGTGACCTGAGTGCTTGTGTTATGTGGTAGATCCTAGTGCCCGACAGGCTGCTCACTGTGACCCTCTCCTTGTTCAGCCTGGTGAGCGGGACGTCAGTGTGCCTGACAATAGAGTCAGCTATTACAAGTGTATCAGGTGTGTTGTTTAGTCTTAAGGGCTGTGACTGTTCGGCATACTGGCTTTGTGAGATATGTGTTGCATGTGTTTTGTTTTGGGGTAGTCTGCTTTGGAGGTCTCTGCTGCTTAGGCAGATCTTTATTTAGAGCCTCCAAGTATGTTTTTGTGTGATTATGTGTTTGGTTTGCTGTCGTGGTAGGTCTATCTGAGACTGAAATTGTAGTGAGTGTGGTTTCCTTCTCCTCCTGACTGGTTATGCCAGTACTGAGTTGAGAGAGCTTAGCCTCCAGTTTGGCTATATGGTTGCATCTCTCACATGTGTTGGAATTTGTTGGGAGGAGGAGAGGGTTGTCTGTGTACATGAGGCAGTTGTAACATTGCCTCAAAGATTCCCAGATCACCAGGACCTGGAGAGGAGATTGACAACTGACCTTTGGACATGCTAGAATAATATTGGGAATTCCTTAATAATTGAAAACAAAGGCCAGTGGGGAGTGAGGGTGTAGTGCTTTTAATTTTTAGTGCTGACTTATATAATTTATATATTTACACAATGCTTACACCTGGTAAGCATAGCTGTACAATGCTTAACATTGCTTATTTTTCATTTTATCGACTATCTGCTGTATGGCATTGATTCATCATTCATTACATATTATAACTTTGATTACTATCCCTGACATCTCCCGATGTGCTTTCATTACATTTATTCATGTGTGACTATACTGTATGGGACACTTGTGTTTATATGGGGATTTTACAACTTTATTAAACTGACACCTCACATCTGGACCTACCCCGGTTAACAAATATATGTTATTTAGTAGGTAATACTAAAAAAATTGTGTATGTACTGCTTTCACATGTAAAATGCGAATTGGGTATAGTGGGTATTGAAGCAGGAATGCTTACTCACAAAGCATACGCTCTAACCACTACACTATTGCAATACTGCATATGCTGGATGTCTCTTGCTCTTTAACTTCTTGTGCTGTTTAAACTGGACTAAGCTTAGCTAAGCAACTGGCACACACACACAGCTACACTTAAACTTTATCGCATTTATAAAAAAAAAGTTTTGCTGTGTTATTTTATCTATACCCTTCAGAATATCCCTACTAATGCTAAACCTGTTATTTTATCAGCATTCTGCTTTGTGGGACAATTGTCCCTTTTGGCTTTGTCCACATTCCTTACTCTGATGGGTTGGTAGGTGTGCTCTATGTGCTTATGCTGCCTGTGATATCCTAATAACTTTTGGCTTGGTATCATACCTCTCAACCTCTTAGAGCAAAATATCTGGACAAAGCCTACAATGATGGGGGGACAAATAGGGGCAGATTTTAAATATTGCTCTTACAAACTTAAAAAGTTGATAGAATAATAGGTTTTACATTAGCAAGAATTTTCTGATGGATATGTGGAGTCTTAAACTCAAATGTTTTGTCATTATTTAATGACTTCGATCTTCAGCTATTTGCCAGACAGGTAGACATTTTAGGGGGAATACACCATAGATATGAGGCAAAAATCTGAGCAGTCTGCAAAAATCTGTACAGTTGACAGGTATGCTTGGTATGGACAGTTCTCCCTTTTGCCTTTAACCACATATATTTTTTGTTTTCCTGATGGGTTGGGGTGTTATGAGTGTTCATTCTGGAGTGCAGAGGGCATGTGTATTGTGAGGGTTCTACTCTCAGACACACCCCCTGCACTCGTACATGGAACCATGTCCATTTTTGAACATGGCAGTGCGTCTTCATAAATATGCATGGCATGCTGCTGTGCTGAATAGGAACTGTCCCTGCCATGTAGGGATAACTTATTCCTACACGGCTACTTGCTGAATCCCAGGGTTTGTTTTTACCCAGAGTTACCCAAAGTTTCCAAGAAGCGTCTCTGTTATGCATGAGGGATAGGGTAGACTTGTAGAGCCAGGGGGAAGAAACAGATTTAATTCTAACAATCCTAGGTGGGGCTAGAGAGTTCAGAGTGTTAAGGAAGATAGTGTTAAATTGAAGAACTGCATAATCAAGGGAAAGGTGGTGGAGGAAAGACCAGGCAGTAGAAGATAAGTATTAGTTGAAAGTATCAGGGTTCAAGTTAGTGAGCTTATGGAATTCCTTAAATTTGTGAGGATGATGGAGATGAGAGGAGAAGCTAAGGACATGGACAGGGGAATGATCATTAATAGAGTCTGGGAGTGATTCTAGTTGGTGGTAGAGGTTGGGATGAGAGACCAGAATCCAGTCAAGAATACAGCTGGTGTTTGTAGGGTTATGAAGAAAAGTGGGAGAAGAAATAAGATGGGTGTAACCATAAAGGTGAATGCTAGTGGTTGAGGAGTAGGAAGCGAGGGACAGCCAATTGATATTGGCATCACACAGTGAGATAGAGATAAATGCAGTTGTTATAGGGAACCAGGTCGCAGCTATGGAATTGGTACCTATGGTAGCCTATTGAGGGTTCCTTTGGAACATCGAATTTCCAATTGTAAGAATCACTAAAGGTCGACCTTTAATGATCAAACAATTGGAAATTTGAATTTGTCAAAATTAACATAAAAAAAAAAAGAAAAAGTAAAGGGTGTAGGCAGGGGGGCAAGTCCCCCTGCACCCCCACACCCCCGCTACTTAAATATACCAACTCCGAGATCGTGCTACAGTGTAGGAAAGGGAAATCTTCCCTTTCCGCACCATAGTTCATTAAAGTGCGATCTCAGAGTTGGTATATTTAGTAGCGGGAGGTGGGGCACAGCCCCCCACGTGGGGGGTGCAGGGGGGCTTGCCCCCCTGCTTTAACCCATCAAGGTAAGTTGTCTTTGTTTTTTTTTTTTTATTTCGAAGTTATGGAACTTCAATCATATGGTGTTAACCATATGATATTCGAAGTTCCGTAACTTCGATTAACTAATAGGTAACACCTACTGAAAATCACAAACCTGAAAGACACCTTTTTTCCATAACCCTATCTTTGTCTAGCATTATGAGTGGAGAATCTGTATGCCTGACTATAGAGTCACTTATCACCAAGTCATTTTTATTAGTAAATCGATTAGTATTGATTAATTTGAGGTAAATTGACTTTTGGTAACTGTGCTGTAGATGTGGATGGAAGAGATGAGGTGTTGGATTTTTTGCTGAGACCTAGTAATGTTTTGTCTAGGAGGCTTTGGTAGATATTTTTTAGAGCCCGAGCATTAAACATTTTATTGTGAGTTTGTTTAATTATGGTGGAGGTGAGGGCTGTCCACAAGCCATGCTTTTTAGTTAGTGGGAGGCCTTCAGGTTAATAACATATTTGCATCTGTCACAAACAGAATTATTTGTGTTTAGTGTAAGAATATTTGTAAGCATAAAGTAGTTCCCACACTGCCCAAGGATACCATGTGGTAAGAAGCTGACAACAGAAGAGATACAAGCACGCTGACCTTCCATTTCTGCTTAAAAGTAAAGAAAAAAACAGTCTTTTGTGAAGTCGTCTTGTGTAAACTATAAATATATTTTTATAAAAACTAAAAAAAAGAAAAATACTTTTGCAGACAACATGTTCAAACCCAATTGTAATATGTGCCTGTTTCCCTAATGTCGACTCTTGGATTTCTAAACATTGGCTGTGTTGCCTCTCTGACTTTTGAAAACTGGCAGATGCTTCATTTATGAGTTTCATTGACTTGGAATGAAAAAAAATCTACATATATATTTTTTCATTTTTATTTCTTTTTCTGATACTTGGAATATTGTTCACTTTTTTCTACTCACAACCCAGACTGTGTTACTGTGGAACCATTACTGTACAGTCTCCAGTAGCATAGCTACAGTGGGGTGAAGGGGGCAGCTGCCCCAGTCACAAAATGTTAGGCGGCGCAATAGGCAAATGAAGATCAGGCTTCAGTACATTATTTATTTTTTATTTATTTAACATTTGTTTACTGGGAGTGCCCAACTGGGCTAGAGGCCCATTTTCAGTGGAGGCCCGGGAAGAAAAACTCCACATACAATAACTTACAAACATGTATTGAAAACAAGAATATTACAGAAAGAGAAATTACAATACAAAATACTTCCAAAATTCACAAGTCCATTGGACTATGAAAATTATAATTTTTGTTAAGAAGGAATAAAATTATGCACATATAGTAGAAGAAAACGATATGCTAGATTTTATGACAGTGGCAGTGTATACGGAGCTAATGATGCAATGATTGTCAAATTATTACTGTAGAGTGAAACAGAACAGTGATTAATTTAGTAGAAAGGGGTACTATGGTAATAAAGGATATAGGAGCACCGGGGGTAGATGATGATGGTGTGAAGGAAGTAAATAGAGTGTTTTAGATTTGTACTTGGAGGGTAAAGGGTAGGGGAAGTAGTATAACCCTGGAGCAGTACAAGAACAGAGCCAGTTCTTACTGATGTAATCCAGAAGGAGAAGTTTGAAGTTGTTTGAGGTAAGAATTTGTTGAGGGATAGTTAGTGTTCCAGATGTTTGATATCTTGTGTGAGTATAATGACTCCCCTGAGGAATTATTTGCTGTAGTGACTTGCAGTAGCAGTTTTTCAGAGGATCTTAGAGCTCTGTTGCAACTACATAGTTCTGCTAGGTTTTGGAGGGCTGGGCAGTTTTCGGGTTGATATATAATTGAATGGGCAATGGTTAGTTGGTTTGTGTACAGTAGGTGGGGTAACTTGACCCAGTTTAGTTCTTGTAGACCAGTGCAATGATGTGATTTATTGGAAAGACTGAGATCAAATCTAGCTATTTTGTTATAACAGGCTTCCAGTTTGGTTAATTCTGATTTTCTGAGGTTTGTAAGAATGGGTGAGGCATACAAGAGGGTAAAGAGAAGGTGTGTTTTAGCTGTGGCTTGCCTGATGGTGATAATGACATAAGGGTTGGCTCTATAAAGACAACCAAGTTTAATGTGGACCTTTTTAATGGTTGTGGCCAAGTGTGTGACAAATTTCAGTGATTTATCAGTTGTGACTTCTAGAAATTTTGCGTGCTCTACAGGTATTATTGTGGTGTTGCTTGAGGAGACAATAACAGATGGAGGTTGGATTCCTTGATTTGATCTTTTTGTGAAGGTTATTAGCTTGGTTTTATTTGGGTTGAGTATTATTTGATAATTTGAGAGATATTGCTCAACATATAGAAATGCACTTTGTGTTGTTTCAAGGAGTTTGCAGAGGGGAGGGGCTGAGTATATAAGGGAGAAATCATCTGGATATTGAATCATTGTAGCTTTATTTCTAGCAGTGCATAGTTTATTAGTTAATATTGGGAAGAGTAATGGTCTGAGGATAGACTCCTGTGGGACACCTGCATTGACAGGAACTAGGGTGGAGAGTGTGTTTGATCACTTCACTGCTTGCTGGTGATCAGAAAGGTAGCTATGGAACCAAGTTAAGGCTGGGTGAGATAGAGTTATAGAGGATAGTTTGATTAGTAACTTTTGGTGTGATACTGTTTCAAATGCTTTTGACATGTCACAGAAAATGGCTGAGACATATTGACCACTGTTTCTTAGTTGGTTAATAGTATTGGTGAAACTAATTAATACTGTTGTAGTGTTGTTTGTAAGCTGTGTTGTGTCTTGGAAAGAAGGTTGTTGTTTAGTAAATAGTCTATGAGTTGTTTATTTATACATTTCGCAAGGATTTTGGCTAGAGGGGAAGTACTGCTATTGGCCTGTAATTGGAAAGGTCAGTTGAGGAGCCGCATTTGTATAGAAGAATAATATATGAGGTTTTCCATAGTTTGGGGACATGTTGTTCAAGAATGGAGCAATTAATTAAAATAATAATAGGATATGCAATATATTTGCTGCAATTCTGAGGTATTCATTGGGGAGTTGGTCAGCAGCTCGGGATGTGAGTTTTAGCCTACTTAGAAGTTATCTGATAATTCTGGTATTGACTGGTTTGAAGTTAAATGAGCTAGAGTTTATTGGGGGTTCTGGAGGGATTTTCAGTGGGGTAAAGTTATCATTATTCACTAGCTCTAGTATACAGTTTGTGAAGTGGCTGTTAAATTGTGTGGCTATAGAGTCGGAGGTGTTTTTGTTGGTGGGAGCTGAAATGGTACTTTGGCCAGGGTTGAGGAGTTGTTTTATTGTACTTCAAAAATTCTGGTATTGTTCTGATGTTTTTGTTGGAGTGTAGTATAATAAGTTTTTTGTCATTTTTAATTTGTGTTTTGGCTTGATTTCTAAGTTTATTGTAGGTGATCTGGGATATAGGAGATTTAGTAGTTTGGTATTGGGACCAATCATTGTCCTTCTGTTGAGGAGTTGCCTTGTTTCCTTTGATAACTTTTGGAGCTCTTTAGATTTGGTATGTATCTTTCTTAGGGGAGCATGTGTATTTAGAATGTTGAGAAATGTCTGGTTAAAGAATGCTACTGCTGAGTCAAGAGAGTTGTTTAAGTGGGGTCCAGTTACATGTTTGCAGGAGGGAGTTGAAGAGTTCTGGACAGAAGTTTCTTTTGTTTCTAATGTGTCTGTATATGGTATTTTTAGAGTGTTGGTCCATTGCTGTATTAGGTGGGCAACTAATCACTTAGACTGTGGAAGACAGCCAGAGTTTATGCAGCAATTAGGTTTATTAGTTAGGGTCCAGTCGAATAGATTTTTTGTCTAATCTGGTTAGGGTGGATATCATTTGGGAAAATCCATACAGGCTGATAAAGTTGGAAGGGTTTTCTGATGAGCAGGTGAACCAGTCCAAGTTGAACGCTCCCATAATGACAGTTTCCTGAGTGAATGTGGAGGCTGCCCAGTAGAGAAGGTTTTCAATCTTTGACTGGTTATTATCTGGTGGGATGCAGAAGATGATCATTGTGATGTTTTTGTGGGTTGAGTCCTAGATGTGAGATTGCAGATGTGCATTCTGAACTGAGGCACTTTTGCACTTTGTCTGTGGCATAAGCTAGCAAGCAGTTCCTGTAGTTTAAAAGAAACAATTTTTTTCCTAGAAAGTCCAGTACATGGACTTTAGAACTGAAGAGCTTTAGCTCTCTTTGTGTGAACTGTAGTAGCTGCTTCCTACAAATGTTGCAAGCAGTTGCTACAGTTTAAAAGGAGTGAATAGGTTGTTTTTTTCCTCTGAGGACTTCAGAACTGGATTTGAAAATGGTCAATGTTTTACTTTATAGTTTTATTGTAAGCATTTGGGCAACTTATTGAAAAAGACCAACGTTGCAGTGTTTGACTTATGTGGCAAACATAGCTTCACATTTTGCAATTTTTTTAAATATTTGTATCCCAAACTTGTATATTGATCCCTTATTCAGACAGCTGTATTTTGGCTGTCATTTCTAAGATGATTGTTTGCATGCAAAAAGAAAAGTTTGCATTTACTGCTGAAATTTTGAAAGAGTATGTCAAAATCGAGAACACAACATTGAAAGTCAATAGTGCTGTGGATGTGTATTTAGTTTAGGGAATATAGCTTCATCATGGTGTCACTTTTTAGTATAGTTTCACCTACAATTTGCAACATGCTCATTTAGACAAAGTACTTGACATGTTGCAAATGCCATTTCTGAGGGTGACACTGACAACCCTGACAGATGAACCAGCACCACTAAATGACACTGTCAGAAAGTTCAGTAATCATTATGTTGGCGTACTTGTTGTAACAGGTGTTAGCACATGATTTGGTAATCACTGCTTATGATGTATGCATACTCTTTATGTTGTGCTGTAAAAGTTGTAGATGAATTTGCAAAAGAACATCTGAATGACAGTTTAAAATAGAAGATAAAGGTACACAATTTATGAATACTAACAGCTTGCTAGTCTCTTGTTAAAATCAGTTTTTGAACAAATAAGTATATCTGTGGATTAATAAGTATATCTGTGGATTATTGATTGTGGAGTCTACATATTTGGAAAATCTTGATTCACTATGAAGTCTGTGGACTTTTCTGAAACTTTTGGAAATTCATTCTTCATATTGTCTTGACTGAGTTACAGATGGTGGACTTGAACATTGCCACTTTTATGTTGGGCCTGTCATTAGCTGCATCAGAGGATGCCAGATGGTAACGGTATGTTAAAAGGTAGATAATTCTGTCTTTAGGTAGTTTGGACATATTCTGTAAGCATCAGTTGTGGGACTTTGCTTCTCAACTTGCTGAAGTCTTGTTTAATGATTAGTTCATGAAATGCTAGTTAGAAAATATAAAAATATATTAAACGTGAATAATAGTTTAAAAATCCTGCAAGTTCTTCTGATTTCTTGGCTGCAGTTTTGCAAGTATTTGAATGGGTAATGGTCAATAATTTGTAGCAAAATATAAACATTATTATTATTACAAATTGATGAAGTTTTGAAAAAAGAACCCAAATGCACTAGCTATAGGATGAATTCCAAAATAATATATGCACTGGGCCAGGACATTAGTGAAAGACGCTAATGTTTTTGTGCATTGGCAGTTCCAAAAGGTGTACATCAGGTGATGATTGCAAATGAAATATGGAATCATGCAGCATAATTTATAGGCAATTTTTAATACTATAAATTGTCAGAGTATAGCAGCTGTTTCATAACATTGAAATAAAAGCTGGCAAACCACATATGGCCTTCCAGTGTTAGACAGCAGTGTGCAACATCTTCTACAAATGATGTACTTCTTTCCTGACAGCAACTGTCATTAAGGTGAATACACTGATGGTACAAGAGTTAATACAAACTGCAGAGAGGAGGTACCCACCTATGCTTCCCCTGTAGCTTTTATTAAACCAGCTGTCTGATCAGATGATTATCAGGCAGTACTGAGTGGACAAAAAAAATGGTTCTGGCTGTGTGTGAGCTATGTGCACCACATCACTCCCTGCAGCCAGAATGCAAACTCTGTCCCACTAAATTCCAACACTTTGGATCAACTTATCCACACCCCCACCAGAGGCAGCAATATTCTAGACCTTGTCATTACCAACATGGGCAACCGGTGTTCCACACCAGAGGTCAATTCCTCATTGGTCAGATCCGACCACAAGCTAATAAACCTAGACATCCACACCTGGCCCCCACCCCCAATTAGGGAAACCACCGTAAAAAATGTCTCCAAAGCCAACTTCACGCTTCTTAAGACAGAAGTGGCAAACTTCACAACACCCATGCATACAGACAATAGAGGTATGACTGCTGAATCCTACACAAATGCACTTTATAAGCACTTACACGAGTGCATGGATCGTGCTATCCTTAACAGAACCAAGATGCTATCCTCCAAAAAAAGGAAGCCAATCTGGTGGTCTCCTGCCATTAAAAAACTCTACAACAGAAGAAAGAAGCTGTTGCAAAAAAGAGTAAAATCCTATGACTGGAAGAACTCCCTGGTCAGCCTCAGTGAGAAGCTGAGATCCTTCATAAAATCCTCCAAAGCTAGTTATAAAAACAAAATCGCCATTGATTCTAAAGACAATCACAAAGTATTCTATAGCTGTGTCAAGAATCTCAATGGCAACACTCAAATCTGCTCTGAGTTACAGCACAATGGCACTAAATATACAGAACCTACTGATATTGCCAACATCCTGGCAGATAGGTTCAGTGCTAACTTTACCCCCCCTCACCCCATAAAGGGCACATCTCTATACAGGAACAATGCAAATTTCCTGTAATCACGGCTGCACAGGTAAAAACCACACTCTCCAAAGCCAAGAACACAGCATTCATGGGACCTGACAACATCCCAGGCTGCATTCTACATGCACTACAGAATGAACTGACACCCCACCTAAGCACCATGGTCAGTCATAGCCTCACCTCTGGCTCTGTGCCCACTGAATGGTGCACAGTGACGGTTATCCTACTCCACAGAGGGGGAGCCACCATGGACCCCAGGAACTACTGCCCCATTAGCCTAATGAGTCTGATCTGCAAGGCCACGGAATGTATCATCATGGAACCTATAAACAAAGACATTGGTAATCTCTAAACTCTGGACCCCACCCAGTTCAGGTTTGTAAAAGGCAGATCATGTCTCCTAAACCTAACTGACTTCTTTGAAGCAGTCACCAAAGCTGTAGATGAGGGTAAGATGGTTTACACAGCCTATCTAGATCTCGCCAAGGCTTTTGACACCACCCCCCTCTCTGGAATTATAGATAAACTCACTAAACTAGGTATAAATCCCTATGTCACAAGATGGGTTGCCAACTGGCTCACTGACAGAACCCACATTGTAAACGTAGCAGACTCCAAATCCAACTTCAGACCAGTGACAAGTCTTTGGCTAATGAAGTTCACAGATGACTGCAAACTAGGAGCCATAACTGAAACTCCTAATGATGTGGACATCCTACAAAAGGTCCACACTGAGACAGATGCCTAGTGTCAAAGCCATGGCCTCAAGCTCAATGCCAAAAAGTACATTGTCGTCCCCTTTGGTAAAAACTCTGTACCCATGAGCTACCACATAGGTGGTAGTCTACTTAACATCAGAAGTGTGATAAGAGACCTTGGGACACAGGTGGACAGTAGTCTTTTCTTTGATAATCCCATCATCACAGTAGTTAGGAAATCCTTCTATGTGGCATACCTCATCACAAAAGGTTTCTCATCCAGGAAAAAAGAAGTCATTGTTCCCCTCTACTTGTCACTCATTAGACCCATTATAGAGTACAATGCCCCTTTTGGTATGTATCTCACAAGACATCTACAACAACTGGAAAGGCCACAGAAATACCTCACAAAGAGGATTACCAGCCTCAAACAGATGCCCTATGCAGAGCGTCTCAAAAAACTCCAGCTTTGCTCCGTCGCATATCGCCTACTCAGAGGTGATCTCTGCCTAACATACAAAGCTATGTCAAACCCAGAGCTGCTGGACATGCTCCACTTAAAGAAATCCCAATCCCTCCGAGCTACACACTCTAGGGACCTTAACCTTGTCACCACAATAAACAGAACATGCTGGAGGGATAGATTCCTGTCCCAGAGACCTCCCATACTCTGGAACAAACTACCTATCTATATCAAACAAAGCTCCTCATTAGCACTCTTCAAGAAAAATCTTGATGATTGGATGGGAAATAGGAAATTCACCCCAGGGATCACCTCTGTAGCTCTGCTTGACAGGGGCACAGGAAAATAATTTTCTTGGGTGGTGAAAGCAAGGGGTACCTTTTTGGCTAGGCTTCTATAGGCCCTAGGGCTGATAGCCTAGTACCCACCTATGAACCTATGAACTAGAAACAAGAATCTGCATGTCACTGGGCAAGTTTGTATCTGGCGCATTCCAGCATCACATGAGTAATACAGTACAGATGACCTAGATTGCCACCTCTTGCATTTTGGACAAATGTACTGGCTATCATGTATCATGAGGCTGGGAACCACATAAATCTCCCATTAACAAGTAACTTAACATTTGTGCAGTCATGGAACAAATCTGTGAAGTAGCAAACCTTCCTTATGTTCTTAGGGACATCAGTTATTCCTTTATCATTCTATAGCTCACCTGCAGAGATGATGGACAGAGGTAAGTTAACCAGAAACTGTAGCATTCAATCAGCTGTCAAACTATGTGTTCAGCAGACTGAGAAATGCTGGGAATCACTGCAGCATTCTTTGACAGTGTTCATAGGAAAGTACTAGGCTAGCTGCCCTTGCAGGCCATATAAAGTCTAGCAAATGCATCCTTTAGTGCTTTAACATATCCTGTTTGATGTTAGATTGGCCTTAACCCATCCTATGGTCGATAATTATACATTAGTCCTTGTGAGAATAACTGGGATCATACCACAGATATTTTCAGGGGATCTGTCCATTAGTAGTACAGGGAGACAGTCCTGGTAGTAGTTTTCTATTACTCATCCATAGATCAAAGTTGAGCTTGAGCTCAAAATCAGCTCATTTTTTATTAAGAGGGTTTTATTCTGTACTCTGGTTGGAGCAGACGGCTGTTTCAACCCACCGACTTTGGGAACTGCTGTAGAAGGCTTATTGTGTGTTTTCTGATTGGCCTGAGGGCTTACCTGTATAAACATCTTTCATCCTGCTGGTATAAAAGCCTTACATTTGTGCGAGTTTGTGGTCATTTATTCAGACCTTCCC
Source organism: Protopterus annectens (assembly GCF_019279795.1). Taxonomy (NCBI): domain Eukaryota; kingdom Metazoa; phylum Chordata; order Ceratodontiformes; family Protopteridae; genus Protopterus; species Protopterus annectens. The sequence goes on from NC_056727.1 coordinate 167,298,885, forward strand.
TGTGCCTAGCTTGGATGTCTGTGACTACAAGACCCTTGGATTGCATCTAAAGCCATCTGTGGGTGTACAAACTGATGTAAGTATTTTTTTTTTTTTTTGCACTTGGTCTAACTATCTCAATGCTATTTAAAAGTTTTGTGCTGCATTTATTTACTTGTTTGAATTTATCAGTTTTTCAGCCTGCACTTGTTAAATAAATGCCAGCTGTTTATTACTGTACTGCTCTTAGGTCACTTTAACAGTAACCTGATATTTCCTAACCTCCTCTGATCCTTCAAAAGCTGTTCTGAGTTTGCCAAAATATCTCTATGTTTTGCAAAGTTTTTCTGTGTTTGTATAGTTTTCTTATGGTTATGCAATTTTTTCTGTATTTGGGAACATTTCTCAGGGTTTGTGAACTTATTTCCAAGGATTCCTGATACTGTAGAAGTTCTGATTTTTGTTGTTGTAAAGCATTTGTTACTAAACTTGAGCTCAAAACCAGTTTGTTTTACATTGAGGGTTTTATTCTGCACTCTGGTGGGAACAGAGGGCTTATTTAAACCATCTGAGTTGGAAGCTGCTGATGGAAGTCTTATTGTGTGTATGTCTTACATCCTGCTGGTAAGAAAGCCTCACACTTCTGCATCATACAAATGCTGTTACCCATGCCTTGTACATATGCAGATCTCTCCCAGTTTAAAATCTTCTACAGGAAACACTCTCCATAGTCACCTACTGTTCATAGCTGTTTGAAGAGCTGCTGGTTTAAGCAGAGGGCAGCACCACTGCAGGTCATCCTATAATATACTATCAAACACTCTCACTAAGACCTTTAAGTGACGCACCTCTACTCCTTATAAAGAAGAAAATAAAAGAAAATGTATATATTTTAAACGAAAATGTGTCCCCAATACCCTCTACCTTTATATATCAACTCCAGGGTCGCACGACATTGGGGAGGGGGACAAATCCCTGTTAATTGCCATGAATACTGGTTTTTGATCAAATGTGCTGTCGATCAAATGAGTTTCAATCAAATGTGCTGTCGATCAAAAGTATATATATATATATATATATATATATATATATATATATATATATATATATATATAGCCTACATACCATTTATTGAACTCGCAGATGTTCAACCAGATTGCAATAAGATAGGGATCAAGAATGGATCCTTATCCCATGGTTGTGTGATTTCAGAGCTATATTATATATATATATATATATATATATATATATATATATATATATATATATATACTTAAAAACATCTAACCACCTGGTTGTTAATATCACTATCATCGACACAAAATGATAAAGTTGGCATTCAGCTGTGCATGCTCCAAGACACAACCTCAGATATGAACTACAAAAGATGTGTTTTGTTGGGGGGGGGCAAGCACCCCCACATCTCCTTCTAATTATATATTCAAACCCAGAGATTGCAAAATACCAAAGAAAGAGCATGTTCACCAACTTTGGTACTGTAGTAATCTTGTACAATTGTTGATCAGCTGTTTTGTTGATCAAAATGTGTTGACAAAACAGCCGTTGATGACACTGACAGTCAACATAAGGGATATAAGGGATGGCTCCTATACACACACACACACACACATATATATATATATATATATATATATATATATATATATATATATATATAAAAGGGAGCCCTTCATTTGTTCAAACTTTCAAATGTTCGAAACTCATATGACCAACACCATATGAGCGAACGTTTGAAAGGGCGACAAATGATAGCGAAGAGCCCGCTACAGTGCGGGACTGGGAGATTCCCCTTTCCTGCACTGTAGTGCGATCTCGGAGTGAGAATATTTAAGTAGCAGGGGGTGTGGGGGTGCAGGGAGGATTGCCCCACTGCATAACACAGTTTTACTGTGTTTATAGGTAGGTAAATGGTGCTATTTCAGGATGTCGGTTATTTGGAATATCGATCATATGGTGTCAGCCATATGAAAGTCGACAATCTGAATGGTCAACATTCTGAAGTAGACCCATACATATATATATATATATATATATATAGATGTGTGTGTGTGTACATACACTAGCAATGTCTGGGGGATTGCTTGGGAGTGTGTGGGATTGTGTAGGGACTTGCCTCCTGCAGAAGTAATGATATTTATGCTTATTTAGTAAAAAGACAGATGTCTTTCATTTTAGTTATTTTTGATAAGTCAGGTTCTCAATCAGTTTTACTTGATTATTTCAGAGACAATCACTATTTAATTCAACCATTGTATATAGGTATGTGCAGAAGTAATGTTATTTATGCTTATTTAGTAAAAAGACAGATATCTTTCATTTTAGTTATTTTTGATAAGTAGGTTCTCAATCAGTTTTACTTGATTATTTCAGAGACAATCACTATTTCATTCAACGATTGTATATAGGTATGTGACAACTTATTAAATAGTAGTATACTGAAAGTCAAAATACAGAATGCTAAATCCTGAAATGTTAAAAATGCTGAAATAGTACAACATTCAAATCAAAATACCTACTAATAGCATACATGTACATGTACATGCCAGTCAATAAACAATATCACTTCCATGTTAATGAAACTTTGAAATGAGTGCTAACATGGGTGTTGGTGGGGGGGGGGGGGTTCAAGTCCAGATCTCTGCACATGCAGGTGAATAGTTATTTTGAGTGCACCCGTTTAGCTTTTCAGCATTTCAACATGGAACAGTCAGTAGTACAACTTTCAGTATATTACTTTTCAGTACATTGTCTTTCTTTCATTGATATATTTATCTATCTATCTATCTATCTATCTATCTATCTATCTATCTATCTATCTATCTATCTATCTATCTATCTATCTATCTCTATCTATCTATTCTAACATAAAATGAACCTAGGCTTATTTAACTGGTGTGGTGAGTGGGGGATGGGTTAGGGAGTTCCTTAATCTATAAACCTAGGCTTATTGTTTAACTGGTGTGATGAGTGGCAGATGAGTTAGGGTGTTACCTAATCCATTTACGGACACTGGAAATTATCAGGTTTTCATTTAGTCCTCAGGGGGTGTGTCTGCTTGCAATTCTATCTGCCATTTAACTCTTTAACTAACAGTAAATTGTCTGTGTTTTAAAGGGTGTCAGTAATCCCTAGGGGATCTGTGACTTTTTTAATTGCTGGAAATTGGAATCCGGAGAACTGGGAGCAGGTCCAACTATGCCTGGCTAGCATGTTCTAAGGATCTTACTTCCTGATGGCTCCCATATATTCTTTTATCCCAAAATAACTCATATTTTATACCCATGCAGTAACCCAGTGTGCTCATACTGCTGCTTCATATGTCCTAACAACCAAAAGGAATTTATCTCTTTGATCAAGGGTAACTGCAACCATAGCTGGCCTTAGGCATAGGCCAACTAGGTGGCCGCCTAGGGTGCTGCTCTATTAGGAGTGCTTTTCCGTATTTATTTGGTGTAGGTAGACCTGGATGGGGCACCGGGTGGTGTGGTGGGGGGCACTGTAGAGCCCTTTTGCCTAGGGCACCAGTTGACCTAAGGCCGTTCCTGACTGCAACACCGAAGGGGTTGTGTACAGGGCATAATGTTCCAAATGCAAAGCCTTTTATGTCAGGAAGACAGTCAGCAAATTAAAGATGAGAATAGTGAGGCACATACATGACCTCCAATATGTCATCCTTTGAAACCCTCTCACACTGCATGCAAAGCCCAACACAGGACACAGCAAGTTCGAATTCCACATCCTGGACCAAGTCCCCAAGATCCCCTTAAATGGCAGCTTTAATGATCTACTGGAGAAGAAGGAGCTGATTTGGCAGGTTCAACTGATGGCCTGGAAGAAACCAGGACTTAATACCACAGAATTTATCATCCTAATTCTTAACCTCAGACAAATGGACCACAGTAAATACCATTGAAAAGACAGTCCCAGGACTTTCTCTTATGATCTAGCATGAGGGACTTGGAGGTTTAGTCAGTTTTGTTTTTGTCACTGTCTGTTCGAGTTTTTTCCAATTGCTTGTTGTGTATTATTCTTAATAAAGGCTAACAGAGGTTTTACTTTTCATCCAGTCGGACATCTCTCTTCTTACAGTTGGACATTGCTTCACGTAACTGTTCTGGGACTTATCATTATCTGTTTTCATCCACTTATTTTTCGATGGAACTGTTTTAGTATAGTTCTTATATGGTTTCTTAAGGTTCTTTTTTACTATTCTAATTATTTACTAACATCTTTTTAGCATCCCTGATGAAGAATACTGAAAGCACCAGAGATGTTCGGTGCAGCACATCATTTACAGGCTTACATAATACTTAAAAGACGAGTTGTTTCCTGTAGATTTGACTGGTTTAACTATTACTCTGTTACACAACGAATCATAAGAGCATGACATCAGGTACAGGTTTACATAATATTTAAACAAGTTCTTTCCTGTAGATTTGATTGGCTTAACTGTTACTGTTACACAAGAAATCAAAACCAAGGGGTAGGTTCCATCCACATTTGATTGAATAAAGACTCCAGCCCTCTACACACCCACTCACCTTGTTTGGTTACCTGCCACTGATACTCCCATACACTTGGCACTGGCAGTAAAAACCCTGTTTTCAGCACTACTATTTCAAAAACCACTAAGTAGCATTTGGATTATCAATAAAGTATTCTTGAACTGAAGTCCATCTGCTGAGTTTTATTGGATGTAGAGTGTCTTCCTGATGCCACCTGAACACCTGGCTTCAGAGTACCTGACATGTGACCAACCGCATGCTGCTTGTTAATTTTGCTCATACCTGAACTGAGAATTTAAGGTTTCAGTTGTTTGTTTTGCTTATACCTGAACTGAGATTTAAGGAGCACATTCCACCTAATTACTGGCGTGCATGTGTGCATGTATATGCTGATTTTGTTTGTAGCATTTTTCTGGTGTCTTTGCTGTATTCTTTAGCAAATCAAATATTTTGAAACATGATTTACACAAGGTATCTACATAGTGGTACTTGTTTTGAGTTGGACAATTGAGCCAAAATGGACATTGGCTTTTTGAACCCATGCTTTGGTTCTTTCTCCTAGTTTCATGATCTGGACACTAGGATTTGGTACTATGAGTTACTCCTAGGGTGTTAATGAAACTTTGAAACGAGTGCTAACAACGGCTCTGTGGGTGGGTGGGGGGGGGGGGTCAAGCCCAGATCTCTGATTGCAATATTTTAATTTTTCAGCATTTCAGCATGGAACAGTCAATATTACAACTTTCAGTACATTATTTTTCATTACATTGTCTTTCTCACTATAAATAAATGCATATTATAAATATATATGTTTATATGAGTCTATTTCAAGAGCTCAAACTATCAAAAGACTGAACTCTTAGACACTGAAAAATATATTGAATCCAAAATATTTGAAAAAAAATAACATTGGCAATAGCACCCCTACACCCCCTACATCCCATATATACCATCCCCAAGATCATACTACACAGGAGAAAGTACAAATTCCCAGTATCTGATGTAAAATGATCTCATACAACCAAATACCTGCAAAGTTCAAAAAGTTAATTTTCAAACTTTTTATAGTATGAGTGCTTGGCAGGAATACATACTCACACACAAAAACACAAGCACACACACACACATATAAATATGGGTTCCATGAGATTGGTTAACTGTTGCTAAGAATGACTTCTGTACTGTTGACCCATGATGGTGAACAATGCAGATGGCCGATAGTTCTGTGATAAAGGATAATCCCTCAGGAAGGAGAATATGCCAGTTTCCCAGGGTTTTGGGATCTCGGAGTTAGTATATATAATTAACAGGGGGTGTGGAGTGTGCAACTGCACCCCCCACATGGGAGGTACAGGGTGGGCTGTCACTCTGCAAAAATGCTATTTGTAGTGATCTCAGAAGTAACATGTTCTGAGAAGTAACATCAGGGTATGCATTGTAGTGTGTCAGTGTGTTGTGTGATTCGAGGCATGAAAAGAATGATGCTAAGGCCAGTGTGTACTGTTACCACTGACTGCAGATAATACCTGGCTGCTGACAGGAACCTAAAAATTTAACTGCTAACTATGTCCACTGCAGCAGAACTGCAGCACTTCCATTACTATACAAGCCTCCATGTGCTAGAATCTAAACCCACCACTGAATTTCAACTCATTGACTGTAATAATAGCCAACCAAGCTGGTAAAATCACTTTCATGTTTTCATCTCCGTATTAGAAGATGTAGGATATTGCAACCCACAATTCCTAGCTCCATGACAGAAGCAGCTCAGCAGGTCACAGGGAATTTGCTGGTGGGCTGGACTGGACTGTGGTCCAAGGACCATAGGTTGGACAAGCTTACATTACAGTGTCGGTCACTGGTACTCTACATTTCTGTCTGGTACCCAAGTTATTATCAGAAATGTCTCTCTAATTCAAAAATGTTTAGTGTCATTCTCTTTGCACATTTATTTCTTTTCCCTCTCTGTTTTTTTCTTTTTCTTTCAGCCTTCGTTTCACAGATTTCTCCACATCGATCTCCCTTGCTTCTTCAAATGATAACGTCACTGTATAATCTTGCCAAAAATGACCGCTATCCCCACACTGAATATATCTAGGGACACACTCCAAATTTGGGGCCATTTGATTCTACAATGCACATAAACCTTCACTTTTCATTTCTAGCAATATGATTTTAACTTTGGCAAACAGCATTTTACAGACTGCCACCTATACCAGGGAACCCACTCCAACAGTTATCCCATTCTTAATGTGACAAATTTTATTTACAAACATAACAATGTCCACTCTATATTTGTCTTCTCTCAATTACTTTTCTTATAGAAAACACGTTTACACAAACATTTTTAAATGCTTCTGCTACTTCACTTCCAAATGTTGTGTTTTAAATAATACTTGTACATTCTTTCTTGCATTTAACACTGTTTTGTTGCCTTCTTCATATTATTTGTAATTTTCCATATCCAGAAAGTAATATTTGGCTTGTTTCAAATTAAATACCATATAAGAGCACTCTGTGAACAAAAATAATTGCTCTGACTTACTGAGACTCAAAACCCAACAGTTAACTAATTCACAAATAATCCGCATGTGTCAGGCTTTCAGCACACTCTCTGACAGTAAAATGTATCACATTCTTTATCTCCTGGCAGGGCTCAGTACGTCCGCCTTCAGCAATCACAAAAGAAAGTTTCATCACTCCTTTCTCACCTTTTAACCTTCTCCCTTGTCATGTCAGAGTGAGTCTGAATCAGCAGATTGTATTCTGAATCCCCACAATCCTTAATGTTCTACCCATTCCCACCTAGTTGACATTCTCAGTACTCACACTGCCCTCTGCATTTATCCGCTCCATGATGACTGCTCAGAGTATCTGTGAGATTTTCAGCTTGTGTCTCAGACACAGAAGTCCATTCTTGTAATTTTTGTAAAAGCAAACCTTCTTCTTCCAGTACAACTTGCATGACTTCCTTGATCTGTACTGGGTCATAACTTCTGTTCAAGATGTTCATGCCAGCATTTACCCTCACCACCCCACCCAACAGTTCCCTGGAGTTTGAAATCCCCCCTTCTATCCCTACTGAAAATGCTTTAATAGTACCACCTACAAAGAGTAAGGAAATTTCTCCAGTGTGCTGGCCAAATTCCTACCAGCTGTATAAATATTATATTGGGTCTCACCTGAAATCTGTACATGTTTAGTGGGACTAATACAGCCAACAGAACGTAAATAAATTTTAAAACGATGCCCTTCAAGTATGCTCTTGTTCGAAAAACATGTGCCTCTGTACATGAGTTTTCCTCATGTTCAAATGAAGCACAATGCCAAATAGATGCAGAACTGGCCCACCTACTGCACCCACAAGGTAATATTCATAAATGATGTGTGCCTTGTAACAGGACTGGTAAAACCTACGTTGGCATACCAAAGCCATTTGCATTTCATAAATCTTTGTACACAATGAGGTAAATCTTTACACTCTCTCTGATATGTTAATCATCTACATCTGTAACAGTAGAGTGATTCAGATTTATGACTTATGCAACTGTGAAGGCCATGGACAAGCAACACTGTTCATATTCCCTTTAAGAGATCGTACACAAAGTTTGGTAATAGCAGGGCCCAACTGGCAATTCACAGTGAATGACATCCCTTCTGGATTACAGAAGTTTTCCTATCTTCAATGGCGGTGCCTTTATTGTTGGTGCAGTCAATGGTAAGAAGGCTTTAAGGGAGGTATGCAGTGGCATAGAACACTTCCATGTCTGCATGGGACTCAGTTGCTGTTCATGGAAACTTTATTTTTTCATTCTTGTGACACATGACAGACATGGTCTTTTCCAGGATTTGGGATGCTGTGATATGGGGAATTCCAACAGTGTCATTCATGTGTTCATGTAGAAGTGGAATGTTCCGGACACAAGTATGAACACTGATAGGGAACCCATTACGTAAAGTGGGATTAGGTTGTTCCACTGGTTATATGGTGAGAAGTGAGGGCCACATATCACACACAGTCAGTATCAAGTCCTTATCTAGAATATATCTCTCAATAATTTCTTGAGGAGACAGCTGGTGTAACAGGGGTCCTTAATGCCACCTTACTGGTCTCCCCTCCCTACAGATTCAGCAGCAGCAGCTAATAGCAGCTCTTTAGCCATACACACATTCATCCCCATAGCAGTAGCTGTTATAAATGATTGCATTTGCCTTTGTACAACAGAAGTATCATCCCTTTCTACACTGCTGCTGATATCCTGAATTTTTTATTTGAATTATTTATTTGCCTTTCCTTGTACTTATATCGAAAAAGTGCATTTTGACTCTTATTGTCTGTTGTACTGATTTACTTCATCTGAATTCATTATCTAGCTAGCTGTTGGATAAAGTAATGTATTTTTACACTCTAGGAAGCACTTGTTTTCTCATCAAGGTCAGTGGATTTCCTATCTAGTGCACTGGGAGGTAGCCTGGTCAGTCTACGTTGAGAAAACACTTGAGATTTCTGTATGCAGTTTTATTGGCTGGAGAGATTATTAATCAGCTTATCTTGTTTTTAGTGTCTTTATAAATTCTGTACAAATGAGTGGCTTTTGGTTCATTCATACAAAGTGGAATACTTTTATTGAATAATCACACTTTGCTGAGCTGTTTAAGGTACACTGCTATATCCATATCTTTTAAGTTTGTTTGTGGTAGCACCTCACTCCAAGCACTCTCTTACTGTGCTTTTACATTAGGAGGATTGGGGTTATTCATCTAGTGCCTGTAGGTTGTTTACCTGGTCTTTCTGAGCTGGGGAAACCCACAAAAGGGCTCTATGTAATTTTCTTTGCACTTCTGTTATACACTGTGACTGTACGTCAGCAGTTAAAAAAACTGTAGTGTTTGCTGTTGCTTTACACTAGAGTATACTACTGCATTTGTTGCACTTTATATTTCACAACAACTGCTGCTTTTACTTAATTAAAGAAAAGATCTGTTTCTGCTGTTTTATTCTGTTGATATTAGAAAAAACTTTGCTGATTTTACACTGTTGCTTATTTAATTTAAAAAAAATATCCTCCTTTTTTCTGTTGTTCAATTGCACTTCTGTTGGCCGTAGTATAGAATGGATTCAGACCAGCTCAATTCAGTTCTGTTTGTAGACTGAGCACTAAAAATCAGGACATCTTTTTTTTTTGGAGAAGCCCTTCTGTACCCTTGTGGCAGGAGCGTACAGTAGGACTATCTATTTGAAGGTTACGGGATCAGGGCTCAGTTTAAGCTATTTCATTAGTGCAGAGCTCAGTTTGAACTTTTTCATTGCTTTCTTTGTATTATATGCTTTGCTCTTGCTTGCACATAGTACACCATCATGAACCACCATGCAGAGGGGAGTAACTCTTAGTGGTTACAGATGCAAAAACGCCAGTATAAGTATTTCCCCTTAGAAGCAGATGCTATCTAGCACAGCAGGTCTTGAATAGCTCTCAGCTATTCAGTGAACACCCAGCAGAGATTTTACCTCTTACCTATCAATATCAGACCCTATAGAGCCCTTCTTTTATAGACCTCCTACTATACACCTATAGGTTAGTCAACCTAAATTAGCTCCCTATCTGATACCCCCATGTTTTTCTCCTTATATACTGAGATACCAGGTTCAAACCTTGCACTATGGACTGCCAGTTTCCCTCTGTTTCTCCTGCCATTCTGGTGGATATGAGTAGCAACTGCCTCATGTACACTGACAACCCCTTACTCCTAAATCACTCAAGTACAATTTGGAAGAGATGCTCCTACACTAAGAATCTGGAATCACTACTCTCACATGCCCATAATGGCAACACTAAACGGGTTGCCAGCTCACACACCACAACTCCACTAGCACCTGTGTCTCACCAAATAAGCCCTTAAGGTAATGCATAACTATTCCATATGTTTTAGTTATAGATGACTCTATAATGAAACATACAGACACCCCACTCACCAGGTTGAACAAGGAGAAGGTTACGGTCAGTTGCTTGTCTGCTGCAAGGATTCACCAGATCACACATGCACTCAACTCTCTCAACAACAAGTACCGTTATGACTCTGTCATAGTTCATGTTGGTGCGAGCGACTTGAGATGTACCTCTCTGGACTATATAAAAACAGACATGATTGAGCTCTCTGAATACATGTCCCTGGCAGATATGTCCTTAGCTTTGAGCAGCATTTTACCCTCGTCTAGGATGATGCCACAATATAAACAGAAAATAATTGACTTTAATAATTGGCTTAGTTTCTGGCATAATTCTAAGGGGATCCAGTTCCTGTCAGCCTGGGACAATACAGTGGATAGACCACTCTGCTTTGCCAGACATGCTCTTTACCTGACACCTCTAGGTGTTCAGTTGCTGGCCAAGGCACTTACCTTCCCCATAATACCTTTTTTAGACAAGGTCACAATAACAAAATTCCTGATGTGAAAATATCGAACACAAAGAAACTAAGGGTCATGCTGCTAAATGCTAGGTGTTTAAATCAGAAACTGCACTTGCTGGAAGCACTCCTCTCCCTGGAAGATGTTGAAATCTGTGCAGTCACAGAAACCTGACATAAGGCCGGAGAAAGTACCCTGACCTTGCAAGGCTACAATGCCTTCCACACTTTCAAACCACAAATTGAAGATGTGAGAACCAAAGGAGGTGGAGTATCTATCTTCATTAAAGATAACTACACTTGTAGACTGATTACACAAGAAAGCTCTATGGAGCTACTCCAAGTCCAAATTATCATGGGTAAGACCTCCCCTTTCAGGTCATCATCAGTTACAGGTCCCCTTCCATGAACCAAGATGCCCATACAGCTTATTTAGATCTACTTGGGACAATTAAGGTACAACCTAATGCCTGAGTCATGGGTGACTCAAACTATCCTTCCATTAATAGGGGAAACTTATATGAGCCCAAGCTCACTCACACACAAGTTCCTAGACTTTGTTAACTCAAATGCCCTGGAACAAATAGTGTACCACCCCACAAGGCTCCAGTATTCTAAACCTGGTCCTCACCAATACAAGTGACTGATGCAAAGCCTCAAGTGTAGGGTCTGCACTGGTTAAATATGGCCATAAATTAGTCATTTTTAAAGTAGCAAATCTAATGGAAAAGTTGCACATATGTAAGTCAAATGGGACTAGAGTCACCCATTCCAGGGACCTCAGTCTAGTCTGCAACATAAACAGGACCTGTTGGAGAGACAGATACATCTCTCAGAGGTTGGCACTCCTCTGGAAAATGATTCTGATCGATATCAAACAGAGCACCTCCATGACCTTGTTTAAGCACACCCTAGATGACTGGATGGAAAACTATAAATTTCTGCTGGGGATTGCCCCAGCTTCTCCCCTGGACATGGGTAGTCCTTGCTAGAAAAACCCTAGGCATAGATGATATCTCTTATCTGTTATTATATTGGGATTTAACAGCTAGGCTTGTAAAGACCCTCAGGTCACTAGCCTAGTAACATCCTATGAACCTATGAACCAATGTTTTTCCACTTGATATTTTAACCTTACACTGTCACTCTACATGATTAAGAAATCACATGCAGGATACCGAATGCTGTGAATATTTGTTCATACTCTCATTTGCATATTGCATTTATAGGCCATCTTCTGGAATCCCCAACTTGTTTACAGCACCTTGCCTGACAGTAAATTGTTTTGGAATCTGGCCTAAGCACTGAAGTTGCACTGATAACAAGATTAGCTTCATTCATTTTTTTTGCTCTAAGAAAAATATTTTAGCACCTGCATATTCAGGTTTGCTCAGGACTGAGAGCCAACAACAACTCAAGGGCACAGAACATTGACAGAAGAAAAGGTTTAATGTACAGACTTTACAGTATACCAAATTAAGTAATAATTTCCAAAAATGAACTCATATATACAACTAATTTAACAATTCAGTCCTAACAGTAATGCATTGTCCAGTTTGTTTCATGAGTTAGAACACTGTACATACAATTCCATTCTCCAGTAAAATGCATAACTTTCCCTTGTAAATGCAAACTCAGAATAATCAAAACAAATATGTAAATAAAGCAAAACTATACAAACAATACGATGGTCACTGTCACACAACAGTAAAAACAATGTACTTGCATACTGCCTGTAAAACAAAAGGAGACAAGTGTAACTTCTGAAATGTAGAGTCAAGCAACATCATTGCTCGCATCTGTGTGAATTCTGTTTTCTGTATTTACAATATGCTCTTTGACTTAGCTCGTGGTCCATTGCTTTTCTGAGTTAACTTCTGAAATGTTTTAAATATTATTGTATGCACTTTTCAAAGCATAATGCCTTCAGGTAGAGCACATCCCACATGCTACAAATGCATACATAAATACATAAATAAATAAGTTAAACAGAAATTTTCTAGCAACACATGTGAAGGACAGGTCACTGAAAAGCAGTTTTGAGATACTTCCTAAACATTTGCACCATGACAGATGGGACTCTACATATATCATTCCTTCTCAGCTGCACTGTGCAGTGATCTTGAAGCTGATTATATCAGTAGCATTTGTGCAGGGATATGTAGAAGGGTTGCACTGTGTTAAATATACTTCATTTTGTGCAATCTATGAGCACATATTCAAATTCTTTGTTTACTTTGCATAGATTGAAGTGTACTTGGTTAAATGTCAGTTTTGCATCATAATCATAATACTCCAAGACTTTCAAATCAATGCTTCTACCAAGAAGTGAAAAGCTTCTAAGTTTGTCCCCTCTGCCTTTAAGGGCATTAGATTCTGCTGGCAGAATATTACGCAGGATCATGATTTTGATTTTTTTTTTCAGGTAGGAAAATCTGATATATTGAAAATACCTGTATATGGTATTATTTATAGCTTTCATTTTAATTTCAGTTTTTCATTTGCTGCATAGACATTCCCTTTTCCTTCCATTTTAATATAATGTACTGTGAATATCAATCACATTAACGATATATATATATATATACACACACACACACACACACACACACACACACACACACATATACTTATGTCACACTGTGTGTGTGTGTGTGTGTGTGTGTGTGTGTGTGTGTGTGTGTGTGGTTATCTGTAACTGATACTAACAGCTGTTACTTAACTAGCTCATGACAATTATATAATTCAAATATCATTCATGTTATCAATGACAGAAAATGTCTTTTTTCAATCAGTACTGCTTTCTGAGCAATTATATATGACAAATAGTTGTAGTATTTCCAAATGTTTGATTAGCAACCATGATGCAACACTAACCATCACCCCTCCATTTATGAATTATATTATTACTTTACCTAGTACACTGACTGTTTACTTTCACATAATTCAGTGCCTTTCATATCTAAGCGTGTATTTTAACAAATCTATTTTGTAAACTTTTCATTCATCCTAACTGCTCCCATAATGAAAACTTAGACTGGTCACATTTTCTGCAGTCACTCCATTGCAGCGAGATCTATGGCAAACTAGCTATGCTTTCAAAATTAGAGCAGCAGTAACAAATGTCTAAGTGGGTGGTATACACTAGGTGTGACTCTGGCAGGTGAAAAGACACTTGTCAAATTGTTCATTTCACTAACAGCTATAAGATGTAGATCAAACACTTCAAAGCATCTGTTCTAAACTATTAGACTACACTAACACATTGTTCCTCAAGTAAATGATTTCCTTGTTCTCAGGCTTTCAGAGTCTACATGGAAAGCAACCACTTCTTAAAGGAAACTATTGTTCTTTTCCAACCTGTTTTATCATGAGCATCAGTCAGCCAACACAAAGTAACACGAATGACAAAAAGAAAAAAAGAAAAAAATTAAATTATTCCTTTTTTGTTAACTTGTCTCATTCATTATTCTAAGTTTTGGCATAACATCAAACACAATATTTTAAGTAGAGGTTTTCAGTCAGCAAATTGGGTAATTCCATAGTCAAAGGAAAAAGATGCATTTTAGTCATTCAAACACACCATACATCTGTCACAAAAAGCAAGCATGTCACTTCTATAAGTAACAGCTTAAAGATCAAACGGCTTTGAAGCAAAATAGAATATTTGCAGTAGCTAAAACTTCATGGCACAAGAAATTAATTTTTAAATCCAACCACAACAATATGTGTTACTGTTAATATATCTGGGCTTTTTTTCTCACACTTGCATTTAATTCTTTCAGGGAACTCTCCCCTCTTAGTTTTATGCACATCACGCTGCAATAGTGTATATTATTCTATCTCTCTGAACTCATAGTTTGATCCTCCAAAACTAGGGTTTCATTTCAGAAGCCTCACTTTGGACAAGCACAGTGTAACTATCTCTAACTACCATCAGGGAGCTTCTTTACTCCCTATGCTGTCCTGCCACCCCTAATTCCCCGGCCACACCCTTATCCTGACCTTTATTTGAGCTGAACCCCACAGACAAATTCTACTATGTACCCAGTCCCTTAAAGACATATGACACAAAAATACTGAAACATGTAGCACAGTCTCAAGTTTAGAAATTAAGCTAACCCAATACATTCCTTCATGCACTTACATTACTGCGCATATAACCTATTAACACTTCCTGTTCCAATACAAAACAAATACATACATACATACACCTCCTCTTCATATAAATGTTCTCTCTCTCACACGCACACACACACGCACACGCACACATACGCACACACACAAGCGCACGCACACGCGTTGGAGACAGTGGTACTGACAAAAAGGCAGGAGTCAGAGCTTGATGTGGCAGAGTTGAAGATGTTAAGATTTGCACTGGGTGTGACGAGGATGGACAGGATTAGGAATAAGTATATTAGAGGGTCAGCCCAGGTTGGAAGGTTTGGAGATAAAGCCAGAGATGCAAGATTACGTTTGTTTGGACATGTGCTGAGGAGGGATGCAGAGTACATTGGGAAAAAGATGCTAAGAATGAAACTGCCAGGTAACAGGAAAAGAGGAAGGCCTAATGTGGTGAGAGAGGGCATGCAGGTGGTTGGTGTGACAGAGCAAGATGCAGAGGACAGGAAGAAATGGAAACAGTTGATCCGCTGTGGCAACCCCTAACGGGAGCAGCCAAAAGAAGAAGAAGATGAATTTCTTTGTAGTTTATTTTTATTTATATTCTTTAACTGTGGATGTAAATGGCCTGAAAAGATAATTCAGCATTTACGGTTAATTAATCAACATATGGTAAGTTCCAACCAGCTCAGGACATGAGGTAATGATGTGCCTAACTGATGGGTATTTCACCTGTAGGAGTGCCACATGTTGTGTGCATTTCATTTAGTACTGTAAGAGTGGATACTTGTTTAATAAAAAAGAATAGCTTCTGTTTAGCTCTTAGGCGCAGGGTAATGAACCAGTGGAGTGATCTGATACTGATTTAGGCAAACAGACCCAAGATATCCTTTTGTTTGTTTGTTTATTATCATTTTTTAACCTTAAGCTTCATTTTTTTCTGGGGGTGCAGATTTGCTTATCCCAAGTTGTTTCACCTTCTTGGTCTGATTACAGTTTGCTGGATGGTCAAATGAACCTAAACTGTCGGTATTTTTTTAGGTCAATATAACATTTGAAAATGTAAACGTTGGTGGTTGGCACAACCGTGATTTTTCTTCATTGTTTATTTTACTTTGTAAAAAACTGCTCTCCATTTTGCATAGTACTGTACTGAAGAACTCATTACTCCAGAATGCAGTTCATTACAAACATGTAATACTTGTAGGAAACAATACACACTAAGGGACTGATTTCCCCCAGTTTTGTCTTGTAACCTTACTCTTAAAAGCATGACTAGCTGAAAAGACAGACCAAAGTCATATTTTCAGACTTGTAAGAAAAATATCAGACTGAAAGTTTAATCCAGTCACACAAATGATGTGCCATTGTTGAAAATGTGTTCCCTGATAATCACGTTTAGGATATTAAACAGGTAAGTTCCATCCCAGGAAGGTATTTAACTGCCATTCTACAATTCTACAAATGTTTTTTTCTAAAAGCATTGTTTATGGTGGTAGAAAGAAATATTTTCCCCTCACAATCTAGAAACTCATGCATGCTGATAAGAAGATGACACAGAAGAAAACCTGGCACTGTGTAAAGGGCAATGACTTAATCTCTGTGATCGATTTTGTCTTCTTTAAGTGACTAGAATAACGATACTTCAGTACTTTACAAGCATGTCTTATCTCTCGGAATTTTGCTTCCCATTTTGAACTTCTGAATGCATTTCCACTCCCTGAGAAATATTGCACATTATACAACGACTCCCGATTAATATTCAAAAACGTGCACACTGATTGGTCAGCGTGCACGTTGTGAATCAGAGTTATAGTAATGGAAAAAGGTCCAGTCGCCCAGACTTTTTCCATTACTATAACTCTTTTTTTTTTAACAGCACCGGAGAACGCCAGATCTCCATTGCTTCACACTGTCTCGCTATGTTAAACGAGTTTAACATAGCGAGACAGCTTTAAAAAAAGCAACAGAGATTCTCCGTTGCTTTTTTAAAGCTGTCTCGCTATGTTAAACTCCTTTAACATAGCGAGACAGTTTGTAAAAAGCAACGGAGATCTTGCTTTCTCCGTTGCTTTTTCAAAACTGTCTCGCTATGTTAAATGGGTTTAACATAGCGAGACAGCTTTAAAAAAAGCAACAGAGATTCTTCGTTGCTTTTTTTAAAGTTGTCTTGCTATGTTAAACCCATTTAACATAGTGAAACACTTTGCAAAAAGCAATGGAGATCTTGCATTCTCCGTTGCTTTTGCCCACAGCTCTAATGTACTGCGTAGGCATACGCATGCGCAGTATATCAGAACTGCCGCAGAATACCAGACAGCTGCGGAAGGGCAGCAAGAAGGTATTATACATTGCCATTATTTAAGAAAAGTATATTTTTTTTCTTAAATAATGTCATTGTATAATAGCAATAACCCACTTCTGGGTGTGGGTAATGCTGGCTTTACCCACGGTTGGCTTTGTTTGGCCACTCGGGCTTCGCCCTCATGACCAAACCACACCAACCGTGGGTAAATCCAGCATTACCCACATCCAGGCGTGGGTTATTGCTATATTATACAACGACCCCCCATTAATATTCCAAAACATGCACGCTGATTGGTCAGTGTGCACGTTGTAAATCAGAGTTATAGTAATCGAAAAATGCCCGGTCGCCCGGACTTTTTCCTTTAGTATAACTCTGTTTTTTTACACCAGTGGAGAATGCAAGATCTCCGTTGCTTTTTACACACTGTCTCGCTATGTTAAATGAGTTTAACATAACGAGACAGCTTTAAAAAAAGTAATGGAGATCTTCCTATTTCCGTTGCTTTTTTTAAAGGTGTCTCGCTATGTTAAATGGGTTTAACATAGCAAGACAGCTTTAAAAAAAGCAATGGAGATTCTTCGTTGCTTTTTTTAAAGCTGTCTCGCTATGTTAAACTCTTTTAACATAGCGAGACAGTTTGCAAAAAGCAACAGAGATCTTGCTTTCTCCATTGCTTTTGCCCACAGCTCTGATGTACTGCGTAAGCATACGCATGCATAGTACATCAGAACTGCTGCAGAATACCAGACAGCTGCGGAAGGGCAGCAAGGAGGCATTATACAATGCCATTATTTAAGAAAAGTAATTATTTTTTTTCTTAAATAATGTCATTGTATAATAGCAATAACCCACTTCTGGGTGTGGATAATGCTGGATTTACCCATGGTTGCCTTTGTTTGGCCACTGGGGCTTCGCCCTCGTGACCAAACCACACCAACCGTGGGTAAATCCAGCATTACCCGCACCCAGGCATGTGTTATTGCTATATTGCTTCACTCACATGCTCTCTTTCACATGCTCTCTCTCTCATTTTCATCATTATACAGCAATAATTCTGTATTTATAGGCTTGGTGAACAGGCCTCTTGGTTGTTCAGAAGCATGAGATGTTATGGATCCCACACTGGAATTTACAGGTGCCCACTTAGGCAACCATTTTTTTCTTTAAGGTATGGATTGATCTGCTAAGCATAATTCAGAGGAGAAATATTTTCCATAAATATGGAAGCGTTGATATATGAAGGTGTCATGTTTGATAGTATGTTTCATATTAATTTGTATTGAGGTTAAATGTTCATTTGTATTCATGTCATTTGATGGCTATTACTAGCAAAGTGTTTCATATAGTAAAATGGTCTAAGATCCTATATATATCAACATTTCTTTAAGAAGCCAATAAACTAGAGAAAAGATAGAGTGATAGAAGAGTTGCCTAAGTCTTTAGATGTAAGACAAGCCTTGAAGTCCTTTGATTCTCTGAGTATGTGAAAGTATAGGCTGCAATTTTCTGTAGTTAATCTGATAAGAGATGCATAGAATGGAGCAATTACCTCCCTAACCCAGCTCTTAGCCTGATGGAGTTTCAGGTGGGTAATTCGGGTCTGTATTAAATAACTGAAGAGGCGTTTCAGTGAACACCTCTTCGGCGACACATACACAGTGAACACACAAAACCGTGAATGCTGACATCAGCGATTTCTTTCCCTGGGAAAGAAATTGCTTGTCTAAAAACAAAAAAAAATCATTAGAAACATAAAGTCGGGGGCTCCACCCCCTCACACCTCCCTAACTAAATGTACCAACTCCGAGATCGCACTACAATGGGGAAACCGGCAAACTTATACGGACAGCCAAGTGATTTATTTCCCAGGGAAAGAAATCTCTGTTCTGAATGATCGCGGTTTAGTGCATTCATTCATTATATGTCGTTGAAGAGGTGTTCTCTGAAACGCCTCTTCAGTCATTTAATATAGACCTGGGTAATTCCATATGCTTTCCAGATGGTAGCAGCCATATGGGTATCAAATGAGAGGTCATCATGTGCAAGAACTCCAAGGTTTTAACTATTTTGTCATCTTTTATTTGTTAGCTATCAATAGCATATAATATTGTTTAGGTAGGTTACAAAATTCCAGAATGCTGCAAGTTGTGACTATGAAGGCACGGTAATTTCCAATGCATCATTCATGTGCAGTGATGTTAAGAGCCATTTGAAAGAAGGTGGTGTCAGCAGAGTGAAGAACAGTGGTCCAAAGGCAGAAGTCATCAGAATATTTGGTGAGTCATACAATGGAGTCTGTTTTGATATCCAAGAAAAAAAAAAAGGCAAACAAGAGTGGCCCCTGCACAAAGTCTTGAGGGACTCCACTCGTGACCTAACATGGTGAAGATACAAGTCCTCCTTTTCTTACATGTTGTGTGTCTAATCTAGACAGTTACCCAAGTTCTGCATTACAAAATTCTCTTCTCATTTACTCTTTTACATCCATAATATTGCTAATACACCCACATTACTGCTTAGTCCCTGTATTTCTGCTGGTAAGTGGGGTGTAAGTAAATGTTTCATTATAGATTCATAGGTTCATAGATTAGTACTAGGCTAACTGCCCTTGTGAGCCATTTTTTTAAGCCTAGCCAATTATCCCTTGTGAGACTCAAACCCTGCACCTTGTGTTTGTAAGGCAAACACCTTAACCATTAGGCCACCCTCCCAACATTTGTTGAAACATATATGCTAATAATTTAGGGTCAAAATTGAGCAATGAAATAGGCCACCAATTATCAAGTTTCTGTATGTCTTTAGAAAAACACCACTTGGCACATAAAAGCAGCTTTATTAAAAAAACTGGGACAATGTGTATAAAACTCAAAAACTAGCACCTCAGCTTATGCCTTCAAGGTTCAAAATTTTAAAAATCGGTAAAACAAACCTATAAATATAATCCACTAATTAAATCAAATTAAATTATTATTAACTTTATCAAGCAAATAATTAGTCTATCTAAATGATGAACGCATAAAATTTAAAAGATATAGACACTGTTTTCTACATATACTGACATCTCAAAACATATAAATATTTTAAATACTATAAATACCTAAAATTATTTTAAATACTAAACGAAACATACCAGTAAATATATACAAATACAAATACAGCTGCAAAAAGACATATTATATAATATAATTACGGCAGTATACAAATCCATAAATGTTCACAGAATAATAAACAAATAAATAAATACATTCCTTCATGAATGCAAAAACAACCCCATTTCCAAGAATCTTCCCTAAAATTATTGATACAGTTAAATTAAATGTTTCACAAGCAATTCATTATTAAGGCTGCAAAGTATCATAGACAAAAATTAACCAAGCTTCCTTCTGTAATAACATATGAGAAAGATTTAAATATAACTCAGGAGATCTAAACACATGCATTATAAAAAACTTTAATAAATCAGGATCACTATTATGATAGTCCAAGAAATGTGACACAATTGGACTAGTGAGGGAATTATTTTTAACATCTCAAATATGTTCATGTATTCTCACCCTAATATGATTTATAGTCTTAGCTATATAAAATGTATTACAGGGGCAAACAATCCATATATCACCATCTTCTGATAGCAATTAAACACCCCTGGAACCTTAAACAACCTCCCATTAATAATATAAGTGGCTTCCTGACTCATATGCTTGCAAGTGGTACATCCCTTACACTGAAAATCCAAAATCTAACTGCCCATTCTTGTATGTACAACCCTACTTGCCATACTAGGTGAATTTCTAAATGAAATATTCAATTTCATGTTTTTGTATATCTCATCAGATATAATTTACCAATGTTTCTGAAAAATATGTGACCCACCTGCAACAAATGGGCCATAACGAGTCACAAAATATAAATCCTCTTGTCCCCCCTTGCTATTCCTATCCACTTTTCTATCATGTTTATTTTCCCAAATAAATTGGCTATGTCTATCCTCAGCTTTCTGCCATGTAGTAATAAGATCATAATTATAACCTCTAGATAGTAAGCTGTTAACTATACCTGTAGTTACTATATGAAAATTATTCTCCTGTGAATATAAAGTTCTAGCCCTATAAAATTCACTATAGGGTAGAGATCCCATCAGATGGCCAGGGTGTGCACTGGACGCATACAAAATATAATTTACAGAAGTTTTGTTTCTATATAAAGTAGAAAGTATTACATTATTAACAATATACAATTTTGCATCTAAATAATGAATAATGCTATCATGTATATTATAAACTAAAGATAAACCAAAATAATTCATCTGTACAGTCTGCATAAAGCTAACAAGATGATCCTGAGAACCCTGTACTATAAAAACAAATCATCAATGTAGAATTTAAAAACTGGTTACACTTCAAAACATCTAAACCTCATAACATATGAATTCAAAACATCGAGACCACAACATCTAAAACCCAAAACATTTAAAACTCATAACATCAAATCTTATAACATTGAAAATGTATAATATGGAATAATGTATCATGAAACGTGCAAATGTTATAGTTTAATCTGTTAATCTTGTGGTATCACTATGAGATGTTGTAGTTTTCATTTCTATAGTTATTATTTATATAGTGTAGGAATTAATACTCTTTATATAGTGTTTAGTCACTCTGTATGTGGATTTTAGGCCATACAGGTAAGTGATATAGACATTATGTGTACATTCTTTATGGTGATCGTGATACAGTGGGGTTAGGAAATTAACTTTTTCCCACTGTAGTGCAATCTCGGAGTTGGTATATTTAATTTACGTGGGTTGTGGGAGGCAGAGCCGCTTGCCCCCTACAGAAACATAGTAAAAAGTGTGTTTGTTAGTTTGGTGTTGTTATAGGTGGAGGGGATTTTATTTTCATGTGATTTGTAGTGTTTGATGTTGTGATGCAAAGTTTAGATGTTATGAAATTCGATGTTATGAGTTTTAGATGTTTTGGGTTTTAGATGTGGTCTCGATGTTTTGAATTTAGATGCTATGAGTTTTAGATGTTTTGAAGTGTAACCTATAAAATACTACATTGTCAGCAAAATAAGATTTACTATACAAAAATATTTCCTCAAATCTTCCCATAAACAAAATTGGCATAGCTGGGAACAAATTTAGCCCCCATAGCTGTGCCCCTCAATTGGCTATAAAAAATCCCATCAAAAGAAAAAAATAATTATTATTCAAAAACACTAGCAATATTTAATATACTCTGTAACACATCAATATCCAGCAAATAATGTCCAATAGCCCCTAATCCATATTTATATTCAATAGAGGTATACAGACTACTTACATCTACTGTCACAAAAAAATCTCCTTTCTGCCACTTAATCTGCTTAATTTCTTTAAGAAAATACTGTGTATCCCTAAAATATGCAGGAAGCCGTGTCACATAAGATTGCAAAATTTTATCCAAGATTTCCTCTACCCTTTCTGTGGGACCTCCCACCTGTGACACAATAGGTCTCCCAGTGGGTTCTCCACATTTTTATAATCTTTAGGAAGGGCACAGAATAAAGGAATATGAGGATTCACCATAACTAATACATCCTTCAGCTTATCAGACAGCATAGCCCTATTCACTAAGTCCTCCAATAGTATCACAATGTCAGATTGGATTTGTGGTAATGGATTGTTATCTAACACTTGATATTCCAACTTTGTTCAACAAAACAAAACTCGTTTTTTTTATAAAAATCAATGTTCATTACAACTACATTTCCTCCTTTGTCATCTGGTCTAATTATAATAGGTCTAACTCTTTCTATAATATTTAGAGCCATCCACTCATCTTTCATGAGATTAAACTTGATCTTCTTCTTCTTTCAGCTGTTCCCGTTAGGGGGTCACCACAGCGGATCATCTGTTTCCATTTCTTCCTGTCCTCTGCATCTTGCTGTGTCACACCAACCACCTGCATGTCCTCTCTCACCACATCCATAAACCTTATCTTAGGCTTTCCTCTTTTCCTGTTACCTGGTAGCTTCATCCTTAGCATCTTTTTCCCAATATACTCAGCATCCCTCCTCAGCACATGTCCAAACTAATGTAATCTTGCCTCTCTGGCTTTGTCTCCAAACCTTCTAACCTGGGCTGACCCTCAAATATATTTATTCCTAATCCTGTCCACCCTCGTCACACTCAGTGCAAATCTTAACATCTTTAACTCTGCCACATCCAGTTCAAACTCCTGCCTTTTTCTCAGTGCCACTGTCTCCAACCCATATAACATAGCTGGTCTCACTACCCTCTTGTAGACCTTCCATTTCACTCTTACTGGTACTCGTCTGTCACAAATCACTCCTGACACTCTTCTCCACCCACTCCATCTTGCCTGTACTCTCTTCTTCACCTCTCTTCCACACTCAGCATTACTCTGAACTGTTGATCCCAAGTATTTAAACTCTTCCACTTTCCCCACCTCTACTCCCTGCATCCTCACCATTCCTCTATCCCCCCTCTCATTCACACACATATATTGTGTCTTAGTCCTGCTGAACTTCATTCCTCTCCTCTACAGAGCATATCTCCACCTCTCC
>NC_056727.1:167327800-167497800 GCF_019279795.1 Protopterus annectens
AAATTTTATAACAGACTTCACAACATGACTCTCATCCTCCACCTCATGTTGAGTTCTATCAGGCTAAAAAAATTCTTCCTTTGAAGGTTCTAAATCAGATGCTTCACTTATATTTACATTTCTATTATATAATTTTTAGGGCAATCAACCCAGATATGTTCATTGCTACCACATCTTCAATATTTTTTCACAATTAGCTCCATTATGAGGTGGACGAGTTTAAGTACTTGGGATCAACAGTTCAGAGTAATGGTGAATGTGGAAGAGAGGTGAAGAAGACAGTACAGGCATGGTGGAATGGGTGGAGAAGAGTGTCAGGAGTGATTTGTGACAGATGGGTACCAGTAAGAGTGAAAGGGAAGGTCTACAAGAGGGTAGTGAGACCAGATATGTTATATGGGGTGGAGACAGTGGCATTGACAAAAAGGCAGGAGTCAGAGGTGGATGTGGCAGAGTTAAAGATGTTAAGATTTGCACTCGGTGTGACTAGGATGGATAGGATTAGGAATCAGAATATTAGAGGGTCAGCTCATGTTGGACAGTTTGGAGACAAAGCAAGAGAGACGAGATTGAGTTGGTTTGGACATGTGCTGAGGAGGGATGATGGGTATATTGGGAAAATAATGCTAAGGATGTAGCTGCCAGGTAAGAGGAAAAGAGGAAGGCCTAAGATAAGGTTTATGGGTGTGGTGAGAGAGGACATGCAGGCGGTTGGTGTGACAGAGCAAGATGCAGAGGAGAGGAAGAAATGGAAAGAGATGATCCACTGTGGCGACCCCTAACGGGAAAAGCCAAAAGATGATAATGATGATGATGACCCACACTCTGTACAGAATAAATCAGGATGCTTCCTTCTAAATGTCCCCGATTCCCACACAAAATGTAGTATTTAGGCTGCCAGCATGTTGAACAACACATCTACAGTTTTTCTCATAAATTTGATGGTTAACATATTTTAAATGTCCACAATACCTTCCCAACCCCCAGTCAACAGTCTCATTGCATCTTTAATTTTCCATAAGGTTTTAAAACATCACAGTGCCAATGTAATTCTTTTCTCAAATCCTTCTCCAACAAGAAATTGTCTTTGGACCAAATTTATATTTTTCATCTCTTATTTATATGCAAATCATAACTGTAACCAAGGAGTAGTGCTTGATCACTTTTCAAACTCAGTTAATATGTGCTGGACAACAGATTCAGTTTCTAAATGTAAGTCATAAGCATATTTCCCAGTAAAATATAAAACAGTTATCACCTTGGTCAACAAAAGCAATACATTTTCTTCAGCAGTATTTGTCCATATGAGCCCCTGTCTATGACAAAATGAAAATGAAGTAAGAATCTGCATTAAATAAAATAATCTAACAGTGTATACAATAAATCAAACATATAGGACCATAAAAAAGTAAACTCCAAGCACATTTATTAAAATGAACCCAGTGCACAGGGACAGGTAAGTGCTTTCACAGTTAGCTTCATCAGACCAAAATATTGCACACCCCATAACCAAGTTTAAATACAACAACCTGGCCAATCAAACTGCATGATGAAAGTCAAATGATAAATCACATAATAAAAAGCATTGGGACATACCTTAAGCACATACTGAGTACAACATAAAACATGAGTTTATAACTAACTTTCCCCATGAAAGCAAATATGCAAATAACAAAAAACATTCTATGATAAAAATTTAAAAGTATATATATATATATATATATATATATATATATATATATATATATATATGTATGTATGTATATATCTTCATAAAACCTTCAGTTAAAAAGTCATTGCACTTTTAAACACTTCAGTTACATGACCATTGGAAGTCAATTTAAGAGAAAGTGTGAGAGAACAGCAGGAACTAATAGCTAAGAACTACCCTGAGCAACTAGCTAATAAGGCACTAGAAGGGTTGTTAGATGGTGTAATTATTTATGAGAAAAAGCTGTTAGAACAGAAAAGACTTAAAATTGATAGAGATTCCTCTGATTTTAAGAGGGGGCATGTTTTTACATGGCCACGTAATGACCATGGTACCAGGAATGCTGAAGTGGTTGATTCAAATCGTAGCATACCAGAAGTTAACAATAGCATAAGTGATTCCAGAGGTACTGTTATTGGGGACTGTACTCAATATGTGCTTAAGGTACAACCCAATGAGTTTTATCATGTGATTTGTTATTATGTGTTTTTTTCATCATGTGACTTTCATCATGCACTTTGATTGGCCAGGTTGTTGTATTTAAACTTGATTATGAAGTGTGCAATATTTTGGTCTGATGAAGCTAACTGTGAAAGCGCTTACCTGTCCTTGTGCACTGGGTTCGTTTTAATAAACGTGCTTGGAGTTTACTTTTATGGTCCTTTTACATGTTTGCTTCATTGTATACACTGTTGGATTATTTTATTTAAGCTTCTTTTCATTCAACAAGGCATTTATCCTTAGGATTGTGGCTTGGTTTTAAGAATCTGCATTGTTTGAAAGTGTCAATAACTTGTTCAAACCCTATAACACGTGTCTGCTCTGCATAACTTCAGCAAAGGATCTACTTCCTATGCCTCTTGGCCTTATAGGTTCATAGGTAAGTACTTGTCCATTTCTCTTTATGGGCCATTTTAAGTCTACTCATTTTCCCTTGGGGAGGCTCAAACCCTGTTCTTCTTTTCCTTGAGGTAAACACCTCAACCATTATGCCAGCCCCCAGCAAATCCTGTTGCTGACAGAAGCCAAAAATGTCTCTGATGTTATTTCTGCATTTTTTGTGCTCTTTCCAATACCATATCATTTTTTAGTGATCTCTGACCATAGTTTCTCACTGTTTTCAGTATCTGCAGTCTGGCAGTCAATTATCAGAAGTTCATGAGTATCTGATCCACTTAATTGCCACATTACTACCCCAAAATCAGCCTTCTACTCCTAATCTCTCACTCCTTCAGCCTCGCCATCTTTCTCCGTAATTGCCATGAATCCTCACAGAGCCACCTACAGAGAGCAGGAAGTTCCTTAATGCCATGGACCAATTTGTTCTAAATAGTATGAATATCACCTCAACCTTGGAATAAGGCTTCTGGCCTAGAGGGATTAAGGGTAGGAAAGTAAATAAATACAATTAGTTTTCAATCTCAGCACTCATTGAAAGTGCCTTTGCACAATATGATTGTGAGGCTGGTTGGTAAGGAATTAGTGCAGTCTGTAAAAGGACCTTGGACTGGGAGTACAATATCCTGCATCTAGATAAAAGGGCATAGACATTATTAATGATTTATTAAGAATGAGTATAAAGGGCTATACTAGGATAGTAGGACACTTATTATGGGATCCTTGTCTTGGTATATTAGCTGGCTAGAAAATCATTATTGCCCTTGACTGAAATATTATTATATATGTAGGAAATCTTTGATTGCACACATTAGACATCATTGTATCTCATCCATTCCCTACTGAGGGGAGAGGTAACCATTTTGGATATAATTTTGGTCAAAGTATGTTGTGGGGAGGAAAAATTAAATGAGTTCACTTTTGTGGCCTGCAATTTTCTCCAGAGCTGTATGCTAAAACATTAAGTTATATTTATCAGCTCTGCGATGGTGATGCCATTTTTTTCTTGTTTCTTCCCCTTCATTTTTGGATGCTGTTGTAGCAGGCTTTATTATTGTCACCTGTATTATAGATACTGCAATAAAACAAGCGGTATGAGCCGCTACATCTGGCATGTTGAAGAAGTTATATTTTATTTCACAATGCATTTTACCAATCAGCCAAACTAAGTAGTACCTGCAGTGATGCAGAAATTTACAGTTAGTTTTTCAGTAAGAGTGATGTTCACTGCTTATAAGTGATATGACACAGCATGTCACACCCATGGCTATTATTATCTGCTTGTTTTAAAATATTAACATATTTCAGCTGAGAAAATGCTCATATCTGCATATGGACCTAATATTGTATGTTCATATAAATCATATGGGCACTTCTGTGTATTATAAGGAATGGCACCAGAAAAGAGTGATGCACATTAATTAAGAGGATGTCTGAAGTTAAGATGTCCTATGTAATATAATATGTTTTTTTCTTTACTGTAATGCTTTACATACACATATTAACTGCCACTGATGGTCTTCCTTATTCACTGTTAGATGGGAAGTGCAAAGGTCTGACAAGACAGGTATACGGTAACAAGCAGAACCATCTCACAATAACTCAGAACAGAGCTCCATTTGCTGTGCTGAAACCTGACTCTGACTGGAGAACTGAGGTCAGGGAGCTCCTAGATGAAGGGGACACTAAGCTGCTCTCCTTCTCTAGTGAGGTGGTAAGGGTTTTTTCTACTTGGCTAAAGCCAGCCACCAGTAACGTCAAGCAGATTGACTCAGGAAGATAAAAGGAGAGGGGGATGTGCAAGCAGGCATCTACAGTAGAAGATTTATACAAGAAGACAAAGGTGCATATACTGCATTGGTTCAATTGCATATTTGGTGCACAGGTGTGATGGCAGCCTAAACTTCTTTTAAAAAAAGTTTACCTATTGCCAGGGTAGCCCCATATCAGAATGTTGCAATGCCTTCTCCATTTGCCAGTCCCAGAAGTACCATGTTAGGTAGTCCACCTATTATCATTGGAACTGCAGTCTTGGGGATATTGTGGTCAATTGCCTACAGGCAGTGACTGTAAAGACTGAAGAGGGGCACTGGAGCACATCTGGTGGTAGTAAGTAGCTGAAGAAAAAGTATACTGTTACAGAAGTTGCTAGAACGATACTTCCTTTTCCAGTGGTCTGCATGGCTTCACCATGCTTTCAAAAACCCTTTTCATTTTTTTCATGATCTAGCAGTGTTAATGCCAATAATTAATATTTTTCACATCAGTAGACAGTTCATCTTAGTATCAGTTTACTAGGCCATTATATACAAGACAATATATTAAAAAAATAAAAATAAAATATGTTCTTGTGTAATAAAAGTTGTCACATGTAACTTGACATACTTAAGTTCATTTCAAGTTAGAGGTACAGTATGCTGGTTCAAAGAAACTCAGGTTTCTGTGTCAACCCACAACTATACGAAACTGACTGGGCAGATGAAATCTGTATGTTTTTTTCTTGAAAACTTGTCAATTAACAGCAACAGTACACGACACAGAGATGCATAGTCAGCAGGTTAGGTCACCGTGGTGACAAAACCTGCAGTGTTTTTTATTTGTTCCTGCAGGCACAGTATCTAACAATATTGTGATAGAAAGTCACATGAAAACAATGATGCACTTCATAAAAGGGTATCATTTAGGTGAAGCTAGGATTTTAATTAAGATTTTCATGATTTCTCTGCATTTTGTGTAGTACCTGATGTACAATAAGAACATTGCCACATTTACTTACATAAGACTCCATGTATAAAGAACTCTTAACTACTGCTGCCATCATAATGAGAAATTCATTTGCAGTCCTTATAAAACCTGATGATGGAATACTATTACTATTAATGTTCGGTGCTGAGTATATCAGGGTTTATTATGAAACCTCTGAAGTGAAATAAAGAATGATATAATTATCCAAAAAAAGTCAGTGATGTTTATTAGTGATGTTTATAAGGGGTGAAGACATAATATAAACAAAAATTGGCAGTTATTTAGATGTATTTTGACAGAGAAACAGGGCAATCATTTGTGCCACAAGTGACCTGGGTTTGGAAATGAGTTTGGACTGCTGGAAGGTTGACTGGACAGATAAAGTGAAGTGATTTCTGTCCTGCTCGTGTATCTGGATGGGGGTGGTGGAGTTTGAGGGGTGGACTATTCTAAGAACAAATGTGGTTACCATGTTTGGTGATGTCCAAGAGCCTAGCTGTAGTCCTAGCTGTAATTTGGTAGTGGTGCCATGATTGGAGGAGAATGTGTGATGACATCACAGTTACACCAAACATTTGTCCACCCAGTTAGTTAGGCTGACGAGCCCAAAGTTCAAGGACAAGAATGACAAACTTCAGCTATCATTCCACTCCCCTGTACTATAACACAAGTAAGTGAGCATATCAATTCCTAGAAAAGTAAAGGGGCCACCAAGTAAAGAGTTACACCTGAGAGCAGCTGACACAGAACTGCTAGGGTGCCTGCTAAGTAAGCATGCAATGGAAATGGAGACAGAATAGCTCAGCGTCTCTGTGATGCAGCTGCCCTTGAATGGTATGTCATGAAGTAAAATACATCAAATAGTATAGCGTCAGAATCACTTCTTCTTCCTCTTCTTTCGGCTTTTCCCGGTTAGGGGTTACCACAGCAGATCAGCTGTCTGCTCATGATTGGCAGTAGAGATTTTATGGTGTCGAGTTGCCAGCCCGACGCCCAACCTTCCACAGAAGGCACACACACACTCACACCTAGGGCCAATTTAGAGTGTCCAATCCACCTACTGCATGTCTTTGGGATGTGGGAGGAAACTGGAGCACCCGGAGAAAACCCACACAACCACAGGGAGGACATGCAGACTCCACACAGAAGGCACCCCAGCCAAGAATCGAACTGGAGAACCTCTTGCTGTGTGGCAGCAACGCTAACCACTGCACCACTGTGGCTGCCCTATAGCGTCAGAATCACTAAACTAATAAATTGCAGTGCTCTGACAGCACACAAATAACAACTTTGTTCACATGAGAATAAACTCCCTTTAATTACTACACTAGACAATTGTTTCTTTTCTTTTCTTTTTTTTTATTAAAATTATTGATTAATGAACAATTACAATAAAGAAACATAACCTTTAAACTTCACACAAAATAACTGTTCACAGAAGTCCATATTCAATCAAAATTCATAAGTAAAGACTTTTTTTGTTAAAATAAAAGAAGAGAATCAACAGTCGATTAATATTTTTCTCAGCTTTCCATCAAATGAAACATGTTTTTTGTAATCGCAAGAAGGATGAGTTTTTTTTATTTTAAAATGTGAAAAAGAATGTTCAGTACCATTCTCTTTCAGATTACTGTGTTCAGACACTTATGTTTTACACATCAAAAAGTTACAAAACAGTACTAAATTTCTGGGGAGGCATGCAGATCTATGAGGGATAGCAGGCCTCACAACTGTACCTGTTTTGGATGTATATACCTATTTCCAGGTCTGATTTACCCCTTCATATCATGTACCTATTTTTTTATTTTCCTATTTTTAGGCTTGATTACCTCCTTCCCATGATATTCTGTAGTCCCCTCTCCTCATCACACATGATTTTGAAGCTATTTAGTACACATAAAACCAGATCACATGATCATCACACTGGTGGCATCAGTAATTTAAAGAAACAGGAGCTATGTGCTATCTTTCCCAGTTTCTTTTTTTTTTTCAGAAGCAAACAATAAATGAATTTGTGAAATAGATTTTTGGAATATCATCCGTTATTATATGCTTATATATTTTGCATCAGTTTTGTCAATCTTGTTTTTAAACTTGTGTTTTTAAGTATTTCCCTACAATCTTACTGGATATGGGAAGAGTGTGTTACTTGGTATTTAAATTTTACACTAATTAGATATCATGTATCTACATCTCAAAAGTCTAACTATTTTCAACATCTGTAAGTTGAGAGGTTATGAATGTTGGGTAGTTAATGATATGCTTATGAAATGCTTACAAAAACTGGCAGCTGATTTTTAGGTATTCCTTTTATTTCATATTTTTGCACAGCAATTAATGACTTTTGAAACAATACCTCTCAACTTTTCTTTGATTTTCAGAACATCCCTGATTTTCCTCATATGTGTGCCTTGTCCTTCATAATTTTTTTGATTTTCTGGTAAATCACTGAGGATTACAGTCAGTCAGTAAGAGATGCATACCTCTTATTGTTCAAAACATACATGTTGATGTAAAACCTACTGTTCTATTAACTTTTTAAGTGAATTAAAGTAATATTTAAGACAAAAATGATTTCGGGCATGTGCTTCATCATTATTTTTGTTGTTGTCCAGAATTGCTGGGAAAAGAATTTGAGAGTTATGCTTGAAGTGTGTCCACAGTTTCAATCACTGAGTGCACTAACTGTTCATTTCCTTGAATGCCACAGTCTCAGTAGTCATGTAGAGAACATAATAACTCATCACAGTTGCAACTCATCTAAACCACAACTCACAAATTCATCCCTTTCCCCATTGTCAATGCTTTCCTGATGTTATATTTAAGAAAAGAAGGCTGAAGGGGGTGCAGCACCCTGTAAAAAGGATTGCTTTTTAGATGCCTTTAAGTAGAGTTTTCAATTAATTTTATTGCGGTGCCTTCAAACTGTGATGAGAGGTCATGAATCCATCATTTAAGGTGGCCCAGTTTTCTTTTAGCCATAAGATCCATAGTCTCTGCTGCTGGCACAGCCGAGTTCTTGTTTCAGTTCCCAGAGCAAGAGTATTTAAGATAAGAATGGAAAACTCAGGCATAACTATTGCTCTGAGTTCTACCATCTTTTTGCCTCTGCCTAAGATTCTCCTTCCACCTTTCAGTTTTGCCTTCACTGACAAAGCATTTAGTCCACCAGTTTGTTATTCAGTGGAGCCCCTCTAATATAGAGCTAAAAGTCCATGCTTTCATCTTCCAGCAAGAATGGCCTTTTGGCTATAGTGGAGATAAAGTAGAAAAAACTATAACTTAATTAAACAAAATTGGTTCAATTCTGTCCTCTGGTTATTGCAACTATGGAGTTAATATATTATTCCTCTGTCCATGTGCTTTGTCTTTGGATACTTTGCACACCCCTCAACAAAATGTCTTGTGAGTCATTACTTTCCCTTGTAGCCTGAGGCAAGTGAAAGTAACATGATGACAATCTAAAAGCACTTTTTTGAGGAGGGAGTAATGTGAAAAAAAGATGGTGGATAAAAATAAAACTGGCAAAAGATTTACCTTTGTCAGAATTATGAGAAATACAAGTTGCAGAAAAATTCAATTTGTGGGAATCCTTAATGAAAGGCCAAATACAAACAGAGGATTAATAGATGAACAGACAATGCCTGAGAATATGACATAGATGGTTATACCAGAAAAAGTAATTTTAGAAAACATCAGGAAGGCATTGGCATTATATTTCTTGTGACACATCACTTTATGCCCAAGGAAAAAGGAATGACCAAGATAGAAAATATATCATACTAGTCATAATATGTCATATATACCTAACAAAACTACTTAAATTTAGTTTATTTATTTATTTATTTATTTATTTATTTATATTTGTTGACCACTTGTTTAGATTGATGAATCAATGCTAAGGCTATAGAACTCAATTTTTAGTTGATTTTTGTCAAACAATAACAACACTGATCTGATAGCAAGATACAAGCAGCAAAACATTTTTAGTCCCTTTAGTTTTATACATGGGTCAGGCATATTTATATTGACCAAAAAGAGAAGTTGTGGATATTAATTAACAAAGATGTGAAGGATTTTATCTGGCAGGGGAAGATGGCACGAGTCAAGTGGGATAAGTTGATTCTTCCAATAGAGCAAGGTGGTTTAGGATTACCTGAATTGCTCTGATATTTTAGAGCTACACAGTTAAGGTTCTTATGCATAACACAAGCAGAATGATGCAATTCAAAGTGGAAAGGAATGCTTTTGAAGAGGGGGGGATTCAAGAAATAAGGAGAGAGAGGGATACAATCATAAAGAATATTATATTTATAAAGTAGCAGAAAGTTTTCTAGGAACTAGGCCAGTATGGGAAAAAAGAAAGAAGGTTCTGCTGATAGGGATGACTGCAATTAGGGGTACACAGAATAGGCAAGAGGGGGCTGGAACTTACTGAAAGAACTTGGCAGAGGAACCAAGGTATTGAAACAAATAACTTGAGGTGGAATGGTAATAGAATGGGACGAGGCCAAGAAGGCATGTGGACTGTAGACTAGACAGTGTCTTCCCTATTCAAAGACTGATATCAGAGTATAGGCAAAGAGAAAGGGATAGGGGAATCCTAAGTGAAAGACCTGCTCTGGTAGAATTTTTAGTTGAGTGTAGAACAGAGGCTGCTGTTAAAATATGGATAATTAGTAGGGCATTAAATATTGCACAATAACTATAAGAATCGATCAGAGGAGGTTAGAAAATACTGGGAAGAGAGACTGGATACGCAAATCACAAAAAAACAATGGAATGACATATATGTATGCTCCCAAATATGCAACAAAGTCTAGAAGACATAGGATCTTTGCTTTAAAGTTTTGCATAGGTACTTTTTATACCTAAAGCAGACTCAAAGAATGTTTTCCTCAGGTAGATGGCAAATATTGGAGGTGTGATGGGGAAGAAAGAGGTAACTGGGAACTTATGTTTTGTGAGTGTAATGAGTTGGCAGATATCAAAATTCCTACAGAGTATTTTGTCAGAAATTCTGGGTGAGTAAATGGGTGTAACTAAGGAAATGATTGCAATTTTTTTACCCGGATACATGATCTGAATTGCCTAGACATGGTAAGGCCTTGTTAAGTTTAATTTTAGTGCTTGCCAAAAAAGCAATTACTAGAAAATGGAAATCCAAGTCTAAATATTAATATTAAGTTAATATCTGAAGTAGTGAATATTGCAACAGAGATAAACAGAGATTAAGGGACTGGAAGTGAGATCTTTAGAAAAGGACAGGAGCAAATTATATAGAAAAAAGTACAGAAACCGTGGGAAAAATACATGCAGAAAAATGTTTTGGAGGAGGAATGATGTTTAAGGGAAGACATGAATTGACCAACTTACTAATGTTGGACTGATTATATTGTACAGAAGAATATATGTGATGTATAATGTTTTAACTGTGAACATGATAATATAGGTTACTTTTTTTATTTAAATGTAAGTGTGCCTATATCACAAGTGATAATTCTATAAAGGTGTTTAAAAAATAACAAGACTGATGTGTAGAGCAATTACTAATGAATTTAACTTGCCGAACATGAAATGAAATGGGAGGACATTGGTCTGAAGTAACTAATTCTACCTGGTCTCCACCACAGAGAAAAATATAGATGACAGTTTAGTAGTTTTCATTTCTCCTGTATAGCAGGAAGAGATCATAAAATGAGAGTATTGATTTCAAGTTGAAAAACATATACAGTAATGAAATTGTCATAAGTCACACAGGAAATAAAGATGTACAAATTGTTATAATATTAGGAAGTAGATGCTAATGCTGAATTAGTCTCATACTTCAACTAACAATGTAGATGCAACTATGAGATAAGTCTGAGAATGGCACAGGAAAAATGTTAATGTGAATCAAAATAAATACAAGAATGACCTATATAAGTAATTATGATCAAGGATAAGATGATTAACATGCAAATAAATGGAAAAGATAGAAGATCCTGCTTGCAAAAAATATTACAATTACTTTGGTTTTAAATATAAGAAAATATAATTGAAGTAGTACAGTAAGTCTGAACTAAGGTTAATAGCAGATGCAAATGATGATGTATGAAGTTTCTAGCTATATAACAAGGCTAACAAGAAAACAAATGAAGAGAAGGTACGTATGACAGAAAAATAAGATTAAGCTTGGATACAGGAGATGTCAGTTGGGTTTCTTACATTTTTACAGGCAACCAGTGAGGACTACAGGAGAAAATATTAAACAAACAAGTAAGTGTCAAAATGTAAACCATCCAATCATTAAGAATGGCCAACTAATTAAAATACTATGTAGTCTGATGGCTAAATCCTGCTCTATTATATAAAGAGGGTCAGGGATGAAATAGTAAATGTAGTTTTAATGCTACTCAGTAAAAGTTTAGAAAATGGGTGAATTCCTGCTGACTTGAAGAAGATTGGAGCACCTAAGAGAGTGCCACAGAAATTATAAATGCTTCAGACTGTCTTTCTTTTTAAATACTAACAGAAGTAAGGATTTCTTCCCAAAAAGACTGTCTTTCTTTTAAAAAAAAAACAGTAGTAAGGATTTATTCTAAAAAAAAAATTACACTTTTCATACGAGTGCCACTTCTGTTGTTACTACAATTACTCAAATTCTACTTCATAAATGAAAAGGTAACTTAGGTCTGACTAAGAACTATAGACCAGTAAGTATTCTTAGGGATACAGGTAAACTGATTGAACGTTGTGTTACAGAAATGTTAAAATATGAAATAAGGTAAAGAGGTCACTTTGATATAGTTCAACATATATAAAACAATAACAGATGTTTTTTCACACTACAATACTTCTTTATTGCAGCCTTAGTCTAAGCTGCTGCTGAACTACAGTTTGGTGCTGTCTACACATACTTTTCAAAGCTTTTTGATACTGTGAATCATTACATTTTTAGTAAGAAGCCTGGAAAAAAAAAACAGAAGCAAAACGTATATGTTGGTTTGGTTAGTGATCGTTAACAGAAGCCAATGCATCTTGGCCTGAAAGGCTTAAACACTACTTTGTCAATTAAAAAGATATAACCTGTTCACTGGTTTAGGATCCCCATGACTGGAAATATTGATTATATTAGGAAGGGGGAGCAAAGGAGGACTTTCCCCAGTGTGATGTGTATGTGCAAGGAGTGAAACTACCTAAGGAAAAAATATCAGGGGAAGTTGTTATTTGCTCTGTCAGTCCCAGCTGAATGAATGGCAATTAATTGGTCAGAGCTTAAACCAACTATACATGAAACAAATGCTTTTCTTTTTACCCAAAGTACTAACTAACTATGTGAAAATGAACGGGGGCCTGACTGGGAAATCAAGTTGGCAACTACAAAAAGTGAATTGTGGTGTGTCTCAAGGAGTCATACTTGGCCCTACTTTTTTGCAATATATATACGGGCTCTTGCATTTAAGATGCACATATTAACTTCATGTGCATAAAGCATAAAGATGGCATACCTTATTGCTGTTTCACAAGACAATAGTGACTTGATGTTTTGGATAAAACTGGTGTTTGTACAGAATATTGTGACCTAATTTTCAAATGTGGTGAGATATGGGAAGGTGAGTTCTCCAAGTGCTTATAGTGTGCAGGGGGTAAATGTAACAGAATGGTACAAATTTAAATTAACATATAGTTATGTTTATACTGGCAAATTGTGGTAACATGGTTTTGATGCTTAAGGTTGTTATCTTTGTGAACACCTGAGATTATGGAGCAAATAAGAACAGAACAACAAAGAGAAATATGTGTGACAGAGCAAAAGAATAAATGTACTAATAACAAATAATGTGGTTAGGTCAAAAAGCCATAGACAAAATTGAATAGCTTTTTTGATAAGATAATATGTCACACTGAGTTCAGATCTGCTTATGATATAGAATGGATGACAAAATATAAAACATTCTAACTATTTTGAGAAGCAAAATGGAACTTTGATCAAACATTGTCAAGTTGGTTCCAACTTCTATACTGATGTCATAAACAGCTGCTGTCATCCACAGAATTTACTGAGCTAGTAGGGAACAGCAGTAGATTGCCAGCCCTTTCTTCCATATCACACACACACACACACACACACACACACACACACACACACACACACACACACACACACACACAAATGCAAATCCTTGGATTTTTAATGCCTTCCCCTTTCCCCAACATAGATAAAACGTTACTGCATTTCACATTATCTGATGCCGCAATGTGTTTGTTTGCTGATGTACTTTCTGACAAATTTTTGTTGACTTTGTAACTCTAACTAGGTCAATTGCCCTTTCTCAAGGAAAAGCTAAGGATGAATAATATTAACAAGGAGGAAACACTGAAGAACTACCCTTTTGTTTGATTGTGAGGTGGAGGTAATATGGGATGGACATTTTGACAGTTTCCTAAAATATGGATACAGAGGAGCTTGAGCATTCAGAAATTAACATTATGATGGAAAAGGATTTTATGTGAAGAGATATGACTTCCCTAAACTCTCAGGCAAGTGTATTGGATTTATACTGGTCTATTCTAATGGAGAAGACTGGTGCCCATTTATCTGATGAGATGCAGATTGATGGTAGTGATTGTCAGGTTTACAAAATGATATTTAAGCAACACTGAAGCAAGGTTGGAGTAAGGAGTAAGGCTGGAAGGAAGTTGAAGAAGAGCTGTGACCAACAGTGTTAGTGGTGGTTGCATATCTACAACATAAGAGAGTTGATTGCATTTACTGAGATCACGTCTGAATCTGAGACCTAAAAAGGAAGTACTGAGGATGATTTTGCAAGGTATAGGTTGAGAAGACCAAGCAGATGACTGCAATGTTACAGATACAGTGCGCAGGTGGAGATGTCAGCTCTCTCGCCAAGCACCAGGGGACTATTCTTAAAGCAGCTGGGAAATCCCATACTCCATCTGCACTGAGGCAGACACAGTATCACTAAGACCTAAAGGTAATCTAGAATGGGTGCCAGATAGGTATAGGTTTACTGCCTGTATCTGTTTACATATGACAGTCTCTATTTGATCTGTTGTGCTCTATGGGAAAAAATGGGAAAAAAGACATATATCCTGAGATTTTAAGAAAATAAATATTTTTTAACTTTCCTTTAATTAGTGCATAATGCAATTTATTCTCTATCTAAAACACCTTAATATGATACAAAATAATATAAGCAACTCAAATTTTACAACAGTGAAATTTTATTTTGGCAAAAAAATGAAATCCAGTTCTTTGTGCTGGTTGTGATTTGTCGTGCAAAGCATCATGCTTTTGTGATAACTGTTTCACTTTTAGGAGTTTGAAAAGGTGTCATATCTAGACAGGTACCATATCTAGGCTAGTATTCTAAAAAATGTTTCTGGTTAGTGATTTAGGATATTAATTATTTAATGCATTAGTAAAAAATAGCATTTGGCATTAGTTTTGAATCTGGAACATTTTGGAAGGATTTTCAACAGAATTTGCAACAGAAGAAATTGTTTTTTATTGCCTTTGATTCCAATGAAAAAGAAAATCAGAATTTGGTTTCTCAATGAAGGAATACAAAACAAGAGCTGGAAATATAGATTACTTCACAATGTGAACCTGTTTCAGGACTAGATAAAGTAAGCGATAATGTGGGAAAATGGTTGGGTCTGGTAGGGAAGAAGAAGAAGTACTTCTGTATCTGAAGAGTGATAAAAATATTTCTCTCCTTAATATTGTTTTAGCAGGCCTTATATTTGTGGTCAAGAAGGACATTTTGCTGGACAATGCTCTACAAAATCACATGCCATCTGCGGACTCGAGGATCATGTTAAAGAGATGGAAAACTATTTTGACCAATGGATGGGAGATCGCAGATATACCCCAGGGATTACCTCAGTGTCACTGCTCAACAGAGGCACAGCAAAATAATGGGTATAGTTCCCCATAGGGGGGGGTGGCGTTAAAAAACTATGGGCTGGCTTTAAAATGTCGGGCAGCAGATAGCCTAGTATGAACCTATGAACCTATGAACCTATAATATCGGCTACATGGCAGTATAAGATCTGGAAAGCCACCCATCCAGATGTTTACTAACTAGGTAGATGGAACTTTGTCAGAAGAATTGTCCTGACCTGGGATTAGTGAAAGTGCCATAGAATGAACAGAAGGAAAATAACTTAAGATCAGAAAGTTGTAGCTCAAGAAGTCAAAAAAAAAAAGAAGAAGAAGATGGTGTCACTACATCATGGAACTCTAACTGGTAATGCAGGCCAGGCGAAGAGTATGGAGAATTAATGAGGAGTGCAACATTCTAATGCCATTTAGAGGACTAATTTGAAGACGAGCATGATATGATGCATATAAGGAAAGGAAAGTGCGATTTAGCGGAACTGCTGATAGAAGAATATAAAAATGTACTAATAAAAATACACACTGCTTTCATTTTGAATGGAGGATAATATCTAAAGTATAAAAAGTTCTGTGAGTAAAGAGATCTAAAAATAGGAATGATAGCCTTGACAACAGTATGGAGTATTAGGTGCAATGCAAAATGAATCCCTTTTTGTGAAACGTTTTAAATGTCACAGGATGAAGTTCATTAACGGCATGAGGAGAGGCAAACCTCTTCACAATCTGTGTAAGAAGTAGGTGCGTAACTGTAAATCAGGTACAGTACTCCCTGTAGTCAAAAGAAAGCATTTTTGAGATCAAAGGGCTTACTAGGAATGAAGGAAAAATGAAAGGTAAGATATGATGGGCATGGATAGGGCTTTTATCATACATGGAAATAACTATACAGATGACACTAATAAAACTGCCTCAGGGTAAATGGTTTTCAAAGAAACAACCACAAAGGAACTGCCAGCAGACTGCAAAAATGTAATAACATTCTGGTACCTCAGCTGGAATGCCTTCAGAGGAATGCTGTTTCATACATATTTTGTAGAATTATTGGGGAAAAGCTGTTACACAATATATTCCTTGCAGGTTCTTAAGTAAGGATTTATAAAGCTGGAGAATTACTGATTTTAATGATTTTATTTGGCTAGGACAGAAAAAGATTATATGCAGAAATGGAGATATATGATTCTCATGAATACTTACAGTCTTATGGCTATAACTATACAAAATAAGTTATCAAGTTTTATAGGCAGTGAGTGTGTGAAGTACATTTTGTTTTGGGCAAATACTTTTGCTTTTGTTCTGGACTAAGGAATTTTATATCACTACAGTTCTGAGATGTATTGTGACTAGATTGTTTGATAATGATGTAGTAGTAATAACAACAATTAAAAAGAGTCCTTTGAGTGTTTGCATTATATATATTTAAATTGTATTGTTCACTTTAGGACTTCATATTACCAGCCTCCAATGCCCCATATCCACACTGGGTCTACCAGCTGTTTCCTACAAACAACACTTGCTCAGATATGACTGGGGTTAGTCTTAGATCCTAAAGGCATCCTGAAGGCTCAAACATATCTGCTTCCATCCTATGCGGGTGTTCTTTATTTGCCCTACTCATTTCCCTGCCTCATCTCCTTCAATGTCATTTCTATGTTTGAGAGCAACCCCCTCTTTGAACCACACCTCTCCTAAGGAAGTGTCAGTGGCAGATGCCCTCTCACCTGGGACAGGCATACCCATCCCTCCCTGCTACACTTCCTGTCACCCAAGCAGCTACTTGAATCTGGGTCAACTGGGCTATAGTCAGGGCTTTAACCTTCTACACCACCAGAACTGCTTCTTTGCACTATATTTAAATCCAGTTACGTGGTAAGGAAAATGATCAGACTTTAATAAGAGTAAGAAGTGTGTCTTGGAGAAGACATTAGTCTTTGGTAGAAGATGGCCTCATGGTGGTGTGGGGTAAGGTTATTATGTAACAGGCTGCTGTAGTCAATATGGATATTAAAGTAAAATATGGGAAAGTCAGCTGAGAAATGGCCAATTTGTTTTGTGGAGAAATGCAGACAAAAGAACAAGACTTAATTTTAGATAAAATAATTTTGGATTTCATATGAATGTTGTTCATAGGATCATAGGATCATAGGAGGCCCTTATAAGTCTAGCCAAGAGTTTAGCCCATGTTTAGACAAATCAGCACCTGAAGCCCCTGTCTAGCAGGGACACAGGTGGAATCCCAGAGGTATAGTTTCTGTTTCCCATCCAGTTATCCAGGTTGCACTTAAAAAGGGGTAAAGACCCCTGTGGCGTCTGTCCTCATAACACCCCTGGGCAGGCATTAATTACACATTAACACACACCCTGTCAGGCATTATTGCTTGCTTAGATGGTTGGATGCTGGGATTCTAAAACCAGGCATAAGGAGATCTGGAGTAATTCAAAGGTAAATGGAACTGCACAGCAATGAACAGGGGCTCTTTAAGCTCATTCTGCCTAATAATGTTACAAATATGAAGTATGTATTTTTAATGACTTAGCTTCAGTGATTCACATTAATGTGATACTCATAACCTTCAGGCAATTCAGTTTGCAGTATAGATCGCACAGAGTTTTGACTACATTTTATGTCAGTATCACTTGTTAAGCCTCATGACAGAAGATGGCGTCATAAGAGAGAAATGTGAGAAGTGAAGGAATACGTTTGTAGACGTTGATAATACATTTGTTTTCAAGAGCCTTTCTGTTGTGAGCTACAGACTTATAGTATAATTCAGTGTGGAAATATGGCACAGTTAAAGCCACA
The DNA here is from genome assembly GCF_019279795.1 of Protopterus annectens. Taxonomy (NCBI): domain Eukaryota; kingdom Metazoa; phylum Chordata; order Ceratodontiformes; family Protopteridae; genus Protopterus; species Protopterus annectens. The sequence goes on from NC_056727.1 coordinate 167,345,861, forward strand.
AATATTTCTTTAATTACAAGATCATTTGGCTAAAGCCAGGAAAATCTGGTTCCAAGAAATTGACTTATCCTCACTGCAAGTGGAATAGATGAAATATCTAAAAAAAAAGTTATGCATGTAGTATTATTGCATCTTGCTAGGGAAGAACCAATAAAGCTATCTAACTCTTTTACTCTGCTTGATGAACAGAAAGACAAAGCAGGATTTAGAGACAAATTAAGTAATAACTGTCTGTCCAGAAAAAAAGTCCATTTATTAAACATCTGTTCTTTATAAGTGCAGAAGGTCCTACAGAGGCTATAGATGCATATGTTGCTAAACTTAAACTGAAGAACACAGTTGAATACTGTGGATTTGGTGAATTACATGATTCTCTAGTAAAATATATATTTATTTGTGGTATAATAAATGATGAAACAAGATGCAGGCTATGAAAATAAAAAGAGTTAACCTTATCAAATCTCTGGATATGTGCAGAGCAAATGAAGTTAGTAGTGTGCTATTAAATCATGAATCAATGAAAAGAACATGTGAAAAATAAAATTTGAATAAGGCAAAAATCATAATAAAAGCAGACTGCTTTTGGAAAAAAAAATGAATGGATATAAAATAAAAAGCCACGAGGTAATGATCTGTAAAAAAGAAAGACTATAAGAAGCAGACGCTACATTGTTATAGTTGAAACTTCAATAGTTGTGGCTATAAATATGTCAGGAATAATACTTGCCAAGCTTTTAATCAATTTGCAGAATCTGTAAAAGAGAAAGAGCATTTTGCTTACATGCATTAAATGCAAAAAAAATGTAATCAAAACATTTTGTATAGTATTAAACAGAAATGTAAAAATTAACTGGTTTTAGTGCTTGAGAAGTGAAAAGGCTTCACAAAATACATCCGAAACAGCAGTACAGAGCAGACTGTTGAAAAGAAATGCGGACAGTCAGTGAATAGATAGATGGATTTAAATTAGATACTGGTATAGAGTGCATTATCTTGTCAGAAAAATATTATTAATGTAACTGGTCTGCCTGGTACTCAAGAGAAAGCTGCATATACATTGTTATCCTATTCTAGCAATGAGGTGGCAGCATTATATCAAAATCTGTTGGCCTGTGAGTACCAAGATAAAAGTGAGGATTCAGACGTATAATGGTCAGTTTACACTATCTTCAGCCAAATGGATAAGAGGAGAGAAAGAGAAAATGCTTTAAGAATCCCATTTGAAAAGAGCCCCAAGGCTTGCTCTAATTATCAGTCTAGTATGTCTGTTTGCTTATTTATTTATTTGTTTATTTTTGTTTGTTTACCAGCTAACTTATCTGGTCTGTTAAGACCCTTTGTAGCCGTAACTGGGCTCATAAAGAAGTAAAGGGCGTTAATTTACACAAGTACAAATAAGACGGTAAAAATCAGTGTACAGAAGCCATGCATGCAATAACTTGAGAACATCTAGAACAAGTATAGGTTCAAGTAGATAAGGAAAAGAGGTGATTTTTAAGTTTGAATTTAATGTTTTTAATAGTTTCTTGGTTTTGATTTCAGTAGGCTGGCTGTTACAGGTTGCAGGTTCCAGTCTTGAGAAAATTCTTTCTCGTGCTGAAGTTTTGAATCTGGGCCATGAGATGCAGAAAAAAATGATTTCTGAACTACAGAAGTCACAGGAGTTATCTTGAAGTGGTACTTTGGGGATTGAGGGATATCCTTGTTTCAAGACCTTGAACATTAAAGTGTTTGTTACAGAGGTAGCAATGTTAGCAACAAATAGCTAACTAGTGTTATCTATCAACTTACAATGATAGAGAAGGGGGTCTACCAGAAGGATAAATCTGCATATTGGTTCTCTGCCATTTCAATCATATGGGCTTTATATGTCAAATGAAAAAAAAAAAAAAAAAGAAATGGGAACCAGTAAAATTTTTTTTTTTTTGGGGGGGGGGTTAATTAGGAGCCTTTTGGATGTTGACCAGTTGCATAAATGATTAAAAGTAATCTTTTAGCTCATTTTGCAGGTTGATGTGCTTTTTACTGGTTTACATTGGATTGAATTGTATACATTGCTGCATAAATAACTAACCTGAGATTTGGTAGTTCTAATGGTAGGTCATTGACAAAGAAAGAAAAAGTAATGGACCTTGAATTGATCCTTCTGGGACTATGTGTTAAGTAAGCCCACAGGGGAGAAGGAACTGGGATTAACTTGGAAAGATCAGTTTTACAGATAACTTTGGAACCAGAGGATAGTGTTATCCCCAAAGTATAGTCTTTTAAGCTTATTGAAAAGAATGTGATGGTTAATCATTTCAAAGCCCTATTCATATCAACAAAGAGCCCAGCTATGATAAGATCTTCATTCATATTGTAGTAAATAATATAAAGTAAAAAAGCTCCTTAGACCACCACAGAAAATGGCATAAATCTTTATTAAAACAGCGATAAGAAGAATAAGCACTTTCAGGCTTTCACCCTTCCTCAGATTCTACTTGTGTATTTTTTTTAAAACACGTTATATACTTGTAATGACCAATAAAATCCTTCAAACAGTCCACGCCTCCTTCCCATTCATTAAAATTACTATAGCCACAATTAACCAATCAGGTCCGAATTTTTAGTCTATGCCTTCAAAGGATCGGTTTGTTGATAGGTACTTGGCTAGCTGCCCGAGGGCATTTATAAGCCTAGCCAGAGTGTGTCGGCTTTCGCCACCCCATTGATTAATTAACTGATCCTCTGTCAAGCAGAGCCAATGAAGTGACCCCAGGGGTGTATTTTCTGTTACCCATCCACTCATCAAGGTTTCATTGGTAAAACACTATTATACAACGACCCCCCATTAATATTCAAAAACATGCACGCTGATTGGCAGCATGCACGTTGTAAATCTGAGTTATAGTAATGGAAAAAGGTCCAGTCGCCCGGACTTTTTCCATTAGTATAACTCCTTTTTTTTTAAGCAACAGAGAACGCAAGATCTCACATTGCTTCACACTGTCTCGCTCCGCCCTCGTGACCAAACCACACCAACCGTGGGTAAATCCAGCATTACCCACACCCAGGCATGGGTTATTGCTATATTCAACCCAGGAAATTGATCAGCACATAGATCAGCAATCCATTTTATTTCAATATATTCAGTATAATGCACTATATTACCACCTCTGCGATCTTTTATCAATTGTAGTGCTATAAAATTAAAACTATGTCCCAGATTACACATAATGTGCTGTGCAGTGGCACTTTGTTTCACTCCATGTTTGATATCATTGAGAACTTGCAGGATACATTCTTTTAGCATCCTGTTGGTTTTGCTGACATAAAATCCAGTACATTTTGTACATTGTGCCAGGTAAATTAGACATTGAGTTGTAGTAAATGGCCATTTAGCCATTAAAATTAGCCATTAAAAGTGCAGTAAAGGAGGTGAAGGCATTATATGAACAATGCTGAGCATTAGACAAAAGACCATAACTGTTCATGCAGTTTAGTAGTTTGTATATCAACTTTTTACATTTTTTTGTTTAAGGACATGGATTAGAGATAGGCCTGAATTATTTTAATTCTGCAGTTGTGGATATTTTTGGAAGTTGGATTGTATAAATATCTTTGAATGCTGTAGGGAAAGAAGCAGTCATAAGTGAAGTTAAAGATATGAGTTAGGGGTGTTGCAATTTTTGGTGGCAAGCTTTAAGAAAGAGGAGTAAAGCCTGGAGGGTTTGACACCTGTATTAGTAAAGTTAAGTAATAAAAACAAGTAATCTCCATAGTATCCCTGAAGTCTCAAACAACACACTAAACAAGTATAGTGGGTCCAAAAACAAAAGAGTGTAAGAAACTTCTCTGTGTGGAAGATTTTCAATCCATATATATCTAGTTAATCACTGTATATTAATCAGATCAGATAATGGTAGTAGAAGTAGCAAACTTAAACTCGTCCTAAGTTAAAAAATAATAAAAAATATATAATTTGAAATATTATACATAACTACTAAATATTCAAAAGTAATCCAAGCAGGGTATACAGTCTGTTTCCAGTCGAAAATCATTTATTAAGTGCACAGACAAGTGATCAAAGTAAAACAAAAATAACAGAATAATAGTTTCCTCACAACCTTTCTAACTAAAGTATATATATACTTTTTATTGGGCAAGGGAGTGGTTTATTGCACTGTAAAACACAGTGTATTGGTATACATGGTAAATTCACATCCCTTCCCCATCAGTGTGACATTTGAACTGGTCCTGCCCTACTTAGTAGCTGTCATAATAATATAACCCTTATGTACTTTAAATAGAATTAATAATGATGTGGTACCTCTTATTTAACCAAATTATTAGGTCTGTGATTTTATCTAAGACAATATACTACATGGCTAGAAAGGTATAAAAATATAAACCTCAGACCATTTGACAATTTAAAAAAATATATAAATATATACATGTGCATTTTGCATGGAATAAAATCCATTGTACAAATCATATTCTATTTCCATAACCTATTGTTAACAAAGATCACTTTTGTCTTTCTAGACTTCTTCAGGTTTATGTAAAAGAACCCTAAAAACTATCTACAAAAATATTATTGCATAATTAGCTAGTATTGCTATTACACATCATTTTGAATAAAGTGGAAAAAAATAAGAAAAAGAAAAAATGTATGATGATAGTAACAAAATATGCACTTCAATTAAAAATGATTTAACATAGTATTTAAAACCAACTGGAAAATAAAATAAAATAAAATAAAATAAAATTAGTCATGTAAACAATGTGGCAATTTTCTAAGTTCCGATACACTTTTAAGTGAACAACAATAGTTTAGTCCAGGCTTCCTAAAAGAGTTCAGCTTTAATTGCCAAATGAGTTCACATTTCTCCAGCATATTCAGGATGTCTCCTTCAAGATCACCCATGTCTATATGATCCAGTATCTGGAATTTAAAACCTGTGTGTCTTTTATGAAGAGCAAGGTGTTTGGCTAGTGCATTATTTTTACATCCAGAGTGGATTTCTGCCAAATGACATGAAATCCCACACTTAAGTTTATTTACAGTCTTGTCCACATAAAATGCATCACACTCATTGCACTATGCCCTGTAAATTACTTTTGTAGGGTTACAGTCATCCCCTGCACTGGTCTTAATGACTTTCTTTAAATAAGGGCAATAAAAGCTATCACCTTGCTGTATAAATATACAAAATGTACAATTAGCTTCACATCTTTTAGCTTTTCTCTCATATAGTCTAGGTTTAAATTAAACTAACCTTCTAATGTTTCTGGCCTTCCTGTAAACAAAGGATGGGAATTCACCTAAGATGTTAAGCAGAAGAGGGTTTCCTGTGACAGTGGCCCAGTTTTCTTTAATAACATTTTTGATACTGTGATAATCCAAAGTGTATGTTAGAGAAATGCATTCACAAGCAGATAATGCAGTATCTTCTCCAAGAAAACCTTCTCACAAACACACAGCATGGATTCCTTCCTAATCATAGTACAACAATTGCAGTAATATCCTTCAATACAGTATCTATTGCTTGTGATAACAATAAACTTGTCTCATGCCTGTCCAATGACCTCTCTAAAGCCTTTGACACTGTCTCCCACCCTCTCCTCCTGGATAAACTCACTAGCTTAAAATTATCTCCCCCTAATATCTCCTTGTTCTCTAACTATCTCTCTAACTGCCAGTAATCAGTTAAATGGCTCTCTGCACAATCTCCCCCCCTCACTGTGCAAATTGGTGTCCCCAGGGATCTATCCTTGGACCACTGCTCTTCAGTATTTTCACTAACTTACACTATACCTCTTGTCCCCAGTCATCACTTGTGCAATATGCTGATGACTCTACTGTCATCACCACTGCAGATAACCCATCAGACCTCCACTCTGCTAACCAGGCATCCTTCAACACCATTGAGACATGGCTTAGTGATAACAAATTAATTCTTAATCCAAAGAAAACTAAGCTCCTACTCTTCCTCCCCAAAAACCTCACCAATATCAAAACTACATTTAACATTTTATCAAGCAGTAACACCATCATCACAGCTGAACCTAGCACTGAATTGCTAGGTGTCACAATAGACGATCAGCTCAAGTTTGATCTACATGTTACAAACTGTATCAAACAAACTCACCAGAAACTTGGGCATCTTTACCGCAACTAGAAATACTTAACCAACACAGCCAGAATAACTCTCTCCCATGCTTTTTTTTACTTCCCACACATCTATACTGCTGTCACATATTCACAAACTTTAACACCACACTCATTCCTAAACTTGAAACTACCTATAATAAGGTGGCCAGATTTGCAGCAAACCAAACCTACAAGTCTCACCACTGCTTATCACTTAAGCAACTGGACTGGCCTGAATTCCCTCACCTGCTCCTACTACATCAACTACAAATTATCCATTCCATCCTGTATTTGCCCTCTTTCTGCCCCAGCTTCTCTTCTATCATATCGATATACTCCCCAGCTAGGACTCTATGCAGCTCGGACCAAGGATTGTTACAGATTTATAAACCCAAAACCAAAAAGGATGTCTACTTTCTAACTATAACCCAGCCACATCCTGGAACCAACTACCCCTAGAAATAAAGTTCTTTGACCACAGCAAGCATTTCAAATTAGCCAACCGAAAATACCTTACTAAAAAATGGTCCTGCCACTGTAGTCATCCCCCCTGAAACTACTATCCTAACACCAAATACTCCTCCTTACTCCAAGTTTATTTCTAACATTGTTCTCCCACCTCTTCCTTCCTTTGTTCTATTCATTTTTTCTTAATACCCTCCCCACTACTACCTTTCCTCCCTGTCTATCCTATCTATAGTCTATCAGACTGCTCCTAAAAAAATAACTTTAACCTGTCTGTCTTATTGGTCATCTCCACTTTATTTCCTTATATCTCCATCCAACTCTTGTATATGTGCTCTCTAAACCCAAAAACAATTATGTAGGTATTATTCATTTAATATGTTATTGTAACCTGATTGTAATCTTTTGCTGACTGCAACTGATTTTTGTTAAATTCTATTCACTGAGGAGCTTTTCTCCCTGGGTCTCTGCTGAAGATGAGCCAAAAGCTCAGTCAGACTAACCTGGTTAACAAATGTAAAATAAAAAATAAAAAATAAATAAATAATAAATAAAGGATGCAACTATTTTTGCATTTGTTATTCTCTGTGGAATTTCTTAACATTTCCTACTGGGGAAGTTGAGTGAAGGTGCTTCAGTCTTTTTCAGTTCTGTAATGGGTTCCAGGATGCCTCTCACTAGAAAATCATTCTCTAAGTTGTTCAGGTTTCTCAAAAATGGTTCCATCTCTGTGGTAATTCTAGCTAATCTATAGCCCTGGGACTTCACCACATTGTACTTGTTTTTTGCAGGATACAGACTTTTACTGTGGAGTAATAAGTTAACCCTTGTTGGTTTTCTGAATAGATCAGTGGTGATTCTGTTATTGTTGGTGCCCTTGGATATCTGCATATCTAAGAAAGTGGTTGAAGTATAACTATGGGAAGAGGTAAACTTCAGGTAGGGGGTTGTTTGACTGAGGTAAGTGATAAAATCTCCAAGCTACAAGGTGTAACCTTCCCACACAATAAAGATGTCATCAATAAAACGTAACTAGCATGTGATATGCTGCATGTAGTCTGTGTTGTTTAACACAAAGTCCTCCTCCCACTTGCCCAGGGCTATGTTAGCTATGCTGGGAGCCATGGCAGCCCCCATTGCTTGATATTGATTAGAATCTGATAGTTTAGAGAACAGTTTTTATTCTTGTGTATCTGACCCTGAGGAATGCTTTGACTATGCAAGTGACTATAATGCCTATAGTTTGTTAAAAACTGATAAAATAATGAGCAAAAGTGATTTTATTCCTCCATACCAACATGAACATATAAAGTGTTTTTCTCAAATGTTGAATTTTGCTGTAGAAAATGCTTTTTGTGATTTTATGCAGTATAAGCATAAGTTGGTATATAATTTGAATAAAAAGGAATGGAAGGAACTACAGGCATTAGCAAATAATGAACATCTTATTATTAAACCATCTGATAAAGGTGGTAAGATAGTGGTGATGAATGTTGCTTAATATTATAAAATGTATATGACACATCTAGATGATACCAATACCTATGTTAAGAGTAATACAAATGAATATATTAAGGCTATGAATAATTTTGACACCCTTATATCCAAGGGAGTGAGGTTAAAATATTTTTCACAAAATGACAAAGATAAAAAGTTTAATACTGATAACAGTGAGTTGGCTTTATTTTACTGTCTTCCAAAAATGCATAAAAGTGGGGTTGACCCACCTGGTAGGCCTATTGTATCTGCTCAAAAATATTTTTTATCTAATATTGGGAAAATTTTGCATGAATATTTATTCCCTTGCATAATAAAGTTACCTAGTTATATTAGGGATAGTTTTGATTTTTTGGAAAAATTATCTAAAATACATTGGAGTGCAGATATGTTTTTATAAGTGTTGATGTTGTTAGTTTGTATACTAACATACAGTGTCAGTTTGGACTAGAAGCAGTAAAATATTTTTTGGGTGATAGTCCAGTAACATATTATATTATTGAAATATTGCAATTTTGTTTGAATAACAATTTTTTTATGTTTAATGAACAAATATACAGACAAATCAAGGGCACTGCCATGGGGGCATCTTTTGTCCCCATGTATGCCAACCAGATGATGGGTTTGTATGAGTTAGAATGGTTATATCATATAGATTTTTTTTTTAAATTATGTAGTTAATTATTTTCGTTTTATAGATTATCTTGTTTTTATTTGTAAAAGTGGGATATCTTATGTTGGTCAGTTTATAGAAGTTACGCAACATAATAGATTTGGACTTTCCTTTGACGGCATACAGGTGGTCAAAGATATAACTTTTTTAGACATACATCTGATTTTGGAGGACAGCAATACTTTATGTACGTCTGTGCATAAAAAATTTGCTGATAGTAATCAGTATTTGATGGGTACTAGCTGACCAGTTCATACATTGGTCTCCTTGCCCTATGGGGAATGTATGAGACCTAGACGGCTATGTAATACTGACACGGACTTCTTTAAAGAAATTAGTGTGACTAGTGAGATGTTTAGATTGAGGGGCTGTAGTGAAGCTAGTATTCAAACAGCTATAGATAAGGTTATTAATGAACAACATAAAGTTGGTACTTATAAGTATGGAAGTAAGGGGTATAAGTTAGATGTCAGAAATCAAGAGAAAAGACAAGTTTATTTTGTCTCTACATATAATGTTTTCAGTGGTGTTTTAATAGATATTGTTAAACACTACGGAATTTTTTGTTTAGATCAATGGACCTAAAAAAATTATTGTCTAGGTCTTTAGGCATCTCATTTCGTAGAGGTAGGAATTTAAAAGATATCTTGGTACATAATAAATTTAAATATCCCACTGAGACATTGCAATATAGGACCATGCAGAAACTAGGAACTTTACCCTGTGGTCATTGCAATGTATGTCATTATATTGTTCCAACTTTTAAGTATATAAATGGCCATGTATTTGAGGTTAAAAATATATATAGCTGTAATACTGAAGGTATTATTTATGCTTTGAAATGTCCATGTAACCTTGTATATATAGGAGAAAGTAAAAGGAAGTTTAAAACTAGACTGCAGGAGGATGTCAGGAATATTATAAATAATAAAGAAGCTAGCCCTGTAGCTAAACATTTTATGCTGGCTCACAATTCTAATCCAAATGGGTTACAAGCCACTATCTTAGAACATATTATGAAGGGTGTATTTTTCTGATGATTTGTATAAAAAGAAGTTGTTATATAAAAGTATTTTCATTTTGAAATATGACACTTTATTTCCTCAGGGTCTGAATGTGGAATGTAACTGGAGGCTTCTTATCTGATGAGAAAGTAGTATTAAGTATTTTTTAATGTTTATTGATTAATTGGTTTAGGCTGCTTGTTTAATTATTAGATTATTAGGGTATATAAACTGTGTAAGTTATGTGATGTTTTATACTCCTTGAAGGCAGTTGCCGAAGTGCTAGAGGTGAAATAAACTGGTGTTTTAAGTGGATTCTTCGTCTGTGGTCTTCAGTTTTATCTTTTCTTTTTGGTTCGTGCAGTGATTCTGTTATTGTTGGTGCCCTTGGATATCTGCATATCTAAGAAAGTGGTTGAAGTATAACTATGGGAAGAGGCAAACTTCAGGTAGGGGGTTGTTTGATTGAGGTAAGTGATAAAATCTCCAAGCTGCAAGGTGTAACCTTCCCACACAATAAAGATGTCATAAATAAAACGTAAATAGGATGTGATATGCTGCATGTAGTCTGTGTTGTTTAACATAAAGTCCTCCTCCCACTTGCCCAGGGCTATGTTAGCTATGCTGGGAGCCATGGCAGCCCCCATTGCTATACGAGTTTTTTGTTTGTAGTGTTTGCCATTGAAGGTAAAGAAATTAAAGTCCAGTACATGATTAATGAGCTTGCTTAACTTTTGCAGTTGTGCCTGTGTACCTTGATTATGTTTTTTGAAAGATTCCATAGTTGCTGTATTGTGAGGGAGCACTGTGTACAAGGATTCCATGTTGATAGTTAATAAAATACTGTCAGCTTCCACTGTAATGTTTTTTATTTTCCTCAAGAAATCCATTTAATCTCTTATGAATGAATTCTTTTCTGCTAAAGGTTTAAGCAAGTAATCAAGGTAAATGGCTGTGGCTTCAATAAGGGAACCTCCACTTGCTACCACCGGTCTATAAGGTGGGTCTTCTCTGTTCCTGTGTGGCTTTGGTATTCCAAAAAAGTAAGGTAAATATAGGCATGGGCTCCATAAATAATTATAACGTTTTTCAGTAATTAGTTTTTCTTCCCATAATGTGGTGAGATTAATGTTCCATAAATCATATGCCCTAGTTATGTCATCCATGGTAAATAACTCCTAAAATATGTTATCCTCCAGCATGTTCTCTATCTTTTGGTTGTAGCTAGTGGTATCGGTCACAAGTATACCTCCTCCCTTGTCTGCCTTCATTACGCGCCTGGATTTATCATTGCCTAGCTCGATCAGTGCTTTTCTTTCTCCCTGTGTTAAGTTATAAAGTTTTTTCCTTAGGAGATTTTTTAAGTAGCTTCCTGATATCCATCTCACATTTCACTTCAAAACAGCTAATGTTTGATGTAATGGTGGAAAATAGCTGCTAGGCCTTTTTATAATTTCATCAATAGGCTTATTTTCAGTGTCATTAATTTTATCATGAAACTGTACCTTTAAGTTGAGTTTAAGTAACAGAATTTTAGTCTGATGACACTGATTTTGGAGACATGAAAAGCTGCTGTGCAAGAGGCCAATGGGTACAGAGAAGAATCAGATGGTTCATCATATGTCCATGTAGACTGAATTTGAGTGGAGAAGCTATTTATGTCATTTATGGTGGACTTCAGAAAGTGTGCATAATCATTGGCAAATGACTGATTGTTTGTAAGGAGGTTGTTCTTGGATAATATAGAGTCATTTAATGCTCCTGTGAACTGTTTTAACATGTCCAGAAATGTTTAGGTCTGATCCAGGTAGCTTCTTGTTTTTTCTATAGGGACATAGACTGTGCTGAATTGTTAGCTACCCTAATTTCATTTCTAAGGTTTAGAAATCTTTAGTATAGTTGATTATTAAGAGGGTCAATTTTTCAAACTTTCCAGGCTACATCCATGCAACTCATTTTGACTTTATATTCTCTATTATTTCATGCACTAAGCCTTTGGAAAGAGGAATAAACTGCCCTATGTTGAGTTAAGTTTGAAACAAGAAGAATACAAGAGCAGTACCAAGGTCAAACACGAGTTAGAGAGGGAACTAATCTACACATTTAAGAAGTAAAATAAAATTTGGTAATTAATCATTTGTAAATGATCTTTCTATGACTGTCTGAGGAGGGTTTTTATGTGTATGGAGAGACCAAGAGATATTATTAGGTACTGGTTTCTTAATGAATTTGGTAGTATTTTTTATTTTTATTTTTTTTATTTTTTATTTATCATTTGTTGACCGGGAAAGTCCGAATAGGTTCCACAGAGCCTGTTTTCAGCAGAGGCCCGGAGAGAAATACTCTCATTGAGAAGACACCTGTATTGCAATATGCAATAATTAGGTTTAAAATGGAGCTTGATATTGGTTTAATATGCTATCAGAAGAACCCTCTGCACATTTAAATTGTGTAACAAAGTATGTCATACATTGGTCTCTCCTTAAACTAATAAATGTTCAGCTGTTATCAGCATTTTGTAATGAGAGCACGCTACCAGGAATGGCAGTCACCCAGATCTCTTGCCTAGAAAAACCCTTGAAGTTTCCTCATTTGTTTTATCATTTTAATGTTAGGGCTTTGTCTCACCCATCTTTTATGTTTTCCCCACCTTTGACTAGAAGCTCCCTTCCCAACTATAGGTCCTACCTCACCAACATTAGACTGTATAGCTATAACTCTCCATTTCTGCTCTGATAATCCTGTACCTAATAGTTTTTTCCCACTGCAGCTTGTTTCTACAAACTAATATATAGTTCGCCATAAGCCATTCTCCCAGCTACTTTACCTGCTCTTTGGCTCCTCTCTGGCCCTGGTTACTTACTTGGGACATAGTTTTTCTAACCAAGTAGCTTCACAGAGACTTGCGCTATCCCGCTCCATTCGCCCTCGCTACGCTTAGGCTCACTCTGCTCCCCTATCCTACCCCCATTCCCACCCACCCCCACTTTCCTTAGACTTATAGTCTACAAGCCACTCCCACCCCTCCTTCCAATCACAACACACAACAATCTCAATACCACCACCCCACTCCCAACATATCCCTTCTTACACTCTAACCAATCTTCCTTCTTATTATAGGTGTTAACACTCTAAGTTGGTAATTACCACACCCACACAGCCTTTCTAACCAATACACACTTCACTCCTAACAAACAACACTCATAGCTAACATACACTTACATAAACCTACATCATTACCATCAAATCATGTTCCACACTAATATCTACACATCATCAGTCTTACTAACAACACTATTACTACTTACTCACATTACCACTTATCACAGTTTGCACCCCATTGTTTTACCTCACAAGGCCACATCTACTACTCATAACTCCACATCACCACCTCTCATTCTCCTCATCTCCCCAGCCATCTTACATGCACACATCTATCCTTATACAATTAAACTCACTCTACCTTCTGACCATTCCAATAATCTATCCAGCAAATATGACAAGTATATAACTTACCTTATCAAAGCCAGAATAGACATTGCTGCAAGACTCTCTCTAAGTGGAGACATCCACCCTAATCCAGGCCCATCTGATAACAGCACCCAACCAACTAATCAAAATCTATCTCTTAACTCATTCCAACTTCCTAGAAAACCCAGTGACATCTTTATACTAAACATGAATGTTAGAAGCATTAATAATAAAGCCCATGACCTTCATGCAAATATTTCCCTTTATTCTCCCGACATAGTATTATTCACCGAAACCTGGCTTAAACCCACCACCTTCAATAATGACATTCTACCACCTGGCTATAATATCATACGAAATGATTGTACATCCAAAAAAGGAGGAGGTGTAGCTATACTATTTCAAAAGCAACTAAACTTAGAAAACCTAAATATAGACATGCCAAATTTAACCAATACAGACATCATAACAGCTAAGCTAATTCTTCACCCCAAGAAAAGTATCATTTTAATCAGCTGTTCTATACCTCCTGGGAACAACACTCCCATACTGGAGACCCTACTTCACTGGGCATCTGAGAGCCTCCAACATGAAACTATCATATTGGGGGAGTTCAACATCAATTGGCTAACCTGCAACTCTTACTCCCCCACCAACCTCACCAACCTCTATGGCTTTTCCCAACTCATCCAATATCCCGCTAGAATTGGCAAATCTACCAAAAGACATTCAATACTTGACTGGATTATGACAAACATGCCATCATTAATCAGTCAGTCTAGATGCCTCCCTGAAAGCCTAAGCGACCACCTTCCAACTTTTGTGATAAGATATTGCACCTATCAAGAAAAGCCCACAATTTACCAAACAATAAGAAACAAGAAAAACTTCAACCAACCTACCTTTATTAATGTACTAAAAACTTGTAACTGGTCTCCCTTTAAAAGCTCAACCTTAATGAAGCTGTAGAGTACTTCAACTCTACCTTCCTAGACATCCTAAACTCCCAAGCCCTTCCCAGAACCATCAGGGTAAAATCCCATCATGCTCCCTGGATGAGTAAAGAGACTAGGTCTCTTCTGAAATCCAGAGACAAGGCCTAGACCCACTGGCATCAAACCAGTTCCCATATAGACAAGCAGGTATATCTTCAACTCCATAACAAATCAAAAAATGTTAAATTAGACAAAATTAACTTCTACCATAATATACAAACCAAATACCAGAATAACCCCAAAAAGTTCCGGACAGCTATTAATAACATTCTCCATCCTGGAAAATCAGGAACTCCCACTCCAGCCATAACCAATAACTCCCTCAATGTTGCCACAGCTTTTAACAAATTATTCACCGAATCCATTCCCACACTTGCTAATGCACAAGACTGTCCACCCCTGAACCAGCTACCCAGGTACCGCAATGATAGCAATGGCTTAACATTTCAACCTGTCTCTACTGACCTTATTAGGAAATTACTAACAAAACTAAAGCCTACCACCTTAGCTGCTGACAAACTACCAGCAGAATTCCTGAAAATAGCTGCTGATGCCCTTCTTATCCTGTGTCCATTCTTATCAACCACTCAATATCTGAAAATTTAGTTCCGGATATCTGGGAAATATCATACATTATACCTCTCCACAAAGGGGGTAACTCTAAAGAGTTAACAAACTATCACCCCATAGCTATACTCTCACCTCTGTCCAAAATATTAGAAAGATGTGTACACTTACAACTCATGGCCTACCTCAACACTCACAATCTTTTCACAAGTAGTCAACATGGCTTCAGGCCCTACCACAGCACCACAACTGCGCTTATGTCATTCACCCACACAGTTAATAACCACATAAACAATGGTGACTATGTCTCCACTGTTTTTCTTGACCTCTCCAAGGCTTTTGATATGGTCAACCACCACAAGCTGATTAACTCCCCTTCTGAACTAAATCTTAGTAACACTACCATGTCCTGGTTCCAAAGACACTTAACAGGTAGGCAGCAAGCAGTTCAATGGAAGCAAGAACTCTCTCCTCTATTACCTGTCACTCTAGGAGTTCACCAAGGCTCCATCCTTGGACTTCTACTCTTTTCTATCTTCACTAATAAGCTCTATACTTCTATCCTAAAAACCTCAGTCATCCAATATGCGGATGACGCAACACTAATCTGCTCTTCTCCATCCCTCTAAGAACTACAAGTCCAAACACAAGCCTCCTTCCTCTCCTTGGAAAAATGGCTTACCAGCTCCCAATTAATACTTAACCCTAAGAAAACCAATCTTCTAATTTTCCACCCACTAATCACTCTTCTTCTCCTCCACCCTCATTTACCATACTTTTTAACAACAAAACAATCATCTCTATAGTCACACACACCAAACTCCTAGGTGTAGAAATTGACTGCAACATGAAGTTTGATCCTCACATCTCACTCACCATAAAGAAAGTACACAAAAATGGGGGGACTATGTAGAAACAAAGCATTCCTCACAAATAGTACTAGAGCTAAAACAGCACAAACCCATCTCATCTCCACACTTCTATATATGCCTCTCCCATCCTCACCAATCTTAGAAAGTCAGACTTATCCAAACTCAACACCTGCTGTAACAAAATTGCACAATTCACCACCAACAGTTCTTACAAAACTTACCACTGCTCAGCCCTTAAACAACTTACCTGGCTTGAACTCCCACATCTCCTTCTCTACAACCAGCTCATACTAACTTATAAGATACTCTACCACCCTGAAAGAAAACCCTGCATTACAAAACCTAATACACTCTCACACTAATACTAGGGTTCTACGCTCCAACAACAAACTACTTCTTTAGGTCACTAAATCCAATAACTCTGCAGGAGCCTCCTCTATTCTAACTATATTGCTAAAAAAATAGAACTTTCTGCCCACTAACATAACAGCTGCAACATCTTTATCTCACTTCAAGAAATCTCTAAAAACACACCTACAAACTAACTGCGCTTGCCACTGTGACACCCCAGGCTAATCCTACCCCATCCTATCCTATCTCACCCCTAGTCAAAGTTCCTCCCTCATAGTCATTCTTTACACTTCTCTTATTCTTACTCAACTCTCTTCTCTAGCTTCACGCTTCTTCCACATCTCCTCTCCCACTTCCAAATTATGATAATTATGAATACTCTATAATACTGGATTATTTCTACTGAGACACAGATCACTGAATAACAACTGCTTAATTTTGTTATGCTTTGTTCTTAAATATGTGTATGTAATCCTTGTCTTATGTTGATTTATTAACCTCTGATGTAACTGGAGCTTTTCTCCCCGGGCCTCTGATGAAAAAGGACGTGTGTCCAGTCAGACTTTCCCTGTCAACAAATGTAAAATAAATAAATAAATAAGATCCTACCTAGTGGGTTTGCTTATTAATTGCGATAAATTAAACCATAAAATTTTGTTAAGGTGGAGAGGTGGGTCTTTTCCAGTGGAGTTTACATTAAAGTCACCAAAAATGATTATGTTTTTATAGTTTCCCTTGGGGAACATATCTTCTATGGTATTACAGATAGTTGAGACTATGGACAGTGGTGGTATATAAACTGATACAATCATAAAATGAGTACGGCCTCCAAGGTTGATGTGGAACAGAACCCTGTTGGGACACTTGTCCTGTTTGGTTTGTCATGGAGAGACGTCTATTATAGTAATGGACATATTATTTTTTATAAAAAGTGAAGCACCTCCACCACATCTCAGACTTAAAATCAAGTAACATTCTTGAATAGAAGATAAGGGACAGGCATCATCTTTTAGCAAAGTTTCCAATATGGCTAGAATGTGAGGTGGTTTTGTCTTCTCACTGAGCCCCAGGGTTAGTCCATTTCTTGAGCAGACTACTCCATTTAGACCTGCAGTTTTGGGTCTATATTAGAACATCGAAGTATTAAAACTTTGAATGTTCTGATATCGAACACTATTCAGCAAATGCTAAGAATAGCAAAGCTACAGAAAAGTAAATTCTTTCCTCGGGAAAGAATTCAGTTGGCCGTTTCTGTGGCTTCACTATTCTTAGCGCTGTGGTGGAAAGTTACGTGTTGGGTACAGGTAAGTGTGTGATTGTTTGTACGTTAGGGTTAGGGGCTGGTTAAGTGAGTTAGGGTTAGGGCGCGGGTTAGGCGTGTGTGCGATAGTGACAGACTTTAGGGTTAGGAGTGGTTTAAGTGAGTTAGGGTTAGGGTGCGGGTTAGGTGAGTGTGCGATAGTGATGGACCTTAGGGTTAGGGTTTAGGTTAAGGTAAGTGGGTAGATAGTAGTGTATGTTTAGTTTAGTGTAGCATTAGATGTAGGAATTTAAGTGTATGTGTGTCGTTGCTGTTTGTTTGATGTGCTTGTATTGTGTGTATGTGTTTTGGAGCAGCAAATTTTTTCCATGGGAAAAAATCTGCTGTTCTGAATGTTCGATATTTTCATGTTTAGATGTTTTGGGGCCGATGAAATAGCGTTTTCTATTTTCATCTTTCGATAATGTGATATAAACACGCAGTTTTCAAGGTCTTTGTTCCTAGTGGAGTTGATCTCGTGTGTGTGTGTGTGTGTGTGTGTGTGTGTGTGTGTGTGTGTGTGTGTGTGTGTGTGTGTATACAGATGAAATGGTCCAGTTTTAGTAGTGGATGGTTTAGTTTAGATAGAAGCTTTTTGAATTTTGGTAAAGAGGTTAGAGTGTTTTCTAGGAGATAGGTTTGAATGAAAAGCTGTTTAGTAGTGAAATAAATATATTATTGTATTCACTGAGTATGAGAAATGTTTTTTTTTTTGAAAATAGTGTGTAGGGGTTGACTTGGTACAGTTTAGCTAAGGGCAGTGTACTAGAATAGTATCTTAAATTAATAGGCAACAGGTTAAGATACAAGTCTGTGAATATCAGACTATTCCACTGCAGGGGCTCAGACTCTCACCATCTCAGCTGTTGATGGGGTAGAAGGTTAAAAAGTAGATTGCTCACACCAACTACATTGCTAATGCCTAAAAATCAACACAAAATAAAGGAAACAGTGGAAGAATGTCGAAGAGGCCTAAATACTATTATTACAGAAAATGCAGAAAACTACTGAATGTACATGTTGGAGAAAAAGTAAGAATCCAGAAGACAAGGGGAAATTCCACAGCCTGAAGTTGAAGCTATTGTTTTAGTATCTGAATCAACAACAGGATCCAATATCCTACATAGTTCATGGAGACGACAATATACTGTACAGGAGAAATTTTACACATATATATAAGATAAATCTATAAAAGTGAAAATCAAACCTGCAGAAACATGAGCAACTAGAATTGTCACAGTCTTGCTATGAGAAAACAGACTGTTAAAACTGTAATGGTCAAGAGTTGTAGAGAGAAAGAAAGAGGGGGAAGACACACACATGCACACACACATGCACACATGTGCACACACGCGCACACACACACACACACACACACACACACACACACACACACACACACACACACACATTCAAGCACCCAAACCTCCAGAGAAAGCTGTTGTACAGGAAGAGTTGTCATAAAAGAACTACTGGATGCCCAGTATGACTTGTCCTGTTATATTCTCCAAATGTGGCAGACAACTGAAGAAACTAGAGAGACATATGGGCTGTTTCTGAGTTTAAAAAGGTTCTAAGGACTGAAATGTTTCATTACTAAAAAATCTTCTTGAATGTGTTCAGAGTTTAAGTTATATGTAAATAACCAGTGGTATGTTTAGTAAAGTGTTCACAGGTTCATGTATATATACTAGGTATGGAATCCAATAGACTACTGAGAAGTTTAGCCAGTTTACTCTTAGAATAATCAAATGAACTAGGCTAGTGAGGAGTGTCATGCTGTATACCCCAGTGACAAATTTATGATTGCATATCTAATCGTCCAGTGTTGTTTTGAATGCTGCCAGTGTGATAAAGTCCACTTACAGTGATCAATGGGATATAATGCATAGTTCTTACAGGTATCGTTTGTCTGTTTGTTTGTTTTTTTTTGTTTGTTTAGCATTAGAAAGGGAGATGTTAGATAAGGTGTGTATACCTTTAAATGTTAATGAACTAGCTACAGTGATTACAATATCTTGTATTACACCGGAGTTCCAGAGGATTCAGGAATTCAGGTGTCATTGTAAACCTCATGGAATTTAGACCACATTTTGCCTCCATTTGTAATTTATTACCTTTCTGAGATGACAGCTACAGCAGGGAAACCAAAAGGAAAAGGAGTTAAGAACAACATTAGAGGAAATGGTTATTTCTGCCATTTAAATTAATTATTCCATCAAAGATCCATGGAGAGTGTGGAGTGTTTTCAAAGAGGATTTTTTTCTGTGGAGTGCTTTTGAGGATTTTGAGATTTAATGCATAATACACCTTTGCTAAAGATGAATATATTTAATGTGAACTCAAGAGCATGGCCTTATTGGTGCATTTCCTTGACTGGTTTTACATCACAAAAAAGACTTAGACTTTTTTAGCACATTTCCAGTTCCTAAACCATTATTCAAAATGAATGTGATGTTTCATAACTTAAGGTTTCTATTAATTACACTTTTTATTTGAATACCTTAAAGCGGTTTGCCTATGGAAGAAATGGGAGGCAAGTTGGATAATTCATAGGTTCATAGGTTCATAGGTTGGTACTAGGCTATCAGCCCTAGGGTCTATGCAAGCCTAGCCATAACAATTCCCTGGATATTTCTTCCCACAATATTTACTTCTCTGGACCCCTGTCTAGCAGGGCGACTGACATGATCCCCATGGTGAATTTCCTATCTCCCATCCAATCCTGACATATTTAATGTGAACTCAAGTGCATTTCCTTGACTGGTTTTACAAGTCAAGTTAAAGATCAAAATATGGTGTTGCTGTTCTCCTGACTGTATCACCCTTTGGATCAAGTGCTAAACTGAAGCCCTGAAGCCTCATCTACTTGAGTTTGTAATGACTCAGGTGAATGTAAAAGATCCTATGGCATCTATTGAAAAGAGTAGGGGAGGTCCCCTGATGCCCTGGCCAAATTTTCTTATTAGAGGCCACTAGCTTTGTGGGACAAAAATCATTGGTGGAAGAAGGTGCTGTAACACTTAACTACAGACATTTATAGTAGCAAAGATAGCTAGAGAGTATGTTTCTTACTAAAAATAATCACAAGTACATTTTAGATGTGAGGACGCAGGTCACTGTATTGATGGTTATGAGGTGTCAGTATGGATGCAGGCCAGGAAACAGGAATAGATAAGACACAAGGTTAAACTACAGTTTAATGCAAATGTTGTTGGAAATTAGAGCTCTCATGGTAAGTGTCATACAGCAGAGAGTAAAGTAGGACAAAATTAAATTAACTGAATAGACTACAGAAGGAGCAAATTGGGAAAACGCATATGGAATGGAATCTGGATCTATAAAACTTATTTGCCACAAAATAAAAAAGGCAAAAAGCAATAAATGATAAAAACATCAATGTGTGACTTCCATGAGATTGATAAGGAACAACAAAAATGTTTTTGTGAGGCCCCAGCAGATGTTGAGAACCAGTAATAAAGTAAAGGGTAAGCCAGAGCAAATGATTCAACTTTTTAAAACAAGAAAACTGGATACAAAACACAGTTCAGTATAGCTTCCTACTAAAATTAAAAAGGAGAAAGAAAGAAATACTTCACATGAAAAGCCTTGCTATTGACCAACTAAATGTTAGGAGCTTAAAGACAACCAAAACAAGAACAAAATAGTTTATATCATATCTTTATCACAGATTTTACTTCTAAAAGAGCTACGCAATGATCATTGTGCCTTCATGCAAATGATAGCAGTGAGAGGTCTGCTGTGCACTCTGTTTAGGCTTGTGCGGTTAGAAAAGTTTACTGGATGGTTTTACTAATAAGCAACAAAAAAGGCATGACTGTGTTAAACTTCAGGAAAGAAGTGCTATGATTTGGAGGAATAAATTAATCTGGGGCTCTTCTTTTATTTTATTTTTATTTTATTTATTCTTTACAATATATATTTAAATTTAAATTTATATTAAATATATATATATATATATATATATATATATATATATATATATATATTCTTTACAATTATAAAGGTATTGTATATGGTACTGAGTCTAGAACTGACAGTTTAAGCCACCCACTGCTTGTATCTGCATATTTGTACAGGACTACAAGAAACCAGCATTATAGATACATACTATATGTAGGTCCTGCATTTTGATATTACCTCTATTGGCCTGTAGGTGTTCGACCTTCTACTAGTACAATAATATGTGCAGTTACCTATTAGTAAAGGTAAATGCTGAGTCTAGTTTTGATCCAG
Source organism: Protopterus annectens (assembly GCF_019279795.1). Lineage (NCBI taxonomy): Eukaryota > Metazoa > Chordata > Ceratodontiformes > Protopteridae > Protopterus > Protopterus annectens. The sequence goes on from NC_056727.1 coordinate 167,367,446, forward strand.
TTATTTAGTTTGTTAACCAGGCTGGTGATCTGGCCCACAGTCCATTTTCAGCAAAGATCTGGACCAGTACAACAGCATGTGCTAGCTACCTGTCAAGTAAGGTATATCTTAGGTCCAGTTTTGGCACATTAATGATTAACTAACTTTGTTATCTGTGCTGGTGGGTGGCCTGCAACAGACCATTTTTCAGCCGATCCAATAACAGTTATAACTTTTAAGCAGAAAGTAACATTAGTTGAATATCATACAGTACAATAAAACAATACACTGATAATGAAATGTATAAGTTTTTACTTTTAACCTGGACTATCCGTAATGAATTTTGCACCTTCCCCAGTTCTGCTTAAACATATGAAAATGTACAGCTCAGATCCACAAGTAGTCCAATATAAAAAAGGAGAATATATCAGCATGTAGTGCCTAATGCATTCAATTATGGCTGTTTGTAAATAAGTTGTTCACTGTTTCATAAATGCTGTAACTTAACGTAATGTCACCAGTCAGTACCTGTTTAGTAACCCACCAAGTAACCCTCTTCATATAACCCTCTTCATATACTAAATATGATTTACAACTGCTGTACTGATATTCTATGGGAAAGCTTTTTCCCCCATCAGCTTAAACAGCTTATTGTTTTCTCAAACACATACTTGTCTGGCATTTATATGAGTCATTGATAGACGTGTAGTTTTGCTGATGACAAAATTTTGCACGTTTGTTGATTTTTAAACAGAAACACATTAGAGCAGAATTCTCATGCTAGCAAAAATCACGATCAGAGGGCAGACAAATTGTATAGATTTTTGAAGCATACTCCATAATAACTTAATACTTTAGATATAATCACAGAAATCAGTGGTCTGTTACAAAAATGTTGTAAAGCAGATGATAAATTGACATTCACTGTTCTTGTCTTACAATCTATCCTACATACTTGTGGGACAGGCATGAAGGTGCAGAGATCAAAGAGTTAGTTAATTTCCTATTGTTTGAGCTTTATGGTTTGCCCTTTGTAGTGACACATTTGCAGTGATGTTTGAAGCAGTATCAGACGTATACTGCTTTGGGGCAAATCTCATGTTGAACCACAATTGTGTAATTCAGTTACATACTATATAGTATAAAAGGCTTTTGCCACACAAAAATGTATGTCTCCTTTGTTTATTAGTAACTTGATATTGGGCTTATCTCATACCATTTAGATGAGAGTGTGAATTCCAGAGGAGCAGTTTCTGCCTGCAAACTATCTTATAAATATGTAGCTTGATGAATTAACTGTTATCAAGTGAAATGTACATCAGCGTCCTTTGTAATTTTCTTGTAATACCGGATTGATGCTCTTTACAATGAATATGAAAAGTTTTATAACATAGCAGTTATACTAGTACTGAACCCTTTATGAAATTACAAAAAGAATGAAGTCCATTGATACCAGAGTACTTTTTAACTCAGGAAGTAGTGTAAAAGCTAAAATAGTTACAAAGCCTCAAATTGAGACATACATTCATGTGAAATGTCAGGAGAATAAAAAATGATGTTAATATACATGTAAGTAAAAAGAAGTCTGTCACATTTTAATTTATTTCATATAATTTGTAAACCTCACTTTTCTGTTACAAAAACATTTATTTCATGGGAGACCAGAGAAATTCTAGATCTGGATTAGGACAAAGAATGGTGTTTCATGAAATGTCATGAATCTGACAAAGTATGTAAAAACTGTCATTAGTAACATGGAAAACTGGAAAAGAGTGCAGTTGCCCTTAAGATATTGTGAGGGGGATATAACATGGTGATGGAAGAGCTAATGACAATTCAGGTCTAGAACAAAGGGACAGAACTAAATCAGGTTGCACTTATAAAGGGGTAAAGAGGTACTCTGCTTGATGAGGAGAGGGAGTCTATTCCATAGATGGGGGAGTCACTGGAACAGAAATCTGCCCCAACAACAAGTCTTGTTGATGTCACAGACCAGGTTGAGGCCGCTTGTACATGTTACTCAATTGGAGTTTGACTTGCGGATATCCAGCAGTTCCATCAAGGTGGGGTCTGTGTTCACCTTGTATGCCAGACACAGGTCACCTCTGAGGAGTCTGTATGAAACTGAGTAGAGGGATAGGGCTTTTAGCCTATCTGTGTATGGTAGATGTTTGAGGCCTTGGATTCTCCTGGTGAGAAACCTCTGTGGTCTCTCCAGCTGCTGCATGCGCTTTGTGAGGTACAGTACATGCCAAAAGGGGCATTGCACTCAATAATGGGTCGTATAAGGGAAGAATACAGGGATGTTATGACCACCTTGTCCCTGGATGAGATATCCTTACTAATGAGGTGGGCCATGTAGAAAGCTTTCTGTACAACAGAGACAATATTGTGGTTAAAAGTCAGTTTGCTAACACCCTGGGTGCCCAAGTCCCTCATGACTGATTGCATGCTTAGGAGACTGCTATCAATGTGATAATTTGTGAGAATGTCACTCTCCTCAAAGGGGATGATGATGCATTTTTTGGTATTCATCTTGAGGCCATGTTTCTGGCACCAGTCATTTTTCTGAGTGAGACCCTTTTGGAGGATGTCCACATCACTAGGGGAATTGATGACAGCACCCAGCTTGCAGTCATCTGCAAAACTGGTCAGCCATAGCCCACTGATTGTGGCCTGCATCTCAGAAAAGTATATCCCAAATAACAGAGGCCCCAAACCAAACCCTGAGGTATGCCACTTGTTACGGGTCTGCTGCTTGAAGTGGCTTCTCCTATTTTGACTAGGTGGGTTCTATCAGTGAGCCAGTTTGCTACCCATATGATAATATATGGATTGATGCCTAGTTGAGAGAGTTTATCTGTTATGCCTGCGTGGGGAATAGTGTGAAAGGCTTTGGACAGGTCAAGGTAGGTGGTGTGCACCATATCCCCCTCATCCATGGCTTTGGTGACTGTCTCAAAGAAGTTGACCAAATTTAGCAGACATGACCTCCCCTTGATGAAGCCAAACTCTGTGGGATCAAGTGTTTGGAGGTTGCCAATGTCCTTGTTAATGAGGTCCATGATAATCCGTTCCATGGCCTTGCAGATCAAGCTAGTTAGGCTGATGAGTCTGTAATTTCACAATATTATATATAATTTATTCACACACACACACACACACACACACACACACACACACACCCGGGGCCTAACCTTATTTACCTATGTGGTAAACATTAGCAGTTGATATAGTGAGTACAGTCCTATATCAATCTCAATTATTTATTCCTAACTTAATAACTTATCACATTAATGTAAGGAAATAAGCCCATCTCATGCTATAGTATGAGTATTCTACATTTCCCTACACAGAAAAAATGACTATGATTTTTCATACTATCAGTCTGCTTCATGACTGAAAGGGTCTTTTGTGCCAGCTCATTTCCCAAGTTATCACATTAATGTATAAATAAATTAAATGCACTTCCTTGAGTTACAGGACTAATGCAATGTAACTCTGAAGAACCCACCCTTCCATAAAGTTGTGCAGGCATCCGCTGCAATGGCTAGTGAAACCAAAAGGGGGTAGTGTAGTCCCACTACTTCACCTACAAGGAGAAGGCTAAATACTCCACCACATTTTACTCTTGAATTCTGAAATATTTGTTTCCTTACACAGCAAGTCAGAATTGAAGTCTAACTCTAGATGACAAGTTTGACAATCCAAATACCATATTGATAATTTCACTAGAGGCAAAACGTCTAAAAGTCTTTCATTTGAGCTCCTCAGATCTTTACTTATTGGTTTTAATCAGCAATACAGCTGACTTCCCCAATATAATGATACTCTGCAAATATATAACTTTATTAATAACTGAAAATATATATGATACTTTGTACATAGATTTGAAAAAGTCTGTGTATTGTCTTCTCTTATGCCTAAGCCATAGATGAAAAGGATCTTCAGACCAGTTCACTTACCTGCTTATCAAACAGGCAAATGAATAAATAAAAAGAAACTAAAGTTTTGGAAAGTATACTGCTCATGTATGTTCAAAGTAAAAGATACCACCCAGAATGCATTTCTTATGGCAGGTTGCCCCGACTTGTAAATAGTAGTAAAAGAGGCATTCTCCTTGACCTTAAACATTCATCATCAATATTCATCTCTTCAACCTTGTATAGATCTGAGGTTCTGTAAAATTAGACAGATTTTATATGCGTACCACATCAGCCTGAGCACAGATACTCAGAATGATTCAGGAAACTTGTTACATCTATGCCTCATAAAATGTTTATCACAGGTACTCTTTCAGATACCCTGAGTGATCATCCCCCCACCTATGTAATAAGAAAGCAAATTAATATTCATATTCAACACATATTCCCCACCTGGCTGACCCCACCACCCTCTCCCCTTACTCTTGCCCTCTGACTTCAGCTTCATTAAAAGAATGCAGCTTCTCTAGCTTCCTTCCAGTTCCACCTCTAATTCGAACCCCTTTGTCAATACCCATATGTCACTACTACGACACTCTGTTATCAACCCGCTAAACTTTACTTTTCTCTTTACACCTCGACTCTTACTTTATACTTAAGTTACTTATGCCTCCTGCTTTTCTTACTTAACCTGTTACCCAGTTTCCCATCTCTGTCTCTTCTCCTGCTACTATACTCCGTACTACGTCTAATCTTTGCTCTCTTTGTTACTATACTCCCTACTACGTCTAATCTTTGCTCACTTTGTTGCTATACTCCCTACTACGTCTAATCTTTGCTCTGTTTGTTGCTATACTCCCTACTACGTCTAATCTTTGCTCTCTTTGTTGCTATACTCCCTACTATGTCTAATCTTTGCTCACTTTGTTGCTATACTCCCTACTACATCTAATCTTTGCTCTGTTTGTTGCACGTCTAATCTTTGCTCTCTTTGTTGCTATACTCCCTACTATGCCTAATCTTTGCTCTCTTTGTTGCTATACTCCCTACTGTGCCTAATCTTTGCTCTCTTTGTTGCTATACTCCCTACTACGTCTAATCTTTGCTCACTTTGTTGCTATACTCCCTACTATGTCTAATCTTTGCTCTCTTTGTTACTATACTCCCTACTATGCCTAATCTTTGCTCTCTTTGTTGCTATATAATCTTTGCTCACTTTGTTGCTATACTCCCTACTATGTCTAATCTTTGCTCTCTTTGTTACTATACTCCCTACTATGCCTAATCTTTGCTCACTTTGTTACTATACTCCCTACTACGTCTAATCTTTGCTCTCTTTGTTGCTATACTCCCTACTACGTCTAATCTTTGCTCTCTTTGTTGTTATACTTCCTACTATGTCTAATCTTTGCTCACTTTGTTGCTATACTCCCTACTATGTCTAATCTTTGCTCTCTTTGTTGCTATACTCCCTACTATGTCTAATCTTTCCTCACTTTGTTGCTATACTCCCTACTATGTCTAATCTTTCCTCACTTTGTTACTATACTCCCTACTATGTCTATTCTTTCCTCACTTTGTTACTATACTCCCTACTATGTCTAATCTTTCCTCACTTTGTTACTATACTCCCTACTATGTCTAATCTTTGCTCACTTTGTTGCTATACTCCCTACTACATCTAATCTTTGCTCACTTTGTTGCTATACTCCCTACTGTGGCTAACTTGCTCACAAGTCAGCTGTATAAATCAAAAAAAGCAACCCCTACTAACAATATTCACCATTATGTAATGCCCCAACCTAAAACTGTAAAAGATGTGCTCAGTCTATGTAAATATGTTAAATCTTACGCTTCAATGCTATGTTACTAGCTAATGTTAAGTTTAGTCTTATCTATGTAAATTTGAATGCTTCTGTATACACCTTATATTTTGCTTAAAATTTAACTGTGCAGCTTTTCTCCCCAGGCCTCTGCTGAAAATGGACATGCATCCATTCTGACTTTCCTGGTCAACAAATGTAAAATAAAAATAAAAAAATAAATAAATATTCAAAAGTAGGCACATTTCAACAAAGATTCCTTTATCTCCCATGTACAACTATATAGCCGGAATGCTCTAAAATACATTACACTAGATGATGTAGTAGCTCTTTTTTACTTTCTTGAACATCCTAAATGAACTTGCTCCACTCAGAATAAAGAAAGTTAGAGGCAAACCTGCCCCCTGGTTGTATTGAAAAATGAAACACATTATGAGACTATGAGACTGAGGGATACAGCCTGGAATACATGGCTATCCAGTAAAACACTAACAAATCTCCAAAAATTCTGAGAATTCAGAAACCAAACTAAAATGAAAATAAAGTTAGATAAATATACTATACTAACCTGCATCATAAAACCTACAAAAATCCCAAAACATTCTGGTCCTCTGTAAACCAGCTGCTCAATCACAGCCACACCACTCAACCATCTCCTACACTTAACACTAACAACAACACTACCAACTACACTGATGCTTTCACCTTTAATTGCATTCAGTCTCATCACAACTTCAAAATTCTCCTTATGCCAACAACCAGACAACACCACCACCATCCATTCCTCTTCATAACTTCTCCTTCCAACAAGTCCCTATTACTTACATAAAAAAATATTACTTAAATTGAACACCCCCCACCCCCACCTTGGCCCCCAGCAACCTACCTGGCAATTACCTAAAGATGGCTGCAGAAGCAATAGACTACCCCATCTCAATTAGAATAAATAGGTGCATTAGTGCACCATATGTCCCTAACCTCTGAAAAAAGCCACATTCATCCCCTCCACAAAGGAGGGCATTCAGCTGAACTCTCAAGTACAGGCCCACTGCCATCCTCGTTCCCCTGTCAAAAATACTTGTAAAATGCATCCAGTTACAACTCTTAGATTACTTCACACAAAACCAGGTAAAAAACAAAAAAAAACAGGTAACAAGAACAGCTAAATCACCAACTCCTCACCCAAAAATAGACACCACCTCTATAAACACAGCCACTCAATTCAATGAGCTCTTTAACAACTCTATACTAAAGCTGTCAACAGGCCCACATTCCTCAACTACCACTATACTTTATAACCCATCAAATAATGCCATCTCCTTCAACCTGTACCAACTTACACCATCTATAAACATCTAACCAAACTTAAACCCACCATCCTAGCAGTAGACAAACTACCTGCCAAATTCCTACAAATAGCTGCCAAAGCCATTTCCTACCCAATCTCTATAATTATTAACAGAGCAATCTCAGAATAAAAGGTGCCACTTTTTTGGAAAATCTCTTACATTATACCAGTACACAAAGGGGCACCTTCACCGACCTAACAAACTACCGCCCTATAGCTATACTTTCACCACTGGTTAAAATACTGGAAAAATGTATCCACACCCAGATCTTAACACATCTCCTTTCCAACAATCTTCTTGCCAAAATTCAACACAGATTCCATCCCAACCATAGCACTGCCACTGCATTCATCCATTTTAGTAACTTGGTAAATATGTAATGCAACAACAGCCATAATGTCTGAAGTTTTCCTTGATTTATCAAAGGCGTTTGATACAGTCTCCCATACAAAACTTCAAACACTAACATCACTCTCAGAATTAAAACTAACTACCACCACTCTATTATGGTTTCAGGACTATCTCTCCCAATTCCAACAAGCTGTTCAGTAGAAAAACTCCCTTTCCCCCCTACTTCCTGAAAAACTAGGATTACCCCAAGGATCAGTCCTAGGACCCCTACTTTTCACTATATTTACAAATAATCTTCACAAAGCCACCTCTCTAGCAAACCTGGTTCAATATGCTGATGACTCCACCTTAATCTGCTCTGCCCCTACCCTCCAACAACTTCACATCAAGACCCAAGAAGCCTTTACATCCATCGAAACCTAACTAACAAACTCCCAGCTAATGCTAAATCCTAAAAAGACCCAACTTATGCTCTTCCATCCTTCCAAAGCAGCAGTACCTACTTGTCCGTTCTCTATTTCTGCATCAGATAATACCCCTAACTCTCCCATTACAAAAAACAAATTACTAGGGGTCATTATTGACTATAATATGAAATTTGACAAAAACATACCTCATGCAATAACCAAAGTCAACAAAAATCTAGGTACTCTTTACAGATGTAAAAACTTCTTAACCAGCAACAGTAAAGTTACTCTAGCTCTTGCCCATCTTCTCTCTACCTTACTGTATCCTTCTCCTGTCCTAATTAATCTAAACAAGAGTGATTTAAACAAGCTATCAGTATGCTACAACAAAATAGCAAAATTCGCCACAAACTCCTACCGCACCCACCACTATCAAGCCCTAAAACAGCTTTCCTGGCTGGAACTCCCTAACACCTTCACTCTAAACCAACTTCTTCTAGCTCACCAAATACTGTATCAACCTGACAAAATTCCAGCCTTACAAAACCTGATCACCCTCTACTCCAATAACCGAGAACTTAGATCCACTAACAAGGCACTAATTGCAACTTCCAAAAGCCATTACAACTCTGGTGACTCCCTGTATTCTAGCAACATTGCCATGACTTGGAAATCTCTACCACTACAAATCAGGGTACAACCTAACAAAACCATCTTCAAAAAACAGCTTATTTCCCACCTAAACAATTCGTGGACATGCAACTGCCTAGCACCTGGCTGACATATTCTAACTCCTTTCCCCTACCCACTATCTAACCTCTTTAAAACTCCCACAGATGCACTATATATTATCACACGTTACTTGTAACTGCCTAGCACCTGGCTGACATATTCTAACTCCTTTCCCCTACCCACTATCTAACCTCTTTAAAACTCCCACAGATGCACTATATATTATCACACGTTACTTGTAACTGTGTAGCACCTGGCTGACATATTCTAATACCTTTCCCCTACCCACTATCCAACCTCCTCTTTAAAACTCCCACAGATGCACTATATATTATCACACATTACTTGTAACTGCCTAGCACCTGGCTGACATATTCTAACTCCTTTCCCCTACCCACTATCCAACCTCCTCTTTAAAACTCCCACAGATGCACTATATATTATCACTTTACTTGTAACTGCCTAGCACCTGGCTGACATATTCTAACTCCTTTCCCGTACCCACTATCCAACCTCCTCTTTAAAACTCCCACAGGTGCACTATATATTATCACATGTTACTTACCATCTCACTGCCACTTATTCCCCACTGTCCCATCTATACCCACTAACTCTCCCCTAGACTAAGCTAAATAGCTTTCCCTTAAAATGTTAATTTCTAGTTTGTTTTTCTTTCTTCTCTTATCTTTATTATATCTTCACGGTTACCTTTTGATTTAATTACAGCATTCAGTCTTCTTGGATACACTCCTGCCATCAATTAAAGAGACTCTGATTAACCCCAAATAAAGTTCAGCTGTCCTAGTAGGATTTACCTGACATTTACTCAGTTGCCTGCTACAGCAAAAGCCATGGTTTGCAGAGAGCTTACAAAGCATCAAAGGGATCTCATTGTTGAAAGGTATCAGTCAGAAGAAAGGTACAAAAAAATTTCCACAGCATCGGATACACCATGGAACACAGTGAAGACAGTCATCAAAAAGTGGAGAAAATATGGGACAAAAGTGACTTTGCAAAGAACTGGACGTCCCTCCAACATTGATGAAAAGACAAAACAAAAACTGGTCGGGGGGCTGCCAAGAGAACTACAGCAACAATGAAGGAGCTGCAGGAATTTCTGGCAAGTACTGGTTGTGTACTACATGTGACAACAATCTCCCGTATTCTCCATATGTCTGGGCTATGGGGTAAGGTTGCAAGATGGAAGCCTTTTCTTACACAGAAAAACATCCAGGCCCAGCTAAAATTTACAAAACAATACATCAAGTCTACCAAAAGCATGTGGGAAAACGTGTTATGGTCTGATGAGACCAAGGATGAACTCTTTGGCCATAATTCCAAAAGGTACATTTGGCACAAAAACAACATTTTGCATAACCAAAAGAACACCATCCCCATGGTGAAGCATGGTGTTGTCAGTATCATGCTTTGGGGTTACTTTTCTTCAGCTGGAACTAGGGCTTTAGTAAAGGTGGAGGGAATTATGAACAGTTCTAAATACCAGTCACTTTTGGCCCAAAATCTTCAGGTGTCTGCTAGAAAGCTGCAGATGAAGAAGAATTTCACCTTTCTACATGACAGTGACCCCAAGCATACATCCAAATCAACAAAAGAATGGCTTCACCAGAAGAAAATTAAAGTTTTGGAATGGCCCAGCCAGAGACCAGACCTAAATCCAATAGAAAATCTGTTGGGTGACCTGAAGAGGGCCATGCACAAGAGATGTTCTCACATTCTGACAGATTTGGAGCACTTTTGCAAGGAAGAGTGGGCAAATATTGCCAGGTTAAGATGTGCCATGCTGATAGACTCCTACCCAAGAAAAATGAATGTTGTAATTAAATCAAAAGGTGCTTCAACAAAGTATTAGTTTAAGGGTGTGCACACTTATGCTTATTGTACATTTTTTATTTTTTTATGTGTGTGTGTGTGTGTGTGTGTGTGTGTGTGTGTGTGTGTGTGTGTGTGTGTGTGTGTGTGTGTGTGTGTGTGTGTGTGTGTGTGTGTAGTGACTCTGGTCACATGTATGTGTAGTAACAGTAAATATTATTGTATATGGGTGGGTTGGATCTCATTCCAGTAAAAGTGTAAAGTGCTGAAAAAACTTCTTTTGTTTGTCTCTTCAGTGACCAGAGCTGTAACTGACTCATCTATTGCCCAGAATCCCACAACGATCTATCACCCCTCAACTCTAAGTTAAGGAGTGAAAAATGAAAAACATCTGGTCCCTGACTTAGCTGTCCTCACTAAGGAGCAGGAAGAGCAATCCATTCTTTCCTGATCTGTGGCCCTAAAATCAAAAGTTGTACCTCTGATCTGGCACTTCTCACCTCTCTCATAAGGAGTGTTATGTCCTCTGTATCCCACAACTATAACTTGAAAATAAAAAAAAAAGTTTTCTACTTTTAAAAACTGCAGTAAGCCAGCTGCAACATTTATTTCAAATGGCTTGCAATAAGTAATGGCAAACATGAAGTGCTAAAGTAAGTACATCATTCTTTTTTTTTTTCTCCAAGCATCTTTATTAAATTTTCACATATGACAAAGGCAATCTTACATTTATATAAATGAAAAACATACAAACTGATACCACTTTAGTTACAGTTTAGATCACAGACACCATTGAAACAACTGTAGTTGCAAACATTATACATCACTTATAAACCATCCAGTCATTCTCAATTAAGCATTATATGGCTCATTCAAATCCTGCCTCTTAAACCTCGTTCTTGCTCTGCATATATTGTTCCCACAATTGCCATTTTATTCCTATGTAGTTTGCTCCTTCTCTTTTCTAAAGATCCCAATTCCACTTGTTTTATCTGTGTTAATATATTCACAACTTCTAGTACAGTTGGTTTAGACTTTGATTTCCATTTTCTAGTAATTGCTTTTTCTACAGCTACCATAATTAGACTCAGCAAGGCTTTACTATGTCTAGGCAATTCCAATTCTGTAGCATAACTCAAAAAAATCATCTTCTCAGTCAGTCCAATCTGCCCACCCAGCATCTCCAACAGAGTGGTCTGCAGGGAATCCCTAAAGTCTACAGGCTCATTACACTCCCAAAAAATGTGTTCCCAGCGACCTCTTTCTTGCCCGTCACACCTCCAACATTTGCTATCCACCTGAGGAAAAATTCTTTGGAGTCTACTCGGGGTATAAAAATAGCTATGTAAACACTTCCAGGCAAAGATCCTAAATCTTCTAGACTTTGTTGCATATTTTGGAGATATACATATATCCTTCCATTGTCTGTTTGTGAGTTGCTTATCCAGTCTCTCTTCCCAATCCTTTCTAAACTTAAGCGCTTCACTCTTGATAGTAAAAGCAGTATTTCATTTCAATGCCAATATGGAAATAAATGCCTGTACAATACCACTGATTGACTGGCATTTGCCTATCATCCCCTTAACATCTTGCATCTAAGGCAGCTGCCCCCTTCACCCCACCCCATCCTAATTACCCTTCTTTTGTGAACAGATATGAAATGGAGAAGTAGAACACTACAGATTTACTACAACCATTTGAATCATTATTCTGTGAATCATTTTGATTTTCAAAACACAAAGACAAAACTTCATGTCAGCTTTAAGAGGTGGGGGTGATACCTCCCTGTTTCACTCCCTCACAGTTAAAAATGATTCCTCTGGAGTTGTCATTATACTAGTAATCAAGTACGACTACGATGGTTGACAAACAGTTGCCTGTCTGGCCTGGTAGTCCATCTGTGTCACTCTTCTAGTGCACCAGTCCTGTAACTCCCTCCCCACAGCTTAGCTTGACAAGAATACTGAAGCTTGGATTTGTGACTTGTTGAATTCAACACTCCCCTTCATGAACAGCTGCTGACCGACGGTGATTAGATGAGCATATTCCTAATGTCAGACATCACTCTGTGAATATGCTACAGACTATAAATGGCCACGGCAACAAAGGCAGAGTTACAACAGTTACTGAACAATACTATGTTATACTGTAGCAAAATATAACAGATTTAGTGCATAACGACAACAATGCATGCAGTCTGACATTTGGACAATTTAGTTCACAGTGTAATGGTACAATAAATTGTAGTCTGATGATGCTACAAAGTGTGCATATACAAGGGTAACTGAGTGTGTCCAAGTAGTGAATGTTTTTGTTATACCAGCCAGTCAACAGTGGTACAGTGTGTTGCATAATTCCAAAATGATTACCATACAGTGTGCCGCTGACCCACATAATTATTAGTTTGCTCACCTTTTCTAAATTCACAGTTGTTCTGCATGCATAAGTGCACCTGATAAATGATATACAAAATTAATACCAACATATACAGTGATAATGTAACGTAGCCTGGATTCTCAGGCTCAGTACAGGTCAGAATAACGAGTGTCTCATAGCTCTAATAGTGATAGAAGAGGATAAAAAGATAATAATGGCAGATTTGCAGTGCTAAGAGGATACTGGCAAGGTAGAAGATTACACTGGCATGTATTTATATTCCACCTAAAACTGCTATAATGGAGCTTAAGAAAATTCTGAGAGAAATAATCAGTTTTCAGCAAGGAATATTACTTATAGGTGAGGATGGGAATGTGATTTGGAACAGTGAAGATGTGTCTGAAGGGCCCAGATGGCAAGTATAACAAAGGGGGATAGATTTTTGAAGAAATGTATGAGAATATTTGGCATAGAAGATGTGAATTCAGTAATATGAGTTCAGAGTGAATTTACATATTATTCCCCAAGATTTAAAAACTGGGCTAGGCTAGACAGAATTTACATTTTACAGGAACATGTGCATTTAATTGAAAGTCTTGATACACACAAAATAACTATTTCAGATCATGAGCCAATAATAACTAAAATAAAAACTCTGGGTAATGAAGTAAAAATGAGACACTGGTGCTTTCCCGCCTATCTGTTGAAAAGAGAGGAATTTAAGGAATGGGTAGTGGAGATTATTCAGGAGCTATTAGAGATGATAGAAATTTCTTCTGAAAATATAGCTAGAGAGTGGGATAAAATTAAGGTGGAGTTTAAAAATAGGGTGGAAATAAAAGACAGAGCTATGGTTAAAAAGTAGCAAAAATTATTTAGAGAGACTGACAAATGTTAAAGCAGAGCAGAACAGAGGGATTCTCACAGGACAAGAAGAGGATCAACTGCATATGCTAAGCAGAAAATAAGGGATTACCTTGTTAATATGCACGGGTTTATAAAGATTGCTGTTAAGCAACTGTTTTTCAATAACAACAGCAGAGCACAAAAACTTTTAGCACAACACAGGCAACAGAAAGTAGAAAGGGCTGTCACCATGCTTAGGGAGCCTATAACAAGGAAGGTAAGAAGAGATCCTGTAGAGGTATTAGAAATATTTCGGAAACTCTATGAAAGTCTGTATAAAGCAGAAAAATATGGAAATCGAGAAAAGATACAAATGGAAACGTTTATGTATTAATTAAATATGTCAAGGTTAGAGGCAGATGAGGCTCAGTTACTAACTGGATAGGAGGAGATGAGATAACAATTGTGATGTATAACCAATCTACAGGAAAGTACCCAGGAAGAGATGGTATTCTTGTGGAAGTCTGGAAACTAGGAGGGAAAAGACTGATAAAGATCTTGTAGGAGGAGGAGAAGTACCAACATCTTGGAAGAAAGTGGTAGCTGTAATACCTAAAGGGGGTAAAGATCCATTATACCCAGCTCCATACAGGCCCAGTTCAATACTAAACCATGATTATAAAGTGTTCATGTCTATAATAGCTAAAGAATGACAAACGTAGTACCAAAATTGATAGATATGGATCAATGTGGTTTTGTGGAGGAGAGGCAAGCAGTTGACAACATTAACAGAACACTGATGATCCAGAGGGAAGCAGAATGTAAGAAGATAACATTGTTGTTGGTGGGTCTTGATGCAGAGAAAACATTTGACAGAGTAAGCTGGGACTTTATGAGCAGGGCAATGGAAGCATTTGCATTTCCTGAAAAAAAATATAAGATTGATTAGGAGGATATATGAGGGATCAGAGGTGAAAATTAAAGTGGGTGGAGTCCTCTCTGATAATTTCTGCTTGAGCATAGGAACCAAGCAAGGGTGCCCTCTTTCCACTTTGTTATTTGCATTATATTTAGAACCATTGGCAAAGAAAATAAGGGACTCAGAAATTCGAGGATATAATTGGTATGGTAGTCAAGAAAAGCTGGCTCTGTTTGTAGATGATATTATTTTATACTTGACAAAACCAGAAAGAGACATTACAGTGTTGTGGAACTTTTTGAGACAGTTTCAGATCTTTTCAGGATACAAAATTAATGAAGCTAAAACAAAGGCAATAAGGGAAAATTATGTAGCCAAACACGAATTTGTTCAGCAAAATCTATATTTATGGGACATGACAAAATTAAATTTTTAGGAGTATGGATTAAAAATAATTCTGGTGTAGCAGCTAAGGGTATGTGGGAAGAGCTTAAACAAAAGATAATACAAAAACTGAGAAAACTGAAGCTTTGTTAGATGGATATGGATAGTAAGATTCAAGCTGTCAAAATGTTTTAGTCCCTTTAGTATTATACATAGGTCAGGTATATTTTTATCAACCAGAGGAGAAGCTGTGGATAGCAATTAATAAAGACCTAAAGGACTTTATCTGGGTAGGGAAGATGGCAAGAGTCAAGTGGGATAAGCTGATTCTTCCACTAGAACGGGAAGGATTGGGATCACCCAATTTGAAGGAATATTTCAAAGCTACACAGTTAAGGCTCCAATATATAGCACAAGCAGAAAAGTATAATTCAAAGTGGAAAGGGATGATTTTGAAATGAGGGGGGAAGCCCAAGAAACAAGGACAGACTGGAATTTTGGATGTAGACCTTTAAGGAGAATAACAATAATCATACAGAATATTATATCCATAAAGTAGCAGAAACTATTCTAAGAATTAAGGCAACACAGGACTGGAGAAAAGAGATTCTGCTGATAGGGATGACTGCAATTAGGGATATAGACAATAGGCAAGAGGGGGCTAGAATTTATTGGAGAAAACCTTGCCAAGGAACCAAGGTATTGAGAGGAAATAACTAGAGAGGGAAAGGTAATAGAATGGGAAGAGGCCAAGAATTTATTCAGACTACAGGTTAGAGATTGCCTTCCCTATCAAGGTTGATATCAGAATATAGGCAAAGAGAAAGAAATAGGGGGTCCTAAATGAAAGACCAGCACTGCTACAGTTTTTAGTAGAATCTAGAACAGAAGCTGCCATTAAAACAGGAATAATTAGTAGAGCATATAAAATATTGCATGACAACTATAAGAATCGATCAGAGGAGGTTAGAAAGGATTGGGAAGAGAGACTGGATAAGCAATTCGCAGAGATACAATGGGAGGATATATGCATGTCTCTGAAATATGCAACAAATCTAGAAGATTTAGCATTTTTTGCTTGGAAACGTGTACATAGATATTTTTATACCCCAAGTAGACTCCAGATAATTTTTCCTCAGGTAGACAGCAAATGTTGAAGTTGTGATGGGGAAGAAAGAGGTATTTTGGAACATATTTTCTGGGGGTGCGGTGAGTTGGCAGACTTTAAGGATTCCCTGCAGGATGCACTGTTGAAGATAATGGGTGGGTGGATTGGTGTGACGAGGGAGATGATTTTTCTGAGCTATGATATAGAATCGGAATTGCCTAGACAGGGTAAGGCCTTGCTGTGTCTAATTATGGTGGCTGCCAAAAAAGCAATTACTAGAAAATGGAAATCAAAATCTAAACCAACTATATTAGAAGTAGTGAACATAGTAACAGAGATAAAACAACTAGAATTGAGATCTTTAGAAAAGGGTAGGAGCAAATTACATAGGAAAAAAAATGGGAATTATGAGAACAATACATTAGGGGAGGAATGACATTTAAAAGAAGGCAGGACTTAAATGGGCTATGAAATGTTTGACTGAAAATGATTGAGTAGATTATAAATTATGTATAATGTTTGCAACTGGGAGTGTGTCATTATGGTTTGTGATGTAAAATGCTTGCAACTAGGATTGTGTCGGTGTGGTTTATTTTACTGTATATAAATGTATGATTGCTTATGTCATAAGTGATGGTTTAATAAAGATGTTTCTTGTTTAAAAAGGGGGGGTCAGGAATTGAATAATTTATGTAATGTTGCTTAGGTTATATGATATATATCAATATACGTGAAGTATAATATTTGTTAATGTCAATTTAATACAATTTGATTACCTTTGTATAAATGCAAATTTGCCTATGTCACAAGTGATAATTCAATAAAGGTGTTTTCAAAAAAGACTATTGAGTGCCTCTTGATTCCACACTGCAGAAACAAGGTTGCAATACAAAATATGTGTGATTCTTCAGTAAAAGCCATATCGATATTCATCTGTGTTCTGTTATTTGGGATCCTATCACAGGATAAATAAATGATAGATTCAGAGAATTATATAACTTACTTAATTACATACTGGAAAACGAACAACACCAACTGGATAATCCAAATGTGAAACCAAGGAACGATGTAAAGCAAAGCTTTATTCCAAAATTTTAGACAAACTGCACCACACAAACAGGAAAAAACAGAAATAAACTGCTAAAATTCAAAAACATGGAGTTGAGTGCTTTCATCCCCCACTAGGGACTTCTTCAGAACTATTCAAACAGCTGTTCCCATCATTCTTATAGCATTGCATTTAAAGAAACATACCCAACACAACACCAAAAATTACAATTTCCTAAAAACAACCATAAAAATATTTAAAATTTTGAATCACACAACTAACCCCTAAAAAGTATATATATATATATATATATATATATATATATATATATATATATATATATATATATATAATAAATAAAATGCAAAACAGTGTGTTTAAAAACCATAAATAGTTTTCATTTTCAAATAACAACTAATATTAACTGTTTCATTAATGCCCGGGTAACTAGTAGCATCCAGCATTAATTGCCACTTCATTTCACTAACCTCAAGAACCTCCTTAGGCATATTGCCCTGTTCATTGGTTTTTAATTGCTGCAAAATCAAAAACTTAAATGCATGATTAGGAAACTCGACTATGTGTCTGCTAAGGGCATTAGAATCTTTTTGATGTTTTATATCTAATGTATGCTCATAGATCCTTGCCATTAGCTTCCTACATGTTTTCCCCACATAAAACACCGCACATGAGGTACACTTCACCAAGTAAACAACATTATCACTTTGACAATTAAAAGACCCCCCAATGTGCAAAGTCTTACCATTCAAAATAAATTTAGCAGTGTTGGTAATGACCAAGGGACATTGCGGACACATACCACATCTCCCATTCCCAACCTTTTTAAACGTATATATATTCTTCCTACCCTTCCCAACTTGTTCCATAATGTTTTTCAAGCATCTATCCCTTCTAAAGGTAAATTTTGTTTTTTTACAATTATTAAACAACTTTGCCACATGTCTGTCCAAGGATAATAATCCCCAGTTTTTCTCCACAATTTTACAAATCGATGGTGCATCTTTGTTAAATGCTCTAATAAAATTATATCCAATAGAAAAATTATTCTTTTTATCCCTAAGCTCGTTTGTCAAAACACAATCCTGAACACTACGTCCCAAAATGGGTACAAACCAACCATTTTGCCTCTTTCTAAAAATTTCGACTTTTACATTATCCAAGAAATCACGGGGATAACCTCTATGCTCAAACATTTTTGGATGAAATCCACTTCTTGGATAAAATCACTTTCCAAAGATGTCATTCTTGCGGCACGCACCAATTGCCCCTTTACTATGGATCTTTTCTGAAAGGTAGGGTGGCAGCTATTAAATTCTAAATAAGAAGTTGGAAAAAGTTGGTTTCCTAAAAATCTTTGAAATCAATTGTTTACCAACTCTATCTACCCTAATCTTCACATCCAAGTAGGTAATGAAGTAGGTAATGAGAGTGTTGTTGAATGCATGGGTAAATTTAAAACAATCAACAGTATTATTGATAAAGACAAAAAATTCCCTTAAAATATCTTCAGTGCCAGTCCAAATCATAAAAATGTCATCCAAAAATCTCATAAAATATTTTATAAATTGCATATATTTTGATTCAAAAATATATTGATCTTCCCAGAATGATATCACATAATTTGCAAATATCAGGGCACACGCCACTTCCATGGCAACACCTTTTACTTGACAATAATATTGACCCTCAAATTTTATAAAATTATTCCTCAAAACCATTTCCATAAGGGCTATATATGCATTTATATTGTCTTGATCATAAAGGCCTATAACTTGTAACTGTGTTTCCAACCATTTTAGGCCATCATCCTGAGGAATCACTGAAAAAAGATTGGACACATCAATAGTAACTAAAATCATATTTTCATCAAATAATAACCCATTTAAATTTTCTAAAAACTCCCATGAGTCTTTACATATATATTTAAAATGTTGCAATCCTCTTTTAAGGTGATGGCCTAGATATTTTCCTATAAAATAGGTTTTACCTCTTTTTGCATCAACTATAGGCCTAAATTTTAAGTAATTAAGCCCTTTATGTATTTTGGACAAACCAAAAATGGTAGCTATAACAGGAAACTCATTTTTCATATATTTATATGAATCCAAATCAATCTGCCCTTCCAATAACATATCATCCAAGGCAATGTCCAATCTACAATGTGCAATATTAATTTCATTAACTGAAACCTCTTTATAGGTATCACTCATAAGGAGTGTATTCATATGGTCAGAGTAACCAACACAATCCATAACCACAAGCCCATTACCTTTATCAGGTTTCATATAACACACTTCACCATCTGCCAACATGTAAATCAACAACTTTTTTTCTCTATCAGTTAAATTATAACACATAACACAACTATTATTCTTATAAATTTCCCTTACATCCATTTCACAAGCTTTTTCAAAAAAAACAATAATATTGCACAAGGGAGAATTAAAAGTACTCAATCTAGTTAACCTCGAAGTTGTTATTAAACCATACACGTAGATTTAATTTCCTAGTAAACATTTTTAACAGAAACAGTTAATATTAGTTGTTATTTGAAAATGAAAAGTATTTATGTTTTTTTTTTTCAATAATAAATCTTTATTATTTTCAGTTGTTAATACAATAATACACTACACAAAATAAAATACAGCAATATCAAAAGTAAACCTATAATCACACTACTACACTATATATACATTATCTACATGAATGCTTCCAACAGATAACTAAAATCTTTATACATTAAGATAAAATTCTTGACAAGGTATTAAAATATCTAGTATCAGTATACAGGTTATTGATAACGTTTCCAACTTTAATATGTACACCCCGAGGAACAATATAATTTAATCATTATGCCAATACAATATTAAAGATTTTCTCCCAAATTTTTGGATTATTTATGTTTTTCTTGTGATCCTTAATTAATAATTTATGTGCTAAAATATGTTTTATTGCTACACTTTTAAAATTTTCCCATGAAGTCTGCACTGGATTCAACCAGTTTGTAGCTATGTATAACTTCATTAATAAAAAAATATTTGTAAGTATTATCAATTGGGATTTATCCAAATCGTTCGGCGGGATATGAAGAATCATAAATTCCCAGGAAAGTGTAGATTGTTGATAACCCATTTTTTGTAATTGAATTTTTAAAGAATTCCAAAGTTTAAATATACATTTACAGCTCCAGAACATGTGTAAAAGATCCACCGTTTGATCAGTGCAATATGGACATTTAGGTGAATTTTTAGAGTCAAATTTATGTATTCTAAGACGAGTATAATAGGCATTATTAAAAATCATCAGTTGCGTAAATAACAATTTTTGGAGAGATACTGCTTTTAAGGTTAGGTTAATAGCTTTTAATATTTTATTGTCCTCAATCAATGGTATTTTCTCCTTCCAGTAATTTGCGAAGAGTATTTGATTCTTGTATTTCAATTCTTTTATTAAGTTGTATGTAGATGTTATATATTTAAAATCTTGCATCAGAGTTTGCCATAAACTTAAACATTTGGTCAAATCTTCTTCTTTAATTCCAAAGTCATTAAAATAATTTATGGAAAGATCCTTTAATTGTCGAATTATAATTAAATAAGATTTAGGAAGGTTCATCTCTTTTAATATATCATGTACTGATATACCAATATAAGGGTATAAGTATTTATGGTTTTTAAACACACTGCTTTGTATTTTATTTATGATATATATATATATATATATATATATATATATATATATATATATATATATATATATACACATATACTTTTAGGGGGTTAGTTGTGTGATTCAAAATTTTAAATTTTAAATATTTTTTATGGTTGTTTTTAGGAAATTGTAATTTTTGGTGTTGTGTTGGGTATGTTTCGTTAAATGCAATGCTATAAGAATGCTGGGAACAACTGTTTGAATAGCTCTGAAGAAGTCCCTAGTGGGGGGGTGAAAGTGCTCAACTCCATGTTTTTGAATTTTAGCAGTTTATTTCTGTTTTTTCCTGTTTGTGTGGTATAGTTTGTCTAAAATTTTGGAATAAAGCTTTGTTTTACATCGTTCCTTGGTTTCACATTTGGATTACTTAATTACATAACAATGTTAATGACATAATTAAATGGCAATGTACGTATAACATTAAAATAATAGCTTAAAGTAGGGACTAAAAAATCTACTACAAATTACTTACCTTCCCACACTGTGCACAAACATAAAATGAAAAACATCGGTAACAGCATATAATAATAATAACCTTGTAGACTTACTGAATTTCCCAAGGTATTCCCTGACCTCTAGAAACACAAATGCCCCACATGCTAGGATTCTTTGCAGCAAGCAGACAGGGCAGGTACTAACTGACAGATGGTATGGTAACCCTGTTTCTTTTAACACTATAAAGCTACAGAATATTGAGCCTTATGATCAAAAGACACCATTGATTCTTTGGAGCCAATGTACCAGACTGTCAAAAACTTATGGTACACAACTGGGCCCTCTGTTATGTGGCCCTTCAGACAATAATTATGAGAAGTGATATATATATATATATATATATATATATATATATATATATATATATATATATATATATATCATATTGAAATGTTAATTTGCTTTCTACTAAACCTTATTCTGTTTCATGGCAAAAACTGGTGTAATTCTTTTACACTTCCATATGGTGTAAAGTCTATTAACAGTGAGATGTTCAGAAATGATAAGTCCTCACTTTTAAAATAGCACAGTTGTTATAAGGGACTTATACATCTTTCATAAAATAAATCTTCATGAAGTTCATGATTACGTGAGAAAATATAACACTGTTTGTAAAATAAAAATAAGGTGTGTATTGCAAGTAAAATCTAGTAAATGGTCCAGTGCTACATTAAAATAAGGTTGGCTGCACTGCACATTCTCACTATTAGGTGTCAAAAAGTCCCAAATGAAAAGTGGATATGTAGCTTTTCAATGTAACTTTTCAATTAAGTATTCTTTGGACAGGATTTATACATTATTCTGATGACCAATGAGGTAAAACAGCTAAGTTTACAATATGAAGTATGCAGGGGACATTAAAGCTTTTCACATTACTCTTTGTGAAAGTAAAGTATTCTTCTTTGAGCTTACACATTATAACTCGTAAGATTAATAAGTGTCTTTTTGTTTGTTTGTTTGTTTGTTTTGGGTGGGGGTTGCATTAGCATCAGCTGCTTGGCAACACTTCCAGTTTCTCATAAGTCTATGCCATACTAACCCTCCAGGTGTTGCTACCTTGGCAGAGTGGGAGGAAGAAATGGGACTGCAACTGTGGGAAGTGGATCGTTCCACCCTCTGTACCCAGTACTACCACCTCTGGATAGGGCTAACTTGGTGGGCTGGGAAGAGATAGTGGAACATAACTGTGAGCAGTAGACAGGATCCAGAGTGCCTGCATCATCATATATGCTCTGTTAAACCAAGTTTTTTCTAGAAATCTTTATTCCCTCTGACATTCTAAGTTGACAGGAGATGTTCATTGTCATTGTGAGTGATCCACTCTCTCTCCTACATGGTGATGGGTACCTCAAGCTGCCTACCTCAACACATATCATTACCAGGATTATACTGCTCCTGTATTACCACCAGATCTGCATGACCCCAACATGCTCCCACACCCTCACCCTGAGGACAGACAACAGGGCCAAACCACATTACTTCTCTTGTCTCCACACCAACTCAAGAGGTGCCTAAATAACTATAGTGGGTCACTGCCAGGTCTTCATTCCATTATATGAACAGAGCTGGCTGCAAATGTTTTATTCCTTTCATGATCCTTGATGCAGACCAAAGCATTTCTATTCATGATATCTGTACTTCTCCGTCACAAATTAAAGCACTTTCTTACAGAGATTCACAGTGGTAAAAATTACCAATCTGATTTTTAGTAACATTAGCGATATATTAAATATAGTAATTCAGTACACACTAACTTGTATAGTTCATGAAGTGTTGTAGGAAAAATTATAACTAATCGAAATACTTATACATATAAAAATAAATTGAAATCAATGAATTTATATAGTAAGTATGTATCCAGAACCATAGATGGGCTGGGAAATCATTATGAATTATATTTATGAGTATTATAACTCCAAACCAGCTCAATGGTGTTATGTGATTACTATTCTGAATGTTGGTTCTTTTGACAAAACATGTCTTCCACTTTCGGTTAATGGATTTATTAAGTGATATTTTTCTCCAAGTTTGTGGAAGAAAGCAATAATAAAAATACCTGCTTTTTTTCTGCAAAAAAATTTATTTTAATTTTGTAAGAGTATCTGCTTCCTTTACTGTGAGTTGTGGAAATGCACTGCTTCTTCTATACATAGGGACAGGAGGGCTTGGTCCCCAGCATAAAGCACTCATTTTGAATAAATGTCAATTTGACATCTTAAAGCTGCAGTTTCAGATATGTGGTTTTGTACATCTGAAGTGAAATGATCAACAACGTTCACAGAACCACTATGTTTTAACATATTTAATAGTCTCTTGGATGTGAACCAATTTAATATCTTATCTAAATGGACTCCCAACTGTCATTCTGATACCTGTAATTTCAAGTCGCAGAACTATGAAAAGAAATGGCAAAACTAAAGGAGAACAGTGAATGCTGATAAGCAATGTTCTCCTTTAAAGTTATTTTATAAAGGTGGGAGTGAGTCTCCACCCCCAGTTTGGGGGGGGGGGGCTGTATCCCATACTCCAGCTACTTCCATACTCTAAAAGAACAGCATAACCAAGAATAAAGGGAACACTCTGAGACATAATGATTTTGGACTGAGTATATTTAAGTCCCCATATTTGGTCATCTAGTCTCACTGTTCTGGAACTTATACACACACGTGTCTCAGAATTTTAAAAATGTTACCATCTAAAATGTCGTTAATTTATAATACAGGTTACAACATTTTAGAACTAGGTCCAACTCTGTGACACAGAAGGATCAATCTCTGACTGCAATGCAGATGAACTAGGACCAGTTAGAGATGTGGGCCTGATGTGGATGGAGAGGATGGAAGTGAGTTGTACATGCTGCTCCCCCATCTAGGGTGATGAGCACAACCTGTTCTCCTTCAGTACTGGTAATGTACGCATGCAGAAGACAAAGTGCTGAGACATGCATAATGAAAAAATGTTCTGTGGCTAGGGGATTGCATGCATTGAGACCCACAGGGAAACATGGCAAGCCTGGTGATTGCCTGATTGAAGTTCAATGGAGAGCTGATAGTTGATAGGGCTGACGACGAAAAACACCCAGAGAGATTATAAAACTTCCCTGTTTTTGCTACCTATATTTTCTAATGATGTATTACATGGAAACCTTATATTTTG
This sequence comes from Protopterus annectens, assembly GCF_019279795.1. NCBI lineage: Eukaryota > Metazoa > Chordata > Ceratodontiformes > Protopteridae > Protopterus > Protopterus annectens. The sequence goes on from NC_056727.1 coordinate 167,391,904, forward strand.
ATGTTATTATCCTACTTTTGTGAATCTCCTGATAAATGTTTGTAGTCAGCCATAAAAACACTGACAGTATACATCATTTAACACACATACTAATGTTGGGTTTGATCTAACACTTGAAAGCAGATCATTCATCATATTCTATGATAGGTACCAGACTTCAATAATCTAAAACAGGCAGGATTACACCTGGCAGACCACTGAAGAAGCAATTTACACTAGGAGCTGTGAGACTGAAATGAAAATGAGGCCATGCCACCTAAAAGAAACCATTCTGTACCTGCAGGCCATGAAAATTCTAAGCTATCGTCAGAGGCATCACAATCACTTTCCTGGAAGAAGTGCCAATATGAGGTTTGCCTGGTTAATATTATTCACCTGTCTCATGTTTTACTTCTCTTTTATTTATAAGTTTCAGGTGTGTGCATACAAAGAAAATTAAAAAAAAAATGGAAATATTTTTACTAGGTGGATGGAAAAAAACAAGAGCAGAGTGGTAAACAACACCAATATGGAATGCAACAAAGCTTGAGTGAGTCATAGTTTCACTGCTTATAAACTCCATAACCTTTAATAAGTCACTTAACTTTCTTTTACTCAAAAATAAATTGAAAATAAACTCTAAGGGTATCTTTTCTGTTTTAAAAAGCACACACACACACACACACACACACACACACACACACACACACACACACACACACACACACACACACACACACACACTTTTGTACAAATCACTGGCAGATGCTAAATGGTTGTTGACTCATAACATTTTTCTGTAGTGAATATGGTGCAGTTGCATTTTCGTATATACTAAACAGTTTGGTTGAAGGCTCATTTATCAGTGACACCCCTCATTCACTTAGTTGAAAGATATGTGTGCACTTCAGGGTCCCAAAATGTCTCTCATTATGGGGAATGATCCTTGTTTTGATAATCATAAATTTCATGTTCTACCCTGTTTCATGCTGAAATGATCTATCACGCATGCATTATCACTATTTTTTTAACCAAAGTTCATGGTAAGTCTCACTGAGTCACAGTAATTCTTCCAAAGACCTTCACTGTATACAAAGTAAGACATTTTAAGCATGCTGTGAGATCCTAGTTGAAGTTGTTAGTAAGTGCTCCACATTTACCTAATTGTACCACATTTTGAGTAGTAGTGTTCCAGTACCTCCCAACTGTCCCTGATTTTCAGGGACGTCCCTGATTTTGACTCAAATTTTGGCTTTGTCCCTCTTAATCCCTCCTAAAACTAGTGACTTTTGGAGGAAAGGTGGTGAATTACACTTAATGAATAATGACAATAATTAAGAGTTATAGACTTCTTTTACTTCAGAAAATGTGTATTAATTCATATGCTCTGATTCTGTCAATGTTTCAAGTTAATAGAACTAATATTTTAAAAGTGTCCCTGATTGTCCCTGATTTTTTCGTGACTTGTCCCTGATTCTGTTGAAATTTGTCCCCGATTGGTTGAGAGGTCTGTAGATGGAAGGCTGACAAGTTCTATGAGTGTACAAGCCATGGCTGCATTACTTCATAAGTTCTTATATCTTGGCACATGCTTCATATTTTCTGGTCTAATATATTTCCAGTCCTCATTAAAGACTGCATATTAGATAGTTATTCCTTTTAGCAAATGTATATTTTTGCTCTTGTTGCTACCATAGGCCTTCGTCTTTGCCTTTATTTTCCACTTGCACCTCTGTTAAATGTTCTAGCACTATGTACTAATTCTGTGAAGCAAGGTTTTGCTTTGACCTGAGGTTTCATTACTGACCTCTGCACCTTACTTTGTCTCTTATAGCACATCTTCTTAGTATTTTCTACTTCCATATGCTTGTACTGCTTTAATGTCACACTTCATCGTGGTCCTTATTTAATAATGATGCAAACAAGGCAATATACATTTAGCTGGTTAATAGGTCTTGTATTGTAAACAGAATGATATTATCTGCTTTCAAAATGCTCAGTGTTTTAGTATAGTTTACAGATAAAACCTCATAGCACCACATGATTAAATCATGAGATAGATGAAAATGTATCTTTAAATTATTTTGTTTTTCATTTCTACTGTAAATTGAGTAAATAAAAACATAGGCTGAGGCAACCCTGTAAATGTTTTACTAATTAAATGTATAGCAAGCTAACTACAATAAATTCAATTAAATTTGTACGTATGCGCTAGTTAGTAAGTTTTAGCAAAAAGACATCAAATGTGGACTTACTAATCTATACCAAATGACTAGCTAAATATTGCACAGCTTAAGCTGCTAACTGATGGCATATTGTTGCATAAATCAAATTTCAGGAGGCAGTTCACCACAGAGGGGGTGAGCAGATTTATTAATTACCCACAGCCCTGCCATGATGTATTATCAGGCAAGTGTTACTGTACAAAGACGTATTGACATTTCATTCCTTTCCAATCACTCTGTGGTGATGCCAGTCAGCAGGGATGAAGTTAAGACGTACTGCATGTGTGCACAAATTGGGTAGCACATTTGTGATACACTGGTGAACAAGACTTAGAAAGTCTATAAAATGTTTTTTTGTAGACAAGCAGGATGAGCATGTACTATAACTAAATAAAACATATAGGATGGGATTCAGAAACAGCCTCGCTGCTTGCAGTAATTGCCCACCACAGGTAATAAAAATGTGATTCAGAGACAGCTATGGCTGCAGTGAAAAAGACCTCATTATCAGCTCATTATCATGTCTCTGAATCATCCTCTTGCTAACACTAGCACTGTTTGACCCAATGGTGATAGTGTTCTTAGCAGCACATGCATTGTGTTGACAAAAGTACCTCTATACTCAACTCACTCACACATACCCATACATTCAGACACCGATGCACACACTCACACACACACACACACACACACACACACACACACACACACGCACACATATACATACACACACATACATACACACACACACACACAAAATTCATGTAGCTTCACTCATGCCTCTACAGACACACACATACATGTCCACACACATTCACACACTAACATGCCCCCACCCCATGTCTTCGCAGAACTTACCTGCACTGCAACTGCTTCCATGGCAGTGAGGGAGTGACCCTTATCTTTTGACGGTGTTCACATTTCCCTCCAACAGTGAAATTCTATACAGCTAAGCAAGTCTCTGAATCACACAGCAGCAGTAATTGGGAGCAACTGTCATTTTCAGGGGAAAGCACATGGCTAATTACCATTGCCCACTGCCCTAGGTGGCCACATTAGCATGCATCTCTAACAGTGAGACTGTCCTTGATGCTGAGGTCTCTACTAGTGGCAACCTGAGCAGTTGGACAGTCTAAAAATTGGAAATGCTTATTGCAAGGGGATAAATGGCCTCCTCATCACACTAAGCCTTTCTGGGCCTGAGCTATAGTCCTCTTTTAATTATAATTACATTTAATTGCACCGGGGAAAATTTGTAAAAGGAAGCTATTGTTTTGCATATGCTTCACCTGTTAGCAGTGATAAAAAGTTGGTGGCAGCTATTTCTGAAATGTTCTGCAACAGCAATGACCTGTCTTTCAGCGCAGTTATTTAACTCATTGGTGGGATATATTGGGCTTTACCTTTCAAATGGAGTGCTGTGCACTTCAACATAATGTATAATTTAGCTGTTTCTTAAGTAAGTTAACAGTTTACTAATCTGCTGAGGTATAGTGCTCCATAGCTTGGGGCCTGCAAATGAGAAGACCAAATAGATACTTTGGAGTATGTTCAAAGGACTAATGAGACTAGTAGGTCTGTCAGAGGATAACCATCTCAAGCCACTGCCTGAAGAATGAGGAGCCCAGGGAAATTGTGCCCAAGATGCAGAAAATGGTAGCTGGGGATTCCATTAGGAAGGTACAGCTACCAAGGATGGTCAACCTGTGAAAACTTTCAGACAATTTACCCAATGGTGCTCATTTATTGGATCTATCCAACCATGCTTTATGAATTATAGTGACTCTTTGAACAGCCACCTACATCCATGTGGAGATTACCATGCAAGTAGAGCATGTCAGTAGATTTCTGGTCTTTCTTTTACATAATACCCACACCACACACACAACTAGGAAAAATTTAGAGTCACCAATTCACCTACTGCATGTTTTTAGGAGATGGGAGGAATCAGAGTACCCAGAGAAAACCCATGAGAAAGGAATTAAATGCAGAATACACACAGAAGGCACCCCAGTTGAAAATTGGACCAGAAAATTTTTTGCTGTGAGGCAAAAATGTTACTCACTGTCCATAAACACCAAAACACAACCACAAACAGCTAAAATCACAAAGGCAAACTGGAAGAATGAAGTCTGTACACCAAGCCGTGCAATAAAAAGATTTAATCCAAGAGATATAAGCACTTTCATTTTAAATTCTTTAAAACTTCATCAGATGCACCATGTTACTACCTTGCATTCATTAAATACTACATACAGTAATCATGTGACACTCAACCATTAATTCTTAAAGTGGTAAAATACTCCAGATCATTCACCTTTAAATAAAGACTGAAATTTTAAAATTAATTCCCAGTAATTGATTATACAAGAATAATAATAATGATAACCAACTAGAAACATTCTAATGAAAATAATTAAGAATTATCTCTCCTAGGATTTCAATTTAAGAACTGGGGCTATACTAACAAAATCATTGAGCCCTGGAAATCTATATGCTTCCAACCGCAGCTGCCATTTTAATTCTTGCTGCTCTAAATAAGTCGACCAAGGGCCACCCCTCATATCCTTTTTTAGCTTTTCTAGTATACTGAATTTGAAGCTATGCTCTGGGTATTCTTCTAGATGCCTAAACAGCGCATTTGTAGGTTTATTTTTCCTAACCTCATACATGTGCTCATAAATTCGGTTATGTAATTTATGTTTCGTTTTTCCGATGTAAAACCTTTCACATCCTTGGCATCTAGCCCCATAAATAACCCCTGTTGTCTCATGATTAAATCAGCCTTGCACATAGAAATTCCTACCTCGTAGATTGATAACATTGCCCTCTAGTATATATCTACAATAATTGCATCTGACACATTTTGACATCCTACAATTCTGTAGCCGTATATTATTTTTCTTTTTCATTTCTAACATATTTTTAATGGTGTGCCCCCTTCTATATATAATGGTAGGTGAATCCCCCAAGCTATGTAACAAACTGGTATTTTCATAAAAAATTTCCAATTTCTATTCATAATCCATTTAATGTCAACACTTGCCTCATTAAAAGTTGTGCTAAATGCCTTATTATAATTTCCACTTTAAAAATGTTTATCCAACAAAAAGTGAGCCAGCAACCAGAAGGGGCTCTGTTTCACATTCTTCTGACAATAAAGTTCATTGAGAGACTTTGCTAGTGAAATCTTTTCCAGTCTTCCAAAACACAAAATGATTGAGATACACAAAAAACCAAAGGACTTAACTATAAGAATCAGGAATACCTTGGACTTGAACCAGAGTCTGGCATTGGGAGATCGAGCTAAACAGGGTCAAGACCAGAGACACCGAAATTAGGGAATAAATGGGGGACATAAAGCATCAGTCACATTTGTGAAATATGATTTTGCAATCATACTAAAAAGCAAATAAATGAAGGCAAAAAACTACACTATAATAACTTTCAGAATAATAATACAGACTCCTCAGAGGTGACCTCTGTCTGGTGTACAAAGCAATCTCACACCCTGCTTTCATGGGTCTGCTGCATATCTACTAGTCAAGCTCCACTCAAGTAACCCGCATGCACAACCTCAACCTGGTCTGTGTCATCAACAAGACTTGTTGGCGGGACAGATTTGTGTCCCAGAGATTCCCCCTTCTGTGGACTAGACTCCCTCTCCACATCAAACAGAGTACCTCATTAACCCTTTTTTAATCACAACCTGGATAACTGGATGGGGAAGAACCTGTGTCCCTGCTGGACAGCGGCAATGGGTGCTGACTTGTCAGAACATGGGCTAAATTCTTGGCTATGCTTGCAAGGGTCTTAGGGCCAATAGCCTAGTAACTTCCTATAATCCTATAATAAACACAACCCTAAACATTTTGAACATCCGTTTATAAAATCTTACATCCCAGCCAACAATTCAACCCAAAATCCTTCCCTGATAACTCACCACTCAAAACTGCAATACAGATCAACTCTTAGTTTATAGATGGTATATCATCTGAAACCAAGGATTCTTCAACATCTAATCCCAACCCTGCCCAACAGCCACATATCACAACATCTAGTTTTATCTTCAAACCTAGGCCTACAACCTATATAAAACTACTCATAAGCAAACTTAAACGATGCTCTTCTTCAGCTAATGGCCTTACAAGCAATTACCTAAAAATAGCAGCCAATAGCATTGCCTAGCCTATCTCAATCCATATAAATAGGTCAATCTGGGAATCCCACATTCCCTAGCTCTGGAAAAAGTCACACATTATCCCTCTGTACAAAGGAGGAAATTCAACAGTCATTAGTAAATTTAGACCTATTGCAATCTTATATCCCCTCACCAAAATAACAATTGCTAACAATCTCCTGCAGGAAGAACTCCTATCCCCTACACAACATGGCTTCCACCCTTCCCATAGTACTAGCACTGCCCTTCAAAGCTATATAGATACTGTCAATAAAGCTAGATATGATGGCAAACTAGTCTTCTCTTTATTTCTAGACTTGTCTAAAGCCTTCAACAGAGTTTGTCACAGCAAACTTCTACTTCATATGTCCTCACTAGGTCTCTCTCAGCCCACCCTTCTGTGGTTCAAAAGCTGCCTGCCCAATAGTATCAGTCAGTAAAATTGCACTCCACACTGTCTCCTTACCTGCCAGTCACCACTAGTGTACCACACAAGGCTCTATCCTTGGTCCCTTCCTCTTTAGGATTTTCACCAACATACTCGATACTTCCACATAACAGGCCAACCTAATACGATACACAGATAATTCCACTCTCATTTGCACATCTAACAATGTGGTACACCTCAAAAAAAAATTACTCAGGAAACTATAACAGCCACTGAAACATGGCTTTGTAACACACAACTCATGCTCAACCCAAACAAGTCCAAAATACTACTTTTTTCCCCAAATCCCTCTCTCACAAAAAAAAGGGAGGTTTTTGCAGAGCTAAAGACTTTCTCACTGATGCAACTAAAACTACACTTGCCACTGGGTCTATATTAAATCAGCGAACGCTGATTGATCGACCCTAGTTCACTGAACGCTGAAAATCCCGAACGCTTGGAACAGCGATTTTTTTCCCAGGGGAAAAAAATCTCTGTTCCACCAAAAAAAAAAAAAACTTAACCCCCCCCCCTACGTAAATATACCAACTCCGAGATCGCACCACAGTGGAGGAAATGGCAAAGTCCCGAAACTGGCCCAGCAATTTTTTTCCCTGAGAAAAAAATCGCTGTTCCGGGTGTTCGGGATTTTCAGCATTCACTCAAATAGGGTTGATGAATCAGCGTTCCCTTTTTTAAGCTTTCGCTGATTTAATATAGACCCTTGCCACTACTTATCTCCTCCCTGCTCTTCTTTATGGTGCTTCCATCCTTACTAACCTTCAGGCTTCATAAAAATTAAAACTTGAACAATGCCATAACAAAGTTGCTAAATTTGTAGCACATACCCTTTCAGAATCCACCACTGTATAGCACCAAAAAGCCTTAATTGGTTAGAACTGCCACATCAACTAACATACACACAACTTCTTACCACCTATAAAATTATCCAGCATTCATCTGCCTGTCCAGCACTAAATAACATTCTACACAACTATGTTCACAGTTAGTCATTGCAATCCAGTGACAAAAACTCCTGTCTGTCTACAAATGTAGCAAATCTGCTGGGCATTGTCTGTACCTGTACAAGGTTGCTAAGTCCTGGAACTCCTTACCTATATCCATCAAGTGTATACCCTCCTCCCAGCTTGCAAAACCACTCTGAAACACTTCCTAGCTAAAATCTGACCCTGTTCTTGCTCAAAATGAGGATAAACTATACCCCTAAATGTTAACAAGTACCTTTTCATTTCTTATACCTCCTTACTCTCCTTTCTTTGGTTACTTCCTTACTGTTATCTAATTATTTTCTTTGACTTTCTCTCTAAATATACCATAAGTCTGTTTTCCCTCACTTCATATTGCAATTCCTATTTGTATTAAACCGTATTAATTTCTATACAAACTCTATAAAACTTCTCTCAGTATTAAGTGATTGTCATACACGTTGTATTGATTCTTAAGCAATGTTTTTATATTATGTCTAATTTGTTATAATTACTTAAACTGCAGATGTTTTTGTTTTAAATTATTGTTCTTAAAATATTTCATAATAATTTGGAGTTTTTCTCCCCGTCCTCCACTGAAAATGGGCTTCTATCCAGTCAGACTTTCCTGGTAATCAAATGTCAATAAATAAATAAATAACCGACAAAGTGGTTGAAAAAAGACTGGACATTTACTGACTTTGTTAAACTTGAGGGTGGACTGTAAAGCATATACTCCCTTAATGTCATTAATGTTTGGAAGAATACTAAAAGGGGGAAACAGTAACTATAAGCAAAACAATGTTTGTTTATATTAGTATTTGTATAAAACATTCCATGATATAAACTTTGTTAAGCATAGTTTTGTATAGTGTATAATGACAATCATCTAGAGCCAAGGTTTACACAGCCAGGTGGCTAGTCCTGCAGCAGATATGTAGAATATATTCTCTTATTTTACAAGGGTGAATGTCTAGATTAATGCACTTGGCTTAAAATATAAAAAGTGGAGCTTTTTTTGTAAGCCAGTAGGTTTTAAAAATAAGACAAATAATTAAAATAGTTTCTTACATCTGCTAAAATATTAGCTTGTTCTTTTCCATTACCAAATGCTTAGTGAGAGTCAAGAAATTTGCAGCTGAGGGCAGCAGTATATTCTGTTCTGAGTAAAACTTAGAAGGATTCATTGCTGAATATTTTTTTGAATGGAGACGAACTGCCTGCAGGTGTAAGCAATTAATCCTGAGAGTTCTGAGCATTCTTTGCTGAGGGGAATGCAAAATGTTAAGCTACAATGGCAAGTAGTTCAGTGAAAAATAAAGTTTGAAATTATAGGAAGTGAATAAGATATAACAGCCCCCCCCCCCCAATAGCCGAACAGCCATAATACTCAATGCATTTATTAGAACACTGTACAATTTAGTTTTATTTAAAGATAGCAAATGCATTTTTTTCTTAGGGATAAAAGTTAAAGTTTTCTAAAAGCATGCAAACTGTATTTCATATCAGAGAGGGGGAAAGATAAGAAAAGAACAGGCAGATAAGAAAAGAACAGACATCAATTAGTGTAAGTGGGAACACAGGCTGCAAGCATGCACTTTAGGATGGATAACCTTATTTTTAGGTGAGGTAATGCCTGTGGGTGCAGCAGTCAATTTTGGGCAATTGTTCCCATATGTAGTGTTAAATTTTATTTTTTTAAAAGCTGTCCACAGTTTTTTGTGTTTTTTTAAGTTAATACATGATAGAGTGTTTTGAAAATCTATTTAGTTCTTTTTAGGTTTTCATCAAAACAAGAAGTATTGAAAAAAATGTAACATAGGTTCAAATGAAGAAATAACTATATAAAAGATCTGCCAATATTAGTGTGTGCATGTAACAGAAAAGTTGGAAATCACAATCAAAAACTGTCATGCTTAGGTCTTCCTTTTTCTGTCATATTTCAATCCTTCACAGACTGCAAGATCCTAAGGCTCTTCTAACTCCTTCTCTGCTTTTATACCATATCCTTAAGCTACTGCTCAGGCTTTATTGCTTCTGTTCTTCTTAACTCTCTCTCACTATCTATCTGTGTCACTAACTTTCTGGCTGCTATTTTCCTAACTGAAACTAACATTCTATTTTGCATGCACTATTACAGTCAGTGTCACACATTGCACTACCTACTTACTACTTTTTAAGACACTGTCTACAACATGTATGGTGAGATTGATTATTATTGTCTGTAGTGTTTTAACTGTATAGAATTGTCTAGATGTGTAGTAATATATTACAACATCTTGTAGCAGTTTGTTCTTTCAACTTACTTTTGTATAGTATTTCTAATGTAATTTTATTGTATTGGATTGTGCTGTATTTGTATTGTACTGTACTGCATGTGGAGCTTTTCTCCCTGGGCATCTGCTGAAAATGGGTTCTGTAGACCCAGTCAGACAACCCCGGTAAACAAATGTCAAATAAATAAATAAATAAATGTAAATTATGTGGGAACAATAGCCATTTTATCATGATGGCTACACTATCCATAATATCTTGGAATGTAAATGCCCTTACAGCTACAGATAAAAAGGAAAGAGTATTGAATTATATTAAGAAATTCAGGGTGCAAATAGCAATCCTACAGGATTCACATTTGGAAACAAAATGAACGTGAATTTGACAAAGGATTTCAGGGTGGATATTCAGCAGAATATCAGGGACAAATGAAAAGGAGAGTAATTATACTAATTGCCAGAGGGGGGGTCTAATAATGATAAAAAAAGTAGAAAAAATAATGGCAGATTGTAGTAGTAAGTGTCACTTGGCAAGAGAGGAGGATTACACAAACGTTTATTTATATTCCTCTAAAAACTGCTATTATGGAGCTTAAGAAATATTTGTGGGAAATAATCAGCTTTCAGCAGGGAATATTATTTATACGTGGGGACGAGAACTTGATTTGACATGTTGAGGATGCATCAGGGTGACCTAAAATGGAAAATATAACAAAAGAGGGTAGATTTCTAAAGAAATTTGTGAAAATATTTGGTATGGAAGATGTGAATTCAGAAGTAATAATAGAATTTACATGTTATTCCCCAAGGTACAATAACTAGGCTAGACTAGATATAAATTATATTTCACATGAACATTTATATATAATTGAAAGCTAATGAAGGAAAAATGAGACATTGGTGCTTTCCCACCTACCTCTCAAAAAGAGAGGAATTTAGGGAATAGATAGTGAAAATTGTTTGAGAGTTATTAGGAAAGATAGAAATATCTTCAGAAGTCATAGCTAGTGACGAGGATAAAATGAAAATGGGGTTTAAAAACATAATAGAAATAAAACAGAAGGAGAGATGGTTTAGAAGTAATAGAAATTACTTACAGGGGCTGACAAAGGTTAAAGTATTACTGAATAAGGGGAATCTCACAGAACAAGAAGAGGTGTAAATGCAGAGAGCTAAACAGAAAATAAGGGATTATCTGTGTAATATTCATGAGTTTAGAAAGATTGCTGTTAAGCAGCTATTCTTTACAATAACTGAAGAGCACAAAAACTTTTAGCACAGGAACTTAGACAGTAGAAAGTAGAAAGGGTTGCCACCAAAGTTAGGGAACCTTAAACAAGAAAAATAACCAGACAGCCTGTACAGGTTTTAGAGATATTTTAGAAAATTTATGAAAATTTGTATAAAGCGTAGGAAAGCTGAAATCAAGAAAGAGCACAAATAAAAATATCTATGGAAGACTTAATTATGCCAAGGTTAGAGGAAGGTGAGGTTCAATGGCTAATAGTTAAGACAGAAGGGTATGAGATAAAAATGGTGATGTATAATTAATCTTCAGGAAAGTCTCTAGGAACTGATGGTATTGCTGTGGAAATCTGCAAATTAGAAAAGAAGAAAGTGATAACGATCTGGAAGATTTTGTTTAACACCATTTTAATAGGAGGGGAAGTGCTAATATCTTGGAAGAAAGCAGTGGTGGCTGAAATACCTAAAGACAGTAAACCCCCATCAGATCCAGCTTCATATAGGCTCATTTCAATTTTAAACCATGATTATAAAATGCTTATGTCTATACTAGCTAAAAATAGTAAAGGTGTTGCCAAAATTGATGATATGGATCGTTGTAGTTTTGTGAAGAGGAGGCAAACATTTGACAACATTAATGGAACTATGATGACCCAGAGGGAAGCAGCATGTAAGAAAATATCACTGTTGTTAGAGGGTCTTGATACAGAGAATGCAACTGGCAGAGTGAGGTGGGATTTTATGAGTAGGGCAATGAAAACATCTGTATTCCCTGATATAATAATAAGGTAGGAGGATATATGAAGAATCAGAGGCAAAAATTAAAGTGGGAGGGTTCCTCTCTGATAAGTTGTTTTTGAACAGAAGAACCAGGCAGGGGTGTCCTCTTTCCCCTTTATTTTCTTTATATTTAGAGCCACGGGCAAAGAAAATAAGGGACCCAGAAATGCAAGGACATAACCGGTATGGTAATAAAGGAAAGTTGGCTTTATTTACAGATGATATTGTGTTGTACCTGGTAAAGCTGGAACAAGATCCCAATCAGCTCCTCACTAACACTCTTCAAAAGAAATCTTGATGAGTGGATGGGAAACAGAAAGTTTACCTTGGGGATCACTTCAGTGGCTCTGCTGGACAGAGGCACAGGGAAGTAATCTAAGGGGGCGGCGAAAGCCAACACATTCTGGCTAGGCTTATAAATGCCTTTGGGCAGATAGCCTAGTACCCACCTATGAACCTATGAACCTATGATATATCAGTGTTATGGAACATGTTGTGATAGTTTCAACTGCTTTTGGGATATAAAATGAATGAAGATGAAATAAAATCTATAGCTGGTTCACCGGTACCTATATTTATGGGGGTCACGATAAGATGATATATTTAGGAGTATGGATTAAAAAGGCTGTTGGTATGGCAGCTAAGGATATGTGGGAAGAGACTTAACAAAAAAATACAAAAATTAAAAAAACTGGAAGCTCCTGTGTATGGATATGGATAGTAAGGTAAAAACAGTGAAAATACTTTTAGTCCCTGTAATTTTTATGTATAGGTCAGGCATACTTTTATCAACCAGTGGACAAGCTGCGGGCAATAGTTAATAAAGAGTTGAAGTAATTTATCTGAGAGTGGAAGTGGGTATGAGATAAGAGGGATATGTTTACCCTACTAGTAGAACAATGTGGTTTAGGATTACCTGATTTGAAAGATATACAAAACTGCTGCCTGTAGATTCCACTAAGTTGCAAGCGGGCTTTCTATTTAGTAACTTCCACCTCTGTAAAATCTTAGACTGTATAAATGCAACTACTGTCTGTGTATAAATGTAAATAGAAATGTAACTGCTCTGTGTTTAACTGGAACTTAGTTTAATGCTACTGGAATTTCTTGTATTATTACTGTAAATTTTACAATTATTGTATTTCTTATTGCTGGAGCTTTTCTCCCCAGGCCTCCACTGAAAAAGGACCTGTGTTCAGTCAGACTTTCCCGGTAAATAAATGTAAAATAAATAAATAAATAAAATGCAATGTAAGCAAATGGAGCCTTTCTCCCTGGGCCTCCACTGAAGATGGGTATTACCCTGTTGGACTTTCCTGGTAAACAAAGACAAATAAATAAATAAATAAATAAATTTTAGACCTACACAATTAAGGTTCACATACATAAAATAAGCAGAAGGTTATAATTAAAAAAGGAAAGTGATGATGATGAAGCTGGGGGGGAGGTTCAAGAAATAAAGAGAATGGGATTCTGGATGTAGATCTTTAAGGAGAATAATAACAACCATACATAATATTATATTCATAAAGTAGCAGGAAGTATTCTAAGAACTAAGCCAACATAAGATTGAAGAAAGGAGACTTTGCCAATAGGAATGACTTCAAGACCTGAAAATAGGCCAGCAAAGGGGGGGGGGTATTTACTGGAGAAACCTGGTAAAGGAACCAATGTATTCTGAGCAAATAACTAGAGAGGGAGAGGTACTAGAATGGGATAAGGCCAAGAAGATGTGTGGACTGCAAGCTAGAGACTGCCTTTCCTGTCAGGGATTGATGTCAGGGTATAGGCAAAGAGAAAAGCATAGGGGATTCCTAAGCAAAAGACCAGCTATCGTGAGAGTTTTAGTCAAATCTAGGACAGAAGCTGCTGTTAAAAAAGGGATAATTAGTAGAGCATATAAAATATTGGATGATAACTAAAAGAATCAGTCAGATAACATTAGAAAAGACTGAGAATAGATACTGGAAAAGCAATTTACAAGATAACAATGGGAGGACGTATGTATGGCTCTCAAGTATGCAACAAAGTCCAGAAGGTTTAGGATCTTTGCTTGGAAGTGTTTGCATGGGGTAATTCTGTACCCCAAGCAAACTTGAAAGAATTTTTCCTCACTTAGATAGCAAATGTTGGAGGGATGATGGTGAAAAGAGGTAACTGGGAACATTGCTTTGGGAGTATAGTGAGTTGGCAAATTTTAAAAATTCACTACAAAGTACTCTGTCAGAAATATTGGCTGAGCATATGGCTCTAACAAAGGATTTTTTTTGAGCTGGAACACAGGATCAGAATTATCTAGATATAGTACGGCCCTTTTAAGTTTAATTCTGTTGGCTGCCAAAAAAGCAATTACCAGAAAAGGGAAAACAACATCTAAACCAACTGTATTTGAAGTACTGAACAGTATAAGAGAGATAAAAGAACTGGAAGAGGGATCTTAGGAAAAGGGAAGAAGCAAATTACATAGAAATAAATGGAAATTGTAGGAACAATACATGCAGAATAATGTTCAGGAGGAGGGGTGAGGTTTAAGGGAAGACAGGAATTCAACAATTAATGTAATGCTGGACTGAAGATAATTACAAGAGAAAGACAAGGCATGTGATGTATAATGTATGTAAACGGGAAAAAATAATATGTTTTGGTTTCTTTTCTGGTAATGTATGTCTGCCTGTGTTTAAGTGATACTTTAATAAAGGTGTTTAAAATGAGATTGTGCAAGTCAGGAGAGTGTGTTCACCAAACTGAATGTGCACTCTAATTCTGGCAATGTTTTATATTTTGCTGAAGATTTTAAACAAGTTAGCTTACAGCATGTTTTTTTCTGAACAATATCACTAAAATATTTAAATAATTTCTGAAGGCTGAATTATTGTAAAATATCTAGATTTTATTCATGATTGATAATGCATTCATGATGCTGCTCAGAGAAATGTGTTGTTAGATGTACTTCAAACTACTTATTTCCTGTTGCATTTTAAATATTGATGCTTTATAGGATCATAGCATGAACTATACTAGTAAAAATGTTCAGTTATATGAAGGAGAATTTACATTAGTCTGAAACTACCTTTTTTTCACTCTTTGCCTACATTGTTGGTTGATCACTATCCCCCCTCCATGGCCAGTCAGCATATCTCTTCCACATCACTAGGGCGAGAGTTTTTATTTATTTATTTATTTTACATTTGTTAACCGGGGGTGTCTGACTGACCCGAAAAGGCCCTTTTTCAGCAGAGGCCCGGGGATAAAAGCTCCACAAAGAAAAATTACAGACACATTTAGTTATTTAGACATGATCAGTATACACACAAATTACAGGAGACATGTTTTTACAGTGGTATGCGGCACATAAACAGTTACAGTGGAGAGAACAAACAAAAAAATATTAATTTTAAAAATAAAGGTAATTAATAGATTTGTGGTGTACAGCTGAAATTTGGAACATAGGTAGAATACATACATGGTACACAGGTACAGTACATACATTGCAGATTAGCCAGTGTTTGTGAGTAAGATTGAAAACTATTATCAAGTGCCCTAGATTTTGTATGTATGTGTTATCCGCTTTCACTAGCCTGGGGAGCAATCATGGCACTGCCAACTTTCCTTGAGATGTTGCCTGATGGGGTCTTTAAAGGAGGCTTTGGATGATGTGTTTTGTATGCCTGTAGGGACAGAGTTCCATTTTTTAGCCACTGAACTACTATATAGTGCATCTCCAAAGCTATTGTAGCTGTTGGTGACTTCTAGTCGTAGTTTGCTTGATGATCTAAGAGGCCTTTTGGCTGAGTGATGTTGTACTAGGTTTTTGAGGGCAGGACACTTATTGGGGAGGTAATAGATAGAATGACGGAGGCAGAGCTGATTGTAGGTTAGGAGGTTGGGCAGTTCAAACAAGTGGAGCTGTCTCAAAGCAGTACAGTGATGAGTTCTATATGAGCAATTTGCAGCAAAGTGGGCAATTCTGTTATAGCAGGCTTCCATTTTGCTTAGTTCAATTTTGTTGAGATTAGTCAGAATGGGAGATGCATAGAGTAGGGTGGATAGAAGTTGGGAGCGAGCAATGGCTGATCTTGTGTTGTTGGTAAGAAATGGTTTGATACGGTAGAGCGACCCCAGTTTGGCATGTACTTTTTTAATAGTTAAGTTGAGATGACTATCAAATTTTAGGTGGGAGTCTATGGTTATTCCCAATAGCTTAGCCTGTGCCACTGGAGCAACTGGAGTAGCATTAGTGGAGTAGATAGTGAATTGACTGTTAGTGTTTTTGTTAGAACTGGTTATAATCATAATCTGAGTTTTCTTT
The DNA here is from genome assembly GCF_019279795.1 of Protopterus annectens. NCBI lineage: Eukaryota > Metazoa > Chordata > Ceratodontiformes > Protopteridae > Protopterus > Protopterus annectens. The sequence continues at coordinate 167,408,308 of NC_056727.1, forward strand.
GGATTGAGGATAAGTTGGGCTTTGGTAAGGTAGTTTTCAACGTCAGAGAATGCTAGTTGAGTTGTTTGCAGGAGGGTGGGAATGTTTTGTGCAGCACAGATTAAGGTAGTGTCATCTGCATACTGAATTATAGATGCATGCTGTGTGGAAGTATGGAGGTCATTTGTGAAGACTGTGAATAGTAGTGGTCCTAAGGTAGAACCCTTTGGGAATCCTATAGTTATGGGCAGCTGAGGAGAGAGAGAATTTTCCCATTTCACAGCTTGGTACCTGTCAGTTATGTAGCTTTGGAACCAGGTAAGAGTGGAATTTGATAGATGATATTGGTTTAGTTCGTTTAGCAGGATTTGGTGTGAGACTGTCAAATGCTTTGGACATATCCAAAAAAAGAGTTGACACTTGTAGGCCTTCATTTTTGAGATGGTTTACTGTGTCTGTGAAGCAGAGGAGGGCTGTAGTGGTACTATGGGCAGGTCTGAAACCATGCTGAGTAGGTGACAGGATGTTGCTGTCTAGGAGATAGTTTAGCATCTGGTTATGGATGCATTTTTCTAGGATTTTGGCCAGGGGGATACATTTATAACCTGAGTTTTATAATTTCATTTTACCAATGTTTTCACTTTATGTGATTTTAAATGTCTTTTTTACATATGATTAACATTGTCACTATTCATGTTTGGAGCTTTTCTCCCCGGGCCTCTACTGAAAATGGACATATATCCAGTTAGAATAGCCCGGTCAACAAATGTAAAATAAAAATAAATAAATAAATAAAGCTATGGGTCTGTAGTTATTAAGTTCAGTGGAGGTCCCACCTTTATGTATGGGTGTAACATAGGATATTTTCCAGAGTTTGGGCACATAGTTTTCAACAATTGATCTGTTTATGAGAGTGGAGACTGGGATAGCAATAGCATCTGCTGTGAGTTTCAAGAAATAGCTGGGGAGTAGGTCTGCTGCTGTTGATGAGGTTTTTAGTTTGGAGAGCATGCTTTTGATTGAAGTGGTGGAAACTGTTTTGAGGGTAAAGCTTGTATTAGTGTTGTTTGTGTTGGGGGGGATAGTGAGGAAGGAACTGTCCTGTGATACTAAGGATAGAATTGAGTTCACAAAGTGGGAGTTGAATTGTGTTTCGATGGGAACTTTAGTGTCAGGGGTCGTTGGTTTGGGGGTAGCCTTTTGGGTGGATTTTAGTAGCTGGTTTACATTTTTCCAAACTTTTTGTGGGTTGTGTTGGTATTTAGTTTGTAATGTTGTGTAGTATGATTTTTTGTCCAGCCTAATGCATTTTTTTGCACAGTTGTGCAGTTCTTGGTACTTAGTTAGGCTTTGTGTTTCTTTGTTTTTTTGATAGTAAAGCCAGGCAGTGTATCTGGACTTGAGGATTTGTTTGGTTTCTTTACTGAGCCAGGGGTTTGTAGAGGTTCTAACCTTGATTTTGCGCAATGGAGCAACAGTGTCTAGGTGTTGTAGAAATGTTTTGTTGAAATATGCTACAGCCTGGTCAAGTGGGAGAGTTTTTAGGGGGGGTCCAGCCACAGTTACAGAGTAAAGTGTTGAGGACCTCAAGAGAGAATTTTTTTGTGTTTCTAGTGGATATATAGTTAGTGGTTTTGCATATGCTTGTTCTACTACGTATAAAGTATATTATGTTGTGTTCACTTCTGGGAGACTGCCTGTGTGAGGGTACAATGTGGGGTTGTTAGTTAGGACCCAGTCAAGGATGGATTCCCTTTTAGATTTTTTATCACATCTAGTTGGAATTTGGACTAGCTGCTCGTAGCCATGGAGATTTATTAGATTACTTGGTGGTTCTGATATACAGGTGAATCAATCTAGGTTGAAGTCCCCCAGAATAAGGGTTTCCTGTGAGTATGTGGAAGAACAAAAGGATAAGAAGTCTTCAAGGCTAGCAGGTGTATTACCAGGTGGAATATAGATCACAATTGTGGTGATGACCTTTTAAGGGTGAAGTTGCAGTTGTGAGATAAGTATGTCCCAATTATTGGGAGAGGAGTAGGAGTTTGGTAATTGATGGACAGTTAAGTATGACTTGTACAGTAAGGCAGTTCCACCCCCTTTACGAAGTGGCCTGTCTTGTCTAATGATATTGTAGCCGGTAGGGAGAACTTCTGAGTTAGCTATGTTTTTATTTAGCCAGGTTTCTGTTAAAGCAACTATGTTTGGGGAGTAGTGTGCTATTGTGGCCAGGAGTTCAGGTATTTTATTTTTGATACTTCTAATATTAATATTTAGCATTAAAAGATGGTTGGTTTTGCTGCTGTTGTTGATTTGCCCAGGGATGAAGAAAGTGGGGATGTTATGTTCTGACATTGGTGTTGGAGCAGTGTGAGTTGGGCAGGATGGATTTGGGCCTGGGTTGGGGTGGATATCCCCACTTAAGGTGAGCCTGGAGTTAAAATGGTTATACAGATGATGGAGTTTGGTGAGGAGTGTGAGAAAGTATTGTGTTTTTTTGAAGTAGTAATGAGAGCATATGTGTTCAGTCCTGAATTGGTCCGTTATGTAGTTCTTGAATAACTGTGGGCAGATATTATTATAATATGTGGTGTCTGTATATGAGAGTGCATAATGCAGTGTTGTGCTACTAAGTTTAGGGATATTGCTAGAGTGATAACTTGTGGTGTTGTAAAGAATTATGAGAAAACAGACTAGACTTAGTTGCATGATAGTCATGGTTATAAAGTTTAAGTTGTTTGTAGGTCGGGGGTCTGAATAGGAATTATAGGGTTGCACTATATGTGGATGGGGAAGTAGTGTGGGTGATGTAAAAAATGCCTAGTGGGAATGAGAGTGATTGGGAGTATTTTGTGTGGAGCAAGTTGTTGTGGTATAATGTGATATGACTTGAGGAGCTGTGATTGCTGGAGGTGATGTGAGGGTGAGCTGTGGGCGTAACTGTGATTACTATAAATGTAGAGGTAGTGGGGTGGGAGGTAATAGGGGGCAGGGCAGGGGAGCGGAGAGAGCCCGAGTGTTAGCGAGGGTGAATGGAGCGGGGCAGAGCCAACCAAGACAAAAGAAAACGTAAGTATTACTTTACAAATCTGAACACTTTTAAAAAAATTCCTGAGGTCTAATGGCTTACCAGCAAGCAGAATGTAATTGCTGAGGAGCACTTGTGTCCTGGTGGGAGACTAGAAATTTAAAGATGGCTCCATGCTCAGCAGGATTCTAATATAGACTTTGTATTGGGGGAGGGAGATAGCACAAGGGATGTAAACCAGGTGGAATGCAAAGAAACCAGAGAGGCAATCAGTGGAAATCAGTGAAGGCCTCAGAGGGGGTAAGTAATAATTCAAACTACCTGTAAAGTGAAGGAGAGAAGAGACAGCAAAGTTTATTAAGGTTGGGAGTGTGTCTTCACATTGACTTGCTGATTAATAACCAGTTTGTGCACATATTAGAGTAGGGAGATACATTAGCAATGAAGGGGAATGTATAGAGATGCAAATAAACAGGTGGGCTTCCAAGTGGTACAAACTAAGGCAGAAAGCACTGAGAGGGCTGCTTGATGGTTAATTTAGTCACAGGGATGTGAATTAAATGTATACTGTCTATTGGACAGTTAGGATTACTGTACTAGTGGGGGGGGGGACACAAGACTACAACAGTCAGTTTTATTAGCAAGCTGAGAACTACTAAGAAATACTGCTAATGTAATAGCTTCACTCTCATAAAACATACAAGTAGAATGCCTGGGTGGACTGACCCTGCTCTTGAGGCTCAAAATGTATATCCTTGTTTAGTTTGCAGTACTGATTCCTTCTTATACTGTATGGGTGGAGTGGTAGCCACAGACTGCAGATTTGCATGAGTGTGCTCTGAAGAGAGAGAGAAAAAAAGAGAGGATGAAGCTAGTAGGAGACAAAGACAGGTCAAAGGAAGTAATTAGGAGATAGGATGGTGTAAAAGATACAAATCTGAGGATAGTGTGGATAAAGCAGGAGAACAGATGCTACTGCTACAGTTTGAGAGTGCTTCAACAGTAACCACATCACAGTGCCATAACTTACTTTGGAAACAGGTTAATAAATCATGCACAATACATTTATCAGCCAATTATCCTGTGCATACAAGAAAAAGGAGTTGACCAGGAGGGGCCATCATTCAAGCAGCCATCAGGATAGTTTAAGGTTTTATTCCTTTTGTTTCTCCTATCCTTATCACATACAGCCAGTGAGGCATAATGGAGGGGTGTGCAGTGGGATGATGGTAGGGGAAGTCCCTTCACTTCTGCAAGAGACATTCCCTCCAAGCATTCCTGCCTATATCCTGAGACAAGAGCAGTCACCTTGATGACCTCTTCCATAAAAATAGCATCACCCAGTGTTTCCTGAGTGCAATCAACCCCATACTTTCCCCTGGGAGGGGTGAGTAGGCCACTGCTGTTCACCTCTCCCCTTCCTTTCCTAGCTCCTCAAATTCCAGGGCCATTAGTTAAACCCTAGTCCCTGGTATAGAGTCAGGAATTTGTACCAGTCCAATGGAATGCAATGAAACTACATTTTGGGAGAACAATATAATAACACTAGTATAGTTCATCCGTGGGCAGCCACGGTGGTGCAGCGGTTAGCATTGCTGCCTCACAGCAAGAGGTTCTCCAGTTTGATTCTCAGCTGGGGTGCCTTCTGTGTGGAGTCTGCATGTCCACCACGCAATTGCATGGGTTTCCTCTTGGTGCTCTGGTTTCCTCCCACATTCCAAAGACATGCTGCAGGTGGACTGGACACTCTAAACTGGCCCTGTGTGTGTGTGTGTGTGTGTGTGTGTGTGTGTGTGTGTGTGTGTGTGTGTGTGTGTGTGTGTGTGTGTGTGTGTGTGTGTGTGTAAGGTTGTGGGCCAGGCTGGCAACTTGACGCAGTAAATCTCCACTGCCAATCATTCTGCGGGCTGTTGTTCCACTGTAGTGACCCCTAATGAGAAAAACCAAAAGGAGAAGAAGTGTAGTTCATCAGTAAGGATTGTCTAGAAGATGTGATGAAAACTGAATTAAAAAAATAAAAAAAATGAGAACAATATGGGCATGTCTGAAAAGTTCAGAAGGTCCCATAGAATATGTACTGTTCTGAAAACGTTATAGGGCTTATAACAGTTCCTATAGCAATTCCCCATATGACAGTGAATATGTGTTGTTGGTGAACAAACATGATTTGCTATTTCCTTCTTTTTGTATGTAAGGTGTTTGAAGGAGGCAGTGGTAGGCTTAGTTGCTAATGGACCATATTCTTTTTTAGGCATATTTAATTAAGAAAGAAAAGGCTGAATACTTTTAAAATGACATTGTAAAATGGTAAGTAGCAGTGGCGGCTTGTGCCATCGGGCGGCAGGACTGCAGCCTCCCCAGCTGTGGAAAGAAAAACTAATTTCAAAAAATAAAATATATATTTTTATTTTTGTAGTCTTCTCCTACTACGTACTCTGTACATGCTGGCTGCTGCTTAGCTGTCCAACTGACAGACTCATGCTGTTATTAGTCCCGGAACTCGAACTGTACATGCTCATCCAGTTCCTGGTTTTAAAAAAAAATAGCTTTTGTAAATCTGGACTGCTGTAAAAGCAGTCCAGATTAAAGAGAAAATGCATCAGTGTGATGCCCAGAAGTCTATGCAGTTTGTAACCACAGTAAAGTAGAAGAAGATGGGACTGCCACGTCCGCAGTCATGTGCGTGATGTGGATGGCTGGATGGGTACTGATTGGTTCTAACTCTCTTCTCTTTCGGCACTTTGCATGCTGGGAAAAGATTGAGAAACAGTCAGTACTTTGGTTTAGGCTTTACTCACAGAGTTGAACTTCATAGCATCGATCGTGGAGGATCTAATCTGGACATTGACTGAGGCGCTGAGAGAGAGAGATGACTGAGAGATTCAGTACTCGGTAATAATATAACTTCAGCTACCTACAGAACAGATTTCATTTCAGTTTGCACTGTTTGCTTAGTTTGATACATTTTTGATGTCAGATCTCACCCTAAGCAGTCAAATCTGCCTGTAAACAGTAAACTTAAAAGAGAAAACTCTGTCAGTAAAAGGCAAAGCTAGGGGCCATCTAGCAGCATAAGCATTTGTTAAAAAGACTCCAGCCTTGTAGTCTAGAACTAGGTAAAGCAGTTATTGAAGTGACTGGGTGCATGATACACGTAATTTTCTTAAACTGTACCACTGAAAATAAATGTCACTACCTACTGCATGGTTCTATTGTATTACTGCAGAACAAAATGGAGGCTGAATCTATTGTTTTAAAACTGCATAATGAAAAAAAATAAAAGTAAAGAATGAGGTTATAAGCCACTATGAGTCTTAACAAGTGAAAACACATGCTACTTTTTCCTGCTGCCCTGCAGTATTCACAAGTGCTCGAAAGTATTACTCTGATGAGTATAATTACTTTTTATGTAGGAACCAATGTTTAATCATAATTATGAACTCCAGACTATATATTACAGACAGCGGGATACAAGGCTTGTTGTCACTTACTTTATAATGTTGAGTAGAATACACACAGTCACCAATTTCTGACCCTGTGCAGCTCTGAACTGAATGCCGTCCCTCCAATCATATGATATTCCCAATAAGCATATGACTTATCATGTCATGTTAAAATGCATACAAGAAAACTACATAAATGCTTTTAAAAATAATTGCTAAGATGTTTTGATACTGGTTATCTATTGATTAGAGTGTGAACCACAGAATAATTAGGATGCATTGCTTTCTTTTTTTCACTAGTAAGGGTAATGGGGCCCTTGATCAACCACTTGCTGAATGCATGCAAGTAAAAGTGATTGCTGAATGTAGAAAAACATGACTGGCTTGTGGTAAATAAAATAATCAGGGGCAGTAGTCCAGAGGAAGAATGCAAACCAGGCTTAGAGAGTAAGAGGAAGGTGGGCTGGAAATGAAGATGATGGCCAAGAACTGTTTGTAATTTTATCACAGATGATGTGACTTGCTAGAAAACTTTCACTTGTCAACAGCATTGTTGTGAACATGTAGATGTTTCCACCTGGAGAGATAGCTGATCTTCAGGTCTGCAGAAGTTTTTGTGTGTGTGTGTGTGTGTGTGTGTGTGTGTGTGTGTGTGTGTGTGTGTGTGTGTGTGTGTGTGTGTGTGTGTGTGTGTGTGTGTACAGATTTTTGCATCACATTTTGGTCCATTTTTCATAAAATTGTGGTTTTCTGAAAAATTAGTGGCAGATCATTAAAAATTGAAGTTAGAAAATAATGACAGACATTTGAGTTTTGGATTTCATACCCTTCAGAAAATTCATACTAATGCAAGACCTACTATTTTATTAACTTTCTAAGTTTGTAAGAGCAATATTTAAAAATTGTCCTTATTGGGCATTTGTCCCACTTTTATTTATGGCTTTGTCCAGATTTCTTGCACTGAGGTTGAGAGTATGACAAATGTGTCAGGGCCATCACCGTCAGCCAGAGAAATTTCAAATTGTGGCATACTTGTTGTACCCCACTCCCCCATATAGTGACTTTGGATGTGTCCAAGCAAGGCAAGGAGCAGTTATGCAGTGTAAGTGTGCAGACGGAGTATCCCCCCATCCACAGGAGACACAAGTACTACAGTGGGTTTTCATCTGTCCTTGATTTTGCAGAATGTTCTGGTTTTTCTGTCATATTTTATACTGTTGATTTATGGTTCTTATTATTCAGAGAATGCATGTTGTTGCAGTGCCTGTTGCTCTTTGTTTAAGTAACAATGCTTTATTGACTATCAGGTAAGCTAGTCTGATTGTAAGATGCAAGTAAACTTTAATAAGCATACTGTTAAAGAATTATCAACATTGAAGACTTTTTTGTTGTTGCCATGCAGAGAATATTTACATAACTAGATAATGTATAAGCCTTAGGTATTGAAATGCATATGACAGTATTTGTAGTAAAGGACAGGATTACAGTATTTTTAGAATTTCACTATATTTGTTGGAGACTTGCAGTCATCTTTGCAGGCTTTACCCATAAACTAAACAGAATGCCAATCTATCATGTGTGGTCCATAACCTGTGCAGTAATCCTTTAAGCAATTTATCTTAAGCTTGTTTCTTGTTTGCTGTTCACTTTTTACTTTGATCATATTTTCCCCATGGAATAAGTAGATAGTTGTTGTCAGGCAGCAGGTCTTTTTTGGATAAGAAATATTTTTACAAGTGGGGGCATCACAGAGATTGCTACTTTCAGTATATTACTTGGTACTTTTATAAAGCTGAATATAAATTATAATTAGAACTGCAGTGCAAGTAGAAGTGGTTTGAGATGAGTGATGCTTGTTTTTTATACTTAATTTTGACTGGCATTCCAGTAATGTATTTAAAAAATAATTTATTTTTTCATGGCTCACGAACTTTTTGTTTCCATCTAAATATTAAGTAAGCTGTTATGTAGCCAATGCATTGAAATATTTTTTTTCTTCTCCACTTCATTTTGTGTTGATTGGACTCTCATAATGACAGTTTGGCACCCAGGGCAACGTATTTAATTAAAGTCTAGTTTTTGTGGTTTTGATCATAGCTCTGCACCTTTCTAGTTGGCCACACCCCTTCCCATTGGCCCCACCCATTCATAGGTTTATAGGTGTGTACTAGGCTAATGACTCTGGAGCCTTTACAAGCCTAGCCATAGAAGTAACCTGGCATTGTGCTGCCTGACGTTAGTTTCCAGTGCCTCTGTCAAGTAGAGCCACTGGAGTGATCCCCAGGGTGAACATTCTATTACCCATCCAAGATTTCTCTTGAAGAGGAACAGCAAGGTGCTCTGCTTGACATGCAAGGGAAGTCTATTCCAGAGCATGGGCAGTCTCTGGGTGAGGAACCCGTACCTCCAGCATGTTCTGCTGATTGTGGTAATGAGGTTGAGGTCTCTGGAGCATGTGGTGCGGAGGGATTGGGATTTCTTTAGATGTAGCATTTCTAAAAGAGCTCAGCTGTCTCCTGCAGCCACCCTTTGATTTGAAGTCACCAGCCACCACTGATAACTGGATAATGAGGAGGTGGGTGTACCCAATATTGTTTATGTGCTAAAATGGAGGTAAACTTGTTTTAATGTTAAGGTGGAAATCCCTATATAAAGTTTATGTGGAAGTAATTTGTTTCATAATATTATTTAAAAAAAAGAGGATTTACTTCAGACATCATTAGCTCCAAGAGTACATGTTAGTTATGCCCTTTAATGATAATGCATGTGTATTAGCTTAGGTCCTTCTACCAGGACTAGTTACTCTGCAAGAAGCTGTTTGGCTAATTATGGCTACAGGGAAGCTCCTCCGACTGTGATTTAAACAGAGCAAAACTGGGTAAGACTATGATTTCATACCAGAATAAAAAAAAATCATACAGAACTGAAAAGTTTTGTTCCCTTTTAAAATCAGTGAAAAACACAGAATCCCTTGTACCCCTCCCATGTCTCTGTCCTTCTCTCTCCCCTATATCCTGTAATATTCAATAAGCAGTTCCCATATCCAACCATGCAAAGAAGATCCTATGTGAGCTATTGTTCACCATCAGATTTCATAAATGAATACAGACAATACCTTACGTATTACTACTGTAGCTAAGATTTTGAACTTTTTCTGTGTTTTTAGCTCCTCTGGATCAATATAATCTTTATAAGGAATAAGTAAGTAGCACATGCTGTCAAAAGGAGTCGTTTAATCCAATAATCTGCCCAGTAGATGTGAAGGGATTTAAAGCTCCTAACCTTGAATCCTAAGTAAGTAACACTGCACAAAAACACAGGCCATTTGCATTACTGTAACAAAATTTAATCTTGATTCAATATATTGTAAATAATCACTGGGGTGTCTGACACATCTAAAGTAAAAGAAACGTTGAACTAGGATGAAGCACTATTATTCATTTTTATACATGGAGCCTTTTTGATTTACAAATAGGCCTAACAATGAGGAAAAATGAAAGCATTTAGGGTAATTAGATCCAAGATGAAAGACATTCTCTAACTTTCTGTGCAGACATTTTACTAATCCTAACAAACCCATCTGTATAATATCATCTCATGGTTTCCAAAGTGATCTGCATACACACACACACACACACACACACACACACACACACACATATATATATATATATATATATATATATATATATATATATATAAATACATATATATATATATATATATATATATATATATATATATATATATATATATATACATACATAAATACATATATATACATATATGTATCATTCTAAATCCCAACAAAACTAAGCTTCTTCTCTTCTACCCATCAAGACATCCCTCATCTTGCCTGTCTTTTAATATCCTAGCCAAAAATAAAACTATTATCACCCCTATAGCACATACTAAACTGCTAGACGTTGAAATTAACAATAACTTGAAATTAAATATTCACATAGCTCAAACCATTAAAAAGGTCCTCAAGAAACTAGGTCTTCTATACAGAAATAAACAATTTCTAACAAGAAAGACAAAAACTATTATTGCTTGCACACACCTCTTGTCAACTCTCTTATACACCTCTCAATTTTAACCAGCCTCCACAAAACTGATCTAAACAAACTGGAATCTTGTTACAATAAAATTGTCAAGCTTTCCACTTATGCCTCATACAGGACATATCACTGTACATCTCTTAAACAGCTAAAATGGCTAGAACATCCCCTACTGCTACATTTTAACCAATTAACATTTGCCCACAAAATGCTGCATCAACCAAATAAAACTCCTGCTCTCCAAAACCTTATACAACCACCACTTCTATCCCTACATTCCAGTAACAAATTACGTCTAGACATCACCAAAGCTAATAACTCAGCTGGGGAATCACTCTTTTCAAACTTCATTCCTAAAATATGGAATAAACTGCCAACCGCTATAACCTCCAACTACTCTATACTACAATTTAAGAAAGTCCTAATATCACACTTAATAGATACTTAGCTCTGTTCTTACAACTGTCCTGGATAGGCCTTACTTCGGTTCCCTTTATAGGTTCATAGGTTCATACTAGGCTATCTGCCCTAGGGCATTTATAAGCCTAGCCAGAATGTGTTTGGCTTTCACTACCCATTTTAAATTAATTTTGCTATGCCCTTTTTCGAGGTTAGTATACTGTGCCTCTGTCTAACAGTGACACAGAAGTGATACCCGAGGTAAACTATACGATCCCCACTCCACTCATCGAGATTCCTCTTGAAGAGTGTCAATGAGGGACTCTGCCTAACCTGGACTGGGATTTTATTCCAGAGTGAATGGAGCCTCTGGGTTATGAATCTGTCCCTCCAGCATGTCCTATTTATTTCAGTGCTGAGGTTCAAGTCTCTCGAGCGCGTAGCTCGATGGGATTTGGATTTTCTGAGGTGCAGCATGTCCATTAATTCCGTGTTGAACATGGCTTTATACGTCAGGCACAGATTGCCTCTGAGCAGGCGGTATGCCACTGAGTAGAGCTGGAGTTTCTTTAACCGGGCAGCATATGGCATCTGTTTGAGCCCTTTGATCCTCTCGGTGAGGTACTTTTGGGGTCTTTCCAGTTGCTGCAGGTGTCTGGTAAGGTACATCCCAAAAGGGGCATTGTACTCAATTATGGGCCTGATGAGGGATGAGTAAAGAGGCACGATGACCCCCCTGATCTAGATGTGAATCCCTTCATGATTAGGTGGGCTATATAAAATGTTTTTCTAACCAGTTTGGCCACGTGGTTGTCAAATGAGAGATTGCTATCAACTTGGGTCCCCAGGTCCCTAATTACTTCTTCTGTACTTAATGGATTACCACCTATGTGGTAATTTGTGGGCACTTTGTTTTTGCCAAAGGGGATGACTATACACTTTTTGGCATTTAGCTTGAGGCCATGGCTTTGGCACCAGTTGTCTGTTTCTATGAGGCCCTTTTGGAGGATGCTTGTGTCGGCTGGAGAGTCGATTATGGTGCCCAGTTTGCAGTCATCTGCGAACTTGGTCAGCCACAGTCCTTCTGTGTTGGCCTGTACCTCTCAGAAATATATACGAACAAGAGAGGTCCCAGGACTGAGCCTTGTGGGACGCCACTTGTAACTGGTTTGGAGTCTGACATGGCTCCAGCAATTCTAACCATGTGGGTTCTGTCCTTGAGCCAGTTTGCAACCCATCTAGTGACATAGGGGTTTATATTTAAGCTGGTGAGCTTATCTATAATGCCCGAGTAGGGTATTGTATCGAAGGCTTTTGCGAGGTCCAGGTAGGCTGTGTGGACCACCTTCCCCTCGTCAATGGCCTTGGTGACTGTTTCAAAGAAATTGACCAGGTTTAAGAGGCAGGATCTGCCCTTAACAAAGCTGAACTGGGTAGGATCCAGTGTCTGTAGGTCCCCAATATCTTTATTTATGAGGTCCATGATGATCTTTTCCATAGCTTTGCAGACCAAGCTAGTCAGGCTTATGGGGCGATAGTTTCCAGGATCCGTTGAGGCACCACCTTTGTGGAGAGGGACCACTGTTGCTGTACGCCACTCTTTGGGTACATATCCTGTAGGCTGAGATTGAACAGTAGTTTTATGTTTGGGTTTAGCTCTTCTTGGAGTTCATGTAGGACGCAGCCTGGGACACCGTCTGGTCCCATTAATGCTGTGTTTTTTGCTTTGGAGAGGGCGGCTCTTACCTGAGCATCTGAGATGTCAGGGGGCAGCACTCTGCTGGGATAGATATTTGCCCTTTTTGTTGCAGGGGGGAGAAGTCTGCACTGAACCTGTCAGCTAGGATGTTGGCAATGTCTGTGGGTTTGGTGTATTTTTTGTCATTTTGGACTAATTATGAGCATATCTGGGAATTCCCACCCAGGTTCCTAACATAACTAAAGAAAGCCTTGTGATTATCCTTAGTGTCCTGTGCAATTTTTCTCTCGAAGCTGGCCTTAGACGATTTTATGAGTGCCCGTAGTTTTTTGCTAATACTGATCAGAGATGCCTTCCCTTTTTGGGATTTTGCTCTATCATGTAGTAGCTTCCTCCTTCTATTGTATAGTTTGTTTATGGCTGGGGTCCACCAGACAGGACGCCTGCCTTTGGAGGATTGGGTCTTGGTTTTAATTGGGATTGCATGATCCATGCATTCCTGAAGGTGTTCATAGAATGCATATATAAAGGATTCTGCGGTCTGGGCCGTATTTTCCACAGGCCCGGGGGCTTTGAAGGATTCCACCTTGGTTTGAGGAGTGTGAAATTTGCTTTAGAGAAGTTTTTCACTGTGGTTTTCTGGGCAGGGGATGGGGTCGGGATGTGAATATCCAGTGAGATTAGTTTATGGTCTGATCTTACCAGTGAGGGATACACTTCTGGTCTGGAGCATAGAGCCCCCATGTTGGTGATGATCAGGTCCAGTATGTTTTCCCCTCTTGTGGGAGTGGTAACAAGCTGTTCCATAGCATTTGAATTTATAAATTCTAGGAACCTTTGGGCTAGGGTGTTGGAGCTAGAGTAATGCTCCCAGTCTATGTTTGGGTAGTTGAAGTCGCCCAATATAATGGTGTTTGGAGAGACCTTCATATTTTCCAGTGTTCTCAGGAAGGCCGAGTGGGGTTCCTGGGTTTGGGAGGGTGGTCTGTAACAGGCTATAAAATCCATCATTACGTAAATGTTTTTGGTGAATATTTTCATTATTTCTCACTTATTTGTCAATGTCTGCAATGTTTGTTATCCTAATACTGGAGCTTATCTCCCCAGGCCTCCACTGAAAAAGGACCTGTGTCCAGTCGGACTTTTCCAGTAAACAAATGTAAAATAAATAAATAAACATCCTTTTAAAATACTAGATAGTGAACACCCATGATGAAAGCTTGCAACTCAGATACATTTTTGCAGATGTTAGAGCAATAAGAAGTACAGTTTTCCAAGTAAAGAACCATAATCCACCACATCAGTGTGTTCAGATGGAGACATGGTTAGTTTTTTCCAGCATAATATTAAGTTCCCAAGAAGAAACCACTTTCTTTCTCGATGGTCATATGTGTAAAACTCCTTTCAAGAATTGTTTAACTAAAAACAAAGAGAACAAGGGTAGAGCCATGGAGCAATTTGCTGATATGACCACAAGATGAGCCCTGACAGAGGAAGAAGATAGGCCAGAGAATAGTAACTGGCACAAATGTTTGAGAACCACTAGTACATAATCCCTATTAGGGCCTCTGTTATTGGCAAGAAACCAATTAAACAGTTGTTTCCACTTGCCAATATATGATTTCTTAGTTGCAGGTTTTCTAGCCTCCTTTGTACCTGCTTCATGTCCTCATGAAAGAAGTGCCTAAAAGGTATCAGAACTGAATGATCCAGGAAGTCAGTTGCAATTGTTTGAAAATGGAGTGTATCAAACACCCCTTGTCTTGTATGAGTAGATCCAATCTGTGGGGAGGTTTGTGGCAAATGCCCTGGCCAATTTCATAAGAGGGGAAAACCGCTGTTGCCCAGGACTAAGGGGAGTTACCACAAAGATCTTTGAAGAGTCCCTCTGAATTTTGAGACTGACCCTATATATATGTAGAAAGAGTGAATATGCCAACCCCATGCAGACAATGGCAAAAAGTGGGGTTAGCGATGATGACTATGGTGGCAGTGGTGGTAGAAATGCATCTGTTCCCTTGGTTTATGTGTAAGGAGTCCTGGAACAGAATCTGGTTAGGTATCTGTTTTGAAAGGAGGTGAACAGATCTACTTGAGATGCACCCCATAACTGGATCAATCCCTGGAAGACCATCTCATGTAATCTTCATTAGTGAGGGTCTATCCTGGTCCTGCTCAGCCTGTGTGCCACTACATATTGCTCTGATTAAATGTAAGATGCTTGGAGGATCTAGAAATGCTTAAGAACTACCTCCCAAGTTATCATCACAAGTCCACACAGAGAGAAATACATGGTGTTCCTCTGCTAGTTGAAGTGCCACATCTACAGTAAGTGATGTTGTCTGTCATCACATCCTAGGGTTCCTGAGACAACAGATAAGAAAGATATATTATTGTATAGATCATACTCCATTGACATCTATGCGCTTTGGTGTGTCTGACATGGCCCATACACCACACCTTTTTACCCTCATTGAAACTGCCCCCCAAGCTAATTCTGAGGCATTATCTGGTACAGACTGTGTTGGGATATGAGGAAAAAAGGACAGCTGAATTCTGAATTACATGTATTCTCCATCCATGCAGTTCCTTCTTGATAAGACCCTAAATTGGCATCTGACATTCCAGAGAATAATGTTGGGTTATCATGAACCCAAGAAATTCAGTCCTGTATGATGGAGTCAAAGATAGGTTTTGAATATTTATCTGGAGCTTCAAACTGGTGAGGAAGGAGACAATCCATGTTAAAGACTCATGATCTCCGAGAAAAGATTCTGAAAAGCTAAGAAAATGTTCTAAATAAAGACAGAAAATGCCCTGCTAAAGTCCACAAAGGGCTATTCAAGGGCTAGGTTCTTTGTGAATTCTCTTAGAGCTGTAGATAATCCAAAGGTTAATACATAGAACTGATAGTGTGACCCAGACACAGATAATCTGAGATGGGAACTTGTCACCAGGCAAGTTATTTCTTCTGAAGCAGAAACAATCTGAAATAAACACCTTTGTCCCTGTGGCCTAAAGGTACTAGGTCTACTACTCATAGAGTTAGCATGTGATTACAAAGGGAGAGATTGAGGTCATGTGTCTGGGACAGAGTTAGAGATATAGTGGCAGCAGGAAAGGTGGGGGGTGGAGAATGTAGGTATAGTCACTCATTCTAAATGGGTAGATTGTCCCCATTTCTGAAATAATCCCCCTGTTTTGTTAATGTTGATCCCATCCTGCCATCTTTTCCCTTGTGCCTTGTTTGCCAGAAGTAGGCAGGAACTATTTAGATAATTTTCTGTAGGAAAAAGAGAGGACTTCTTTGATTTATAGATTTATAGTTTCATAGGAGGTTACTAGGCTAGCAACCCCAGAGCCCTTACATGCCTGGCCATGTTAATCACAAGTATCCCCATTTGTTCTTTTTTGGGTAGTTCGCAGAACAAATTTATGAACACAGCAGGTCTGTGATCAACACCGGCTACCCCTGTCCATAAGGGACATGGGTGCCACCCCAGGGGCAAATTTGCGGTCTCCCATCCAATTATCTAGGTTGCATTTGAATAAGGTCAGTGAGGAGCTCTGTTTTTATAAGGAGTCTATTCCATAGAAGGAGCAGTCTCTGGGAGACATATCTGTCTCTCCACCATGATCTGTTAATGTCACAGTCTAGGTTGAGATCTCTAAAGCGAGTGACTCTTAAGCCATTTGACTTGTACATGTGCAGCATTTCCATTAGGGCAGGGTTGGAGATTGTCCTATACGCCAGGCACAAGTCACTTCTCAGCAGCCTATAAGATACAGAGTAAAGTGAAAGGGCCTTCACCTGTCCACACAGGTCATAGTTTAGAGACCCTGTATTTTCTTAGTAAGAAACCTCTAAGGTCTCTCCAGCTGCTGCAGGTTTCTGGTGAGATACATGCAAAAGAGTGCATTATATTCTATTAGTAGTCTGATGAGAGTCGATTACAGTGGAGTTATAACATCCCTTGACCAGGATGTTATGCCCTTGCTTATGAGGTGCGCTATGGAGAAGGCTTTTCTTACAACTGTGGATGCCTTTGCTTATGAGGTGCACTATGTAAAAGGCTTTTCTTACCACTGTGAAAACTTGGTGGTCAAAGTTCAGATTGCTATCAACCTGTGTTCCCAAGTCTTGCACCACTGGATTGGAACTCGGGGGGGTGCTGTCAGTATTGTAATTTGTAGGGAATTCTGTTTTGTCAAAGGGAATAATAATGAATATTTTTACATTTAGTTTTAGACCATGGCTTTGGCACTAGTCATTTGTTTGTGTTAGACCTTCTTGTAATGCATTGACATCATTGGGGTCTCAATGACTGCTTCCAGTTTGCAATCATCAGTGAACCTGGTAAGCCTAAGGCCATCTACTTTGGCCTGTACTTCTGAGAAATAGATGCCAAACAGTAAGGGCCACACCATAGACCCCTGTGGTACTCCATTGGTGACAGGTCTAATGGTGGAGGCTGAGTCACCAATTCTGACAGAGTGTGTTCTGTCGGAGAGCCAGTTGGCTACCTATCTAGTAACATAAGAGTTAATCCCTATTGGGAAGAGTTTCTCAATTTTGCCAGAGTGGGGAATTGTGTCAAAAGCTTTGGCAAGTTCGAGATAGACTGTGTGCACTGTCTTACCTTCATCCATGGCTTTGGTGACATTCTCAAAGAAGTCTACCAGGTTTAATAGGCATGATCTACCCTTAACGAAGCCAGACTGGGTTGTGTCCAGCATTTGGAGGTTGCCTATGTCCTTGTTGATAAGGTCCATGATAATTTTTTCCATAGTCTTGATGATGAGACTGGTTAGATTTATAAGTCTGTAGTTCCCAGGGTCAATTGATGCCCCACCGCCTTGTGCAGGGAAATTTCTGTTGCTGTTCTCCATTCTGCAGGCACATAGCCAGTTCTCAAGATATGATTAAAGAGAATGCCAAGTGAGTCTGCTAGTTCTTGTTTTAGATTGTTTAGTAAACAACCTGGTATATTATCTGGTCAAATTGAGGCCGTGTTTTTAGCCTTGGCGAGTGCAGAGATGACCTGTTCTCTAGAGATACTAGGCAGTGGACTGGTGTCAGGTATGCTTTGGGATATGGTAGGTGGGGATGAGGGGTGAAGTTTGTGCTGAATCTGTCAGCCAGCAGGTTGCCAATATCTTCTGATGTAGTATGAGTGATCCCATCTACAACCAGTTCAGCACATAGCTGGGCATTCCCTTTTAGACTTCAGATGTAGTTAAAAATGCCTTATGATTATCCTTAGCTAGGGATGTGATTTTAGTTTCAAAATTTGCTTTAGAAGACTTTACAAGATTTCTGATTTTCCTGTTTAGGCTTAGGAAGGAACTCTTCCTCTGCAGAGTGATATCCCTCTTGCTTTTGGACAACAGTTTCTTCCTCTTGTTATATAATCTGTTTATACTTGAAGTCCACCACAATAGCTCGTTTTTATAGGAAGACCTGGTTTTGAACAGATCAGGTACAGCAGAGTTTATGCAGTTGCTTAAGTGTTTGTACAGGGCATTTGCATACACTTCTGCATAGTGATCATTGGTGTCTGTGATTGTAGGTGGTATGGAGCTTTCTATAACATCACTTAGTATGCTGTAGTTAGCTTTGATGAAGTTTTTTATAATTTTTGTTCCTGTGAGAGTGTCAGTTCCTGTAGTTACTTCAAACGAGACTGATTTGTGGTCTGATCTAACCAGGGAGGGCATCATGCATGGGGAAGTACAGTGATCCCCTCCATATTGATAAGTACTATGTCCAGAACATTAGAGCCCTTAGGGGGGTGCAGACTATCTGTTCCAGAGCAATTGTGTTAACAAAGTCCAGGAACCTCTGGGTGAGTGTGTTTCTGCTCATGCATGTCCCTCAGTCTATGGAAGGATAGTTGAAATCTCCCATGACTAAGGTGTTAGACTGTATGGCGAGGGATTCCAGTAAATCAAGGTAGATGGTGTGCTTGTCCTGGTTCATGGTGGAGGGTCTACAGCTAGCAATGATGTGGTATGATACTTTCCCAAATGGAGTAGTTCAAGAGAGTCATGCTGTTTGACCAGTCTCGAAGTGTATTTGGTTTTAATGAAGAGGGATACACCTCCACTTTTGGTTTCTTCACACTCATTTTGAGATCTGAAAGTGTGGAAGACCTTGTAGCCTTGGATGGCTGAGGTGCTCTCAGCAACTTTGAACCATGTCTTGGTAGCTGTTTGACCAGTCTTGAAGTGTATTTGGTTTTAATGAAGAAGGCTACACCACCACTTTGGGTTCCTTCACACTCATTTTGAGATCTGAAAGTGTGGAAGGCATTGTAGCCTTGGATGGCTGGGGTGCTCTCAGCAACTTTGAACCATGTCTTGGTAACTGCACAGATGTCAGCATCCTCCAAGGTGAGGAGTGCCTCCAGAGAGTCCAGTTTCATGTTTAAACTCCAAGCATTAAGCAGCATGACCCTGTTTTTGTCTCAATTAGACTTGTTATATTGGAAAATTTGTTGTTTTGACATTGCTTAAAGTACTATGGGGAGGCAAGGGAATTTGCCAGTATTCAAAAGCCTAGGGGGACAGGTGCAGACCACCTCTAGCCAGACCTCTCAACCATACCAAATTACTCGTTTTTTACCGAGTTTTGGGGTCCAAATGAAGGGGTGCCATGATTCCAGAGTGGCACCCCTTCATTTCTGATTTTTTTCTTTTAGTTTTATTAATTTTTTTCAAAGTTCACACTGTTGAAGCTGACATCAGCACATGTGCGATAACTTCATCTCCATCAAGGCTATCAGTCAGTAGGAATTGAGCTCCTTGAGCTCACATCGTCATTTCCGGCGAGCAGGAAACATTTGGATTTTTATTAGCAGCAGCCAAGTGCAGGAACATGGTTACATGGAGTTTAGATGTATTACCCATTCATCAGACTGTTTTGGAGTTTAGATATAGCAGCCACAAATGCACTCATTGCATTGCAAGAGTGAGCAGGACATGTTTGGGGCAATGCACAAGCAGGAGTGGATGTATCTTTGCAGTTTGCACAATTGGATTTATTTCAGCAAGCAGGACATCGTGAGCAGGATTGGAGTCAGGGCAGATTAGCAGGTTTGGACTCAAGGTGTGTGTGTGTGTGAAAATGCCCGTGTATTGCACCTGGAGACTAGAGGTATGCAGGCTCAAACCCTGTACCTTTGGTACAGGGTAAAAAGAGTCTAAAGTCCCTAGCTACCATTTCTGAGCTTTGTCTAGATTTTTTGAGCTAAGAGTTGAGAGCTAAGGCTTTGTTGTTTGTCCAGGTTTTTTGTGCTAAGAGTTGAGAGCTATGGTGAGTGAGAAGTGAGAACTGAATTTGTTTTCCCACATTATTAGCTTTGTCCAGGTTTTTTGTGCTAAGAGGTTGAGAGCTATGGTAAGACGTGATAATTGAATTCACTACATGATAGACATTAAGTTTCAGTCTTCATATTTTGTAGGGGACTGCTGATTTGGCATAGTGGTATGTTGTTCTGACTGTAGGGCACTGGGCCCTGGGTTCAAAACTTGCCAGTGCCATGCATGGTGGCAACACATTTTATTCTAGCAACTTTCCAAAATTATACAAGCAATGTTTAAAACGTGTCCCTGGTTTTTGACCTTTTGCCCCCCCCCCCCCAAAAAAAAATGAAGTTGAAAATAAGTGCGAAAAGCTGTGCAAGATGCTTATGGCTTACAATACTGTCAGTCTATTTATAGTGTTAGTATAGAAGTAGACTTTTATGATGGAAATGTTCTGAATTGGGCAGTTATGTCATTATTGGTTCATGCATTTTGTTTCATTGCCTACAGTACTGCCTACTGAAAAAAATGTTCAAATTATAAATTTAAAATGTGCTCTGTCTAACAAGTGTGTTGTATTACACAAGGAATATAACTTAATAAAGTCAGGAAGGTGTATCAAAGAAAAGAACACATGTATGTTTCTTGTTTTGTGTGCAAGGGGGCAATGATTTAAAAACAGCCCAAAGGTAATATTTATCCACCACTGGACAGATGCATTTTCTTTGGCTGTGGTGTGTGGGTTTCAATGTTATTTCAATGAATGTGAGTTTTAAGGGCAGAGAAGTTTTAATGCAAAGTCTATTTTCATTGTGAGACAGCATTGCTTTGTTTAGGAGATGTCTGTTAGTGTTTGTGCATTGTTGTGCTGCAAAAAGTAAAAATAAATTCCCAATAATCATTGTAGAAGTAAAGCAGTATGCACACGTTAGTGTTTATGGTAAATGGGGGGAAATTGCCAGGTAATGGGACATTGGAATGGCTGCAGGGGGACTCTGGTGCCATATTTTGGTTTTCTGTTCTTCAGTTTGTGTTTGAAAGTTAGTATCCCACAATTCCATTGGAGTGGGTGGAGTTACGTAATTATGTATGTAAATTAGATGTTAATCAGCGTACATATTTGTACCTATTTTTTCATGGTCCTTGTCCAGATTTTTGATGTTTCCAGGTTGAGAGGTATGCCTACCATATCCTATCAGGCTGACAGATACTGGATCCTCCTGGACTGACACCAGAAGCTGAGCCAATTGTTGAAGTCAATCATTTTTTGGTTTATATTATGGCATCTTCCTCAATGAGGGTAAGATACTGCTTAGGGCTAGAGTCATACCTGTCTGAGACACATAATCAGAGATTTCCGTCATGTCTCTCTTCATATAGTCTATAGAGGTATATCTCAAGTCATTCACTCCAACATGGACTGTAACAGAGTCATAATGGTACTTATTGAGTGACTTGAATGCATGCATGATTTGTTGGATCTTGGCAAGTGATAGGCAGCTGACCATGACCTTCTCCTTGTCCAGTCTGGTGAGGGAGACATCTGTGTGTCTCACTATGGAGTCACCTATGCCCAAGACATTTGATGTGTTTTGTCTTAGGGGCTTATTTGTTGACATACAGATGTGTGTGTTGATATGTGTAGTGGTTTCATTTTGCTTAGTGGTGACTGTGTATGTGGTGTGCATTTGGGAGGTCTCTATTCTTGTGGTAGGATTTTATTGAGTACTTCTGCATATGTGGGTTTATGTGTCCTGACCTTAGTTTGTGTGAGAAGTGAGGCATGTGTGCTGACAACATGCTTGATATCTAGTTTGTTTTTACATGAGAGAATTGACTCCAATTCCACAGTGTATTTACATCTCTCACATAGGCGTTAGTTTGCTTTAGGGGTAAATGGTTGTCAGGATATATGAAGCAATTGCTACATTGCCTCAAAATGCCCAGATCTATCAAGCTGGCAGGAAATATGATGGAAAACTGCCCATCCATTGTGGCAGGATTTTTCCTGAATGTGGTATTTGGGAAGGAAGTGGGCTAGCTGGACTTGGTCACAAATAGCAAAAATGAAGCATCAATTCAATGAAATACAAAGTGCAGTGCTGGCTTAAAATATACTTATTTTTCAGTTTTTTTTAGTGGATGACTTGTAGGTCTGTATCTATCCTATGCTATGTAAGAGAAGGAAACACAGTTTCTAGATGGGAAGGAGTAAGGGAGAGTCACTTAAAGGTTAAAGTGAGAGTGTTTATTCGTATACTATTAGATGACTTGCAGTGGTACTATCCTCTGCACAAACTGGCAGCTCATTGAGCAGCTGTGAAAAGTGGGAGACCACAGACAGCGTTTCCTGTAGAGGATTTTAAACTGGAAAGGTTTGCTTATATGCAAGCATGGGGAACCGCGTTTGCATGTTGCTTTTATATGAGCAGGATGAAACACTCTGATAAAGTTAAACCCTCAGGCCAATCAGATAAAAACACAAAAAGCTATCAACCAGTAGTTCCCACCTTGGATAGGTTGAATTTAGCTCTCTGCCCCCACCAGAGTGCAAAAGAACCCTTCCAATGTAGAACAAAGTGGCTTTGAGCTCAAGTGCAGTAACAAATGCTATACAATAGAAGTAAGGATTCCTACAATATCAGAAATCCTTATAAATAAGTTCACTAACCCTAACAAGTGTTCACAACACACACAAACTTTGCAAAATGTATAAATATTTTGGCACTCACATAGAAAAGCTTTTGCAGTAACAGAGGAGGTTAGGAAATATCAGAATATTGATAAAACAACCTAAGAGGAGTACAGTAACAAACAGATTGAGTTTCTTTAGCAAGTGCAGGCTGAAAAAACAGTGATAAATTCAACAAAAAAAATAAATGTAGCACAGAAGTGTCAAATATCTCTGAAACAGTTATGATGCAGCTGAAAAAGTTTAACTCCATGAACCAATTTCCCTCTTTCATTATATTGTTTGAGAACGCGAGTAGCAAAATAACTGAATAAAACTTTTATCTAAAGCAGAGTTCAGTATCTGAGATTTAACTTCAACTGCAAAACTTTGTTTACATACTCAGGCATATTTCCTTAGAGCAGTAGCAATAGCACTGGACACTCTGTCTCCACAATCATACATACTTTTTAGGGCATGTTTAGAGACCTGATGAATATTAGAATTAACGGGATTCAGAAATGAATATCTTACAAAGACAGTTAGTAGAGTACTCCCTTAAAGTTTCAGCACTGTGTAATAAGCTTCCAAATACAGCCCTCATAACTGAGAATTCTAAAAGCCAAAGTGGCTGAAGAGAAAATCCTCTTTCCAAATCTCTCCAGCACTTTACCTTTTTTATCCCTTGGAGAGGTGTGAGGATTCACTAGAGCTTTTTGTCAGCTTACACTGGTTCAGAAATAGCTGTAGGATAAGACCAAAGGTGGGAAACTCTGTAAAACCTATCTGCGTTTTAGGGACTGAAGACTAGGAATCAGGATTACTGCAGGCAGCATTAAAGACATCCTCCAAAGCTAACAAAGTAGGAGGAATAGGAGTAACATGTGAGACCTAAACTTTTAATAACTCACAGTATCTCCACATTTTGGGGGAACCTCCACTTGTTCCCACAAATCTACATTAGTCATCCTAGAAAAAGATGTAGAAAATAAAACTCCAAAGGGGTATGGGACACATGCTTTTCATTGAATCAGAGTCCTGGCCTTGGGAATCCATAGGAGAGTAAACCTTGTTTCTGTCAGGGTCAAATTCTTCTGTCTGTCTTCTGGATTTTTGTATCACAATAGTGCTGAAGTAAGTATTTTTGAATTCCAGGACCAACTTCCGGCAATAAATTCCTGGCTAAGGTAAGAATTTCATCTTTATGTTGTATAAGTGTATCCTTAGACACATAATGTCTAACTTTTTGTTTCTTTTTCCTAGATAACATATCCCTGGAAGAAGATTGACTGAGGGAAGGTTCTTTATCCCAGGCAAGAGACCTCTTTCCCCAGCTACCAGAGAATAATCTCCTGGAGCACCTCCCCAGCCTAAAAAGGAACATGGTTCTCCCATGCCCTTATCTGACACTGGAACAGCCACAGAAAACATGTTTTCCCCCTGGTGTATGGTGGTGGAAGAAGCAAGAAAGAGTAACTCAATGAGAGACCAGTGGAGGAGTTCAGGAACAATGAAAGGATACTACAGGATCCTCCACCAGAGGCAGAAGCACTGACAGGCTGCTGCGACTGCAAGGACTCACTTTTAGTCATTGTTTTTTTTCTTTTTAGGTATTGCAAGAGATGAACCAACAGGACCAGAGTGAGTATCCATGCTGTGACAGATAAAGGAGCCTAATTGCCAGCAAGCAGTGCTGGAAAGAGTCAATCAGACAGTAAGTTGCCACATAGTGGTCAAAATCAATACACATATGCTTACACTTCCCCAAACAGTCTCAAAATCAAAGCAGATGCACAAGCAGTACAAAAATTCCTGACTGACCAATAGATCCTTTCCCTGTACTATCACAGCTGAAAACAAATGCTCAGATAAGTTGTCATGAAGTGCACAAGCACTAGAAACAATGACCACAGTTTTAACACTCCCTCTAAGTACAACACAAACATCTAAACTCAAAAGTTGCAAAAGCAGTAAACTTTTAACACTGGAATTCCCCCAAGAAAAGAAATAAGCCTCTAAAGCTAGTAAGGCAGTTCCTTACAGGAATCTAATGATATATAAACAAACATCACATTTCTAGAAGACAAAAAATGCTACTTTTAGTCATAAAATAGGGTAAAAAACATGTTCTAATCTTAAAAAGGGCAATGAATTCTGTCTGGAAGGGTTCTTGAATGAGGAATTATATGGAGAAATGAAGTCATAGACTGATTTCTGCTCCTTAGAAGCTCCATAGTTGCTTCATGTGAGGTGGCAAGAAAGTCCTTAGTCAATTCCTTCTGACTATTACTCATCTGGTTGGTGCTGGCCAATCAGCAGCCAGATGAAAGGTGTGGTAAGAAGCCAGAGCTCTTGAAGCTGGCCGGTTCCTGATTGCTAGGCAGGAAACAATCCAAATAGTCAAACACTACTGCAGCAATGGGAATAAGGAACATATATACAGTACATTATAGCACAGCTAGCACAGCACCTTTAATACAGCCTCTACATGCTGTTTTACTTAGCCACCCATATTGGGGATCTTGGAACAGAGCTTGCTACCACAGAATGGCACTGTGTTACTAATAATGTGCTCTGCAACTTTTATTGAACAAGAAACAAGTAATCTCAGTGGTATGCCTTAAGTTTCATACAGCCCACTATACAGGTATAGTGGGTCCAAATCAAAACAGTGTAAAAAACTTCTCTGTGTGGAATTTTTTCAATTCCTGTATGTCTAGTTAATCACTATATATTGAAAGCAGAAAAAATAAGAAAATGGCAGTAGAAGTAGTGAACTTAAAAACATACTAAATAAAAAATAAAAGCTTATTTTGAAATATTATTAATATTATACAGAATTATTAACTCTAGTAGGTATTCAGAAGTAATCCAAGCAGGGTAGACAGTCTGTTTCCAGTAGAAAATCCTTTATTAGGCACTCAAAGAAGTGATCCAAACAAAACCAAAAATAAACAGAATGATAGCTTCTTTCTAAACTTTGTAACTATATACCTGTTATCAGGTATGGGAGTGGTTTATTTAGTTGCAAAATAAAGTGTATTGGTATACCTGTTAACAAATTCAAATCCCTTCCCCCATCCTTATCAGTGTGATATTCAACCTGATACTGCAATGCTTACTAAAGGTGTTAATAATTTAAACCTAATGCACTTTAAATAAAATTAATAAAATTAATAATGATGTGGTACTTCTTATTAAACAGATTATTATTGAACAAAGTCTGTGAATTTATCCAAGATACTACAATACATGGTTGGAAATAATTAAACATTAGACCATTTGGCTATGGTTTAACTTACTCATTAAATGTACATATAAGGTTGTATTATTGTTTTTATTCTTGTTTTAATTTTAGTTTACTATTTTTAAAATGCATATTGGTTAGTTTTAGTTAGTTATTTTTGTAGATATATATTTTTAAGGTTCTTGTACACAGATCTGAAGAAGTTTAGAGGGACAAAATTTGTTAACAATAGTTTATGGAAATAGATTATGGTTTGGACAATGTATTTTTCTAGATGCCAAAATATATTTTTTTTTTATTGTAAAATGGTCTAATGTTAGATGGAAGCATGTGCATATCACAGCATAACATGTGTATGAGACAAGACTTACGTGACCAGATAATCAAAATTAATTTACATTGATGTCTGTCACAGAACATTTAATGATGGTATGTAGACACATGAATACCTGTGCATACTGCAAGTGTCACTGTGATGGCAGAATGTGAACTGTGTAGAAGGTTGATCTGCTCCACTACAATAACACATGCCCTAATATGTCAATGGTATAAATAAACAGTGTATCATACCATGTCAACAGGTCACATGAGGCATATTACTACAGCTATTATAGAAGTAGCATGTAATGCAATGGTAGCAATGGCCATTAATACATTATCTCACATCACAAATTGTAATACCCTCTTGTAGCCATACTGTACATCCACACCTCTATATAGCACATTCCAATAACAGTAACATTGACATGCCAACTGTTCATAGGGTCATAGGACATTATTAGGCTAATGGCCAACATCATATGAAATCCTAGCCATTTTATTACACCATGTAAAAAAAAATCTCTGTAGCTATATTATGGAAGATAGTAATACTATTGTGCACATGTGTATATTTGTTGGATTGCATTACATCCTGCTACTGTCCATATGGAACATGTGCACCACACCATGACAGAATTACCAATCACACATACAGTGGTCTGGAGATGGCCTGCAGAGGCTCATAGAAGGGCTCTGCTTCAGGATGTGTATATGGATATTTGATATGAGGACATCCTCCATTCCTGTGCAGGAAGGATATCATGTAGCCAGAGGAAAAAGGAGGATGGAAGATGCAAGAGAACATGAAAAGTTCCCCAAGTGGTAGTGAAATGAAGAGCAATTCCAAATATCATAGAATGACCATAATGTACCACTAACCACACACAAACAACAGTAGACTATGCCTAATTTGAGCATTATACCTGTGTAGGTATAGAAGATGAATGCCATGCAATGTCACAGTAGCAACACCACATATCTCTGATTGTGACACTGTCACATTGCACCTTATGGAATATGATAGCATCCTTGTATGCTGAAAACATGTTGGGATGAGTGTAGAACATGGATGTGGAGTCACATCCCTGTGTAACATTGTCTCAAACATGATAGTTGTATGTACAGACATGCAAGTTTCCTGCTGTTAGATTTGAATCCTATATGTGTAGGTAAAATAGCTTACAACCACAACAGTTAATGTTACTGCCACAGCACAGGTTTTTCTTGAATACTGACAAAGTGCATGCTATACAGGATGAAATAATCAGTGTATGCTAAGATGTTCGGAGGATGGTCTGACAAACCTGTGGATTCACATATAATTCTAAAATTGTCACCATAGTGATTGTTGAATGCACACATAGTTGATAATAGTGTAAAAAAGAACGCCTACCTAACTTCTTACAAAAAACAGTACTTAACAGTAGTGCCACAGCACACGTCTGGCTATTATAGTGTCTGACAATACTTTATAACTGATGACATTAGCAGTGTTAGTGAGAACAGGATGGTAATACCAGTGTCTCACATGCAGGTGTAAAATGACGTCTCAAATGTCAACCAAGTGAACAAACACACACATACCAACTAACCACAATGAGAAAAGAACACCTACCTAATTATTTACAGAGCACAGTACTTAACACAAGCACCACAGCACATGTCTGACTTTTATAGTGTCCAACAACACTTTATAGCTGATGACATCAGCAGTGTCTTGGGAGAGGAAGATGGCAATAGCAGTATCTCACATGCTGGTGTAAAATAGTCTCTTGAATGTCAACCAAGTAAACAAAGACACAGACAACAGTTGACCATAGTGAGATTAGAATTCCTACAAAAAATAAGTACACCAGCTGGAGAACTCACTATTTAATAAAAGCACCATGGCACAAGTCTAACTTTTACAATGCTGCTGGACAGTTTATAGTGGATGACATCATCACTGGATGTTTTAGAGAAGATGTTGGGAGGCCTGAATGAAATAGATGTGTAGGCATGTACAACTGTCAAAATATTTTTACGCCATGGGACTGTATTGCTGACTGTAGTATACACAGTTACACTCTTCTGAATATACACACACACACACACACACACACACACACACACACACACACACACACACACACACACACACATCAGCTGACCACAGTGAGATTAGAAACCCTATCTAACCAAGTAGACCATCTGGAGAACTCAGTATTTAACACAAGCAGCACAGCACAAGTCTGACTTTTACAATGCTGCTAGACAATTTATAGTGGATGGCATCATCATCATCATCATTGGATGCTTGTGAGAAGATTTTGGGATGCCTGAATGAAATGGATGTGTAAGCATGTAAAACTGTCAAAACTTTTGTACTCCATGGGACTGTAATGCTGACTGTAGACTACACAGTTAACCTGTTCTGACTACATAGACACAAATGGACTGCAGTGAGATTACAACCCCTTCCTAAGTACACCAGCTACATAACTCAGTACTTATTGCAAGTGCCACATCACAAATCAGACTTTTACAATGCTGCTGGACAATTTATAGTCAAAGACATCATCAGTGGAGAAGATGTTGGGAGGCCTGAATGAAAGGGATGTGTAATTATGTAGAGCTGCACAGTGGCAAACCACACATGATACAATGTATTCATTTTGAAATTGTCTATTGTCTGCTTCCTGTCTGCAGGTGTTCTGGACTTGCAGGTGCTGTGGGAGCTTGCTGACTGTCATGCAATGCCTCTCAGTGGGCTTGCGCAATGTTAAGCAAAAGATGGAACAATGTATCCATTTTGAAAATGACTACTGTCTGCTTCCTGTCTGCAGCTATTCTGGACCTGCAGTGTTTTTGACAGCTGTGCAATGCTAGTTAGTGGGATTGCGCAATGGTCAGCAAAAGAGGTAACAATGTATCGATGTATCCTTTTTTTTTTAAATTGAGAACGTCTGCTTCTTGTTAGGCCATTAGACCATGATTGCATGAAGGTAAGTGACATGCAAATATGCAAATGTGACAGGCAAATCTTACCTTGTTTTATCCTTAAAAGATAAGTGTGGGACTTAAACCATGATCTACAGATAGTATATACTGTGTGGTTCATCATGTTTACCAGGTGTGCTACACACACACACACACACACACACACACACACACACACACACACACTTGATTCACATGTAATTTATGCAATTTTTATCATAGAAGTACAGTACATGAAATGTATTTGACATCCATTTCACCATGTTTGGGCTGAGCCATGCACAGCACAAACATTAATATTAGAAAAACATAACATTACAAAATAAATATTAGAAGACATTACAGATGTTTACACAACACGGGATTTGAACTGTCATACCAATGAACCTATAAAACACAGTGACAGTGACTTACCCCTCTTTGCCACAGAGACAGCTTTACAGTAGGAATGCAAATCATTGTGCATACAAGCAGCTCCAATTTCATCCACAGTATTAAAAGACATATAACACTTGTACACTCTCAATTGTTTGTACATGTGTTAGTTACATATTTAGTGCAGTGACTGACCAAACAACCATTTATAAGTATTTTGCAGCAATGCAACTATCTTCTCTTTGTATTGTGTGTATTCTTCTCTTATCTGAGCTATAAACTCAGACATGCAGTCTGTATGGAATTTTCTATCATTATCATTAAAATCTATGAGAATATTACATGGCAATAATATACAGTGTTCAACAAAACCAGGGGAGTTTTTGCTGTTAGTGAAAAGAAACTGAAAAATGTGTACTGCTCACTTCCATTTAAAACTTTGATACAATTACTTCTAGACTTTGTAAATGTAACCTGAGTGACACACCCACTGCAGGCAAGGGTGTCTGAATTGCTATTGTTTTCTTTCTCCCTACCAGTAATAATTCATAGTTGTAACCCATTAGCAACTAACGCTGAGAGAGTGTCTTCACTTTGTTTACAAATGCTACACGGAGCCAAAAGTTTGGGATTCAGCAATTCTAATGAGTTTACACCTCATTTACATATCCACCATGCTCACAGGCCTGAATCTACACTATAAAAAGGTAACTGTGTAACTATGGAACCTGAAGATGAGGAGAGTTGTGTATGTTGAGAACACAGAAGAAGATTGCTATTAATATGGATTTATCTGCACAGACGAATTCTTATCTTGATAAGACATGATTGAATTTTTCAACTACACACAAGATTTGCTCACATTACTAGGAAAATATATTTGTGTGTGTGTGTGTGTGTGCGTGTGTGTGTGTGTGTGTGTGTGTGTGTGTGTGTGTGTGTGTGTGTGTGTGTGTGTGTGTGTGTGTGTGTGTGTGTGTGTGTGTGTGTGTGTGTGTGTATATATATATATATATATATATATATATATATATATATATATATATATACCTTAGCAAATGCATCTTTTATCTGTAGGCACTTCTTAGAAGTTTACTGGCACAGGCATTTTTGCCATGGCATTTTATTTTCTCAGATACACAGCTTTATTATCATTAATCACAAGTGTTGTTGTTACAACCATTTATCTTACACTCTTCTATGTTATTTCATTGAAATGTAAATGTCCTATATTGTCAATGACATAGGGGTGTTAGGCTTCTAGCATGGTTTAGGATAATCTGTAGTTGCAGGTTAGATTTTTTTTTAATCAGAGATTAAGATGATTGTGGAAAAATATATTGCTTCTGGATATCATTCAAAATAGGTATATAAGGCTTATAGTAAGGCATCTATTTTAGATAGGAAAATTTTACTTGGGCATTCTCTAGACACAGATCAGAACTTATTAAGTTACAATAGGTAATGCCTGGAGAGACATATGGCCAGATTCAATAAAGCCTACATGGTCCATTTACACTGTGCGTGTATCTTGGTGCAATGCACACATGGTAGCACACTGTTTTGGTTTCAATAAGTGGCTCCGCACAGTGTTTAGAGCCCACAGAGCTGTGCAAACAAGGTAAACATTGTGGCATGCTAATTACAGCATAAGCAGCTGAATTGTATGCTAATCAACTAATCCAAGATGTTGGAGCTATTCAACATATAAAGCAAACATGTAAACTCAGTGCTGGTTTTCCCTTCAAATTCCAAAACCTATTGGAATACAGCCATGGAAAGGAGTATACGCATAAATAATGTTAGGGGCGGCTGTTGCTCTTATTAATGTGTATGTGCTACAGGATGAAGTATATGCTGTTGCTGCTGCTAATACACCAAGACCAAGAAGGAGAAGAGTTTTCAGACCCTGGTTAACCTATCACAATCTACATGACATGGAAATTATAAAATGCTACAGGGTGGATAGAGACAAACTACATCAACTCTGTAACCTCTGTCGTCCTCATCACAGAGTCAGGGCAAACTCAGGGGGACCCATCCCAGTAGAGACAAATGTATGTGTAGCACTTAGAATTTTAGCTACAGGTACCATTTAGAAACCAACAGGGGACATGCTGGGTGTCACAGGCATTAGCATCCAGGATCCTGCATCAATTCCTGAATGCTATGCTCCAACAGAGTCTATATTACATAGTCAAAGTTCTGTAACTTCGACTGACATATGTTCGAACACATATGTCCAAAGTTACGGAACTTCGAGTAGCAATAAAAAAATAAAAAAGAAACGGAAAATAAAATCAAAGGGTATATGCAGGGGGGGGCAAGCCCCCTGCACCCCACACTACTTCTCTTTAAATATACCAACTCTGAGGTCGGCCCACAGGGCAGTAAAGGAAATTTTCCCTTTACTGCACTGTAGCATGACCTCAGAGTTAGTATATTTAAAGAATG
Source organism: Protopterus annectens (assembly GCF_019279795.1). NCBI lineage: Eukaryota > Metazoa > Chordata > Ceratodontiformes > Protopteridae > Protopterus > Protopterus annectens. The sequence continues at coordinate 167,440,269 of NC_056727.1, forward strand.
GAGGGTGTGGGGGATGCAGGGGGGGGGGCTTTCCCCCATGCATATACCCTTTTATTTTCTTTTTCCTGTTGTTTTTATTTTTTTATAGCTAGTCAAAGTTCTGTAACTTTGGGCATATGTGTCCGAACATATGTCAGTCAAAGTTATGGAGCTTTGACTATGTAATATATAACCGCTCCAACATGCTAGTGCCTACATATATGTTCCCCATATTGCTGAGGATAGGGCCAGAAGTATGCAGGAGTTGTACCCTGTAGCACACTACCCTGAAGCACTGGGTGCCATAGATTGCACACATGTAGAAATTAAGGCACGACCCAGGGAACAGAGAAGGATCTACATAAATAGAAAGGGCTTCCACTCTATTAACTGCCAAGTCATATCTAATGCCAAGGGAATCATCTTGAAAGTGTGTGCTGGCAACCAAGGCAGTTACTAGGACTCACATATCTGGCACATCTCCTAATTGTATCAGATGTTGACTAAGGGGGGATATCCCACAGGGTCATTTACTGGGGGTGAAGGATATGCACTGAAACTGTGGCTGGTGACTCCCACCATAAATGCACACATACCCACTGAAGAACTCTATAATGAGGCACACAATCAAGCCATAAATATCATAGCACATGTGTTTGGGCTGCTGAAGTCATGGTTCTAGTGCCTAGATACATCTGGGGGAGCCTTGCAGTACAATCCATGTAACGTGTACTGAAATATTCACTGCATGTGCTATGCTACACAACATCATCCTGGGAAAACAGCTTCAGCAAGATGAACAAGGGGCAGGAGCACATATCCCACAACCAATGGCAAGGTCACCACAGCCACACACAGGTGAGGAGTCAGAGGGAAAACCAGCAGCTGCTGTGGGTGTAAACAGATGTAGACATGCTCAATATGCCCTCACATTAGCTAAGAGACAATGCATAGCACACTCACTCACCATCTAAGGGCTTAAAACCTTCCTCAGATGCACATACATATAGTAACACTGATGCCAGGTAATGCTCACAGCCTTCACCTACCCATGTAATGGCTGTGTACTGCTCGCATCAGACAGAGTCAGCCCTGAACTAAAAATGTTGCAACTGATGGATTTACTAGGTAAGTGTTGAACCTGGAGTGTATTGTGTAATAATACGAAAGAATGGCATGTCATTACATGTTGCTACTTGGTAGTGTAAGCAAGTAAAAGGTGGGTGATTTGTACAGAAATTACCTTAACATGTGACAGCAGAGACTTATCTGACTTATATGTGTCCATTATTAAGTAGCAGGCTTCAGGCAGCAAAGATTCACACAGTCATAACTCTCAAATGTACCGATGGTCACCACATGCCCTTAATGAAGCACCATACATTTGTATTGGAAAATCATTATAGAGAAAAGTTAGAAAGTAATGATACAGATTTCGGTTTCAGACTTCACAACCCTCAAAAGATCATAAACATTAATGATGGAAAAAGCTTTGATGCTATCAACTAACTTTCTAAGACCAATATAAGTTAAAGGTACAATTACCGATTCAACATTACAAATGCAGATATACTAAGCACTGTCAGCTATTCACCCTGAGCATCAGATACAAAGCTTATATATCCCTGAATCCAAAAGATAGAAAACAGGTATATGACACAGTCATCATCACTTGCACAGGGTATTGTGTGGGAGAGTCAGGAAGCCTAGACTGACACAAAAGGTTGGTGAGTGTGTGTGGGTAAGAAAGAGAAACAGGCAGGCATTCGGATAAAGTAATAAATGGCCAGTAAGATAAAATTAGTTTTAAGCTTCACGGCTGAACCATGAAACTGTTGTGATGTGTCTGGAAGGGCCTTCCAGATGAAATTGGTGTTTGAGTGTCTGCGTGAACACAGCCAAGTTCTGTGCTAGCTCTACATCATGTTATGTCAGACAGATGTAAGCCATGCATGGTAGAGGTGGCAGTTCATCATCATCATACCTGACCATGAGAACTGTCATTGCCAGGAGATGCACTGGCACATCCACACCCACAGTCAAATGCATTTCTGCAACCTGAACATGACTGATGTCTGCTGGATAAGAACATCCAGGACCAAGACACCATGGCCTGCTACATCCGGGTGTAGACAGTTCAAACACTGATGGAGCAGTGGAAGTACTGCCGCTATGGGAGCATCATCAGGCATGGCCACATTGGCTAACAGCAGATGATGTGGCTGACCTATGTCCACAAGGATGCTGTCCCCCTCCTAGCAGATGTTCCATCACAGACACCTCCCATTCCAATGCGTCATTCATCCAATCCATTGACTTGGCAACACAGTGGAGGCATTCACACATGTCAGCCTATGCCACATCTACAACCCTAAGCATTTCTCTGGAGCACCTATGTGAACATGCCTGTACCTCCATGATGGCCCTAAACATACATTGAGTGGCACGGGTATAGACACCTGGATCAGGTGGAGAATGGACAGCAGGTCTCCTCCAAGTACCCCTAACAATTCTCCTGTGTGGCACTTTACTCACACTTTGGCTACAGCCAGAGTCGACAGTCACTGAATCCACAGTAACCACACTTCCCTAAATGACTGTCTCACTCTCGACCTGTCCAATATCTGAGGGCTCACTGGAATGCATAGGCATAGGCCTACTGGCTGTGTCCACAGGAATTTCAAGTGATGGCTGTCTGTCAACCTCAGTGTCAGATTCAAGCTCTGCCCCCCCCCCCGACTGTGCCTCTGTTTGGCCACCATCATCATCATCAGAGTCTGCTGATACTCTGACATCAGGTGGTAGAAGTCCCACACTTCCAATGTCAGGATTACCTGTGATAATAAGCAACAAACACAGGGAAAAAATTAATGCCTACACTACTATAGTCCAATATATGTTAACAAACAGTGGTGCCACTATTACAGACTGTACACACACAACAGTCCTGACATCAACATATCATACAGTTAAATATTTCTTTGAACTGTTCATTAGTACTGACATAAAAATGCTTGGCTTACCATGTGCAATTGATGGTAAGCTCCTTGAGGATGATGGTCCAGGAAGAAGTTAAGCAAAAGGTAAGGACATCATCACATTTAACAGTAACACAGGGGGTAATATTTTTCCCTTTATATGTCCATTAACTATATTTTCAACAAGAATTTGGATGACAAGTCCAACCTAAGCCCGTGTGGAATCAATCAGAATGTGTTGTCAACTGCAACAATCTTCAGTCCCCCCCCCCACAAAAAAAAAAATATATTGTTAAACAGAGCTAAAATTTTGATTTAAATTATTTTATTATTCAATAGTATTTAACAATTGAGATACAAAAGCTTACCTGGAAGCTCCTCCTGGGACATGCTTGCTGTCCGTGAAACAGTAGCACCAATGTGAAGGACATGATGTTCAGCACTTTCCTGTGAGCTGTCTGGATCCCTATCAGTAGATAAGAAATCTTTATTTGCTGTTAGTGGTGGATCTGTAGCAGCCAATCCCAGTACCCATCTGATCATGGGCCACTGCAGCTGTTCTCCTCCATGCAGATAACATCATGTCAGTGGCCCTATGGCGCATCTGATCATATAACCTGTTGTGTCCACCTACTGCATTCATGTCTGCAACTATGTGCTGCCAAATTTGCATTCTACCTGGCATATCTTCTTGTCCCTTCTCATGTAGGAAGGCACCACATCACCTAAAAACTTCCATAATGACTTGATTCTCAGACTCAGTGAAGGGTGGTTTTCAGGGATTGAGACACCTGGGTGCCATTGTACTAGGTGTCCTAAAACCAACAGAAGGATAATACACATAACTATCATGTAACTGCAAAATAATTGTTCCCAGATAAAACAGAAAAGGTAGCATTTCAGTATTACTCACTGGAGAAACATAAAACAGTCTAGAGATTTGAAATATGAACACTAGGCTGGATGCAAATAAGGAGAGTAACAATAGCAACATATCTTTGTTTGTGCCATAACAGAAATGCAGCTTTGCTCCCCCACACTCAAAATAACAGGCAAATGACACATTTTGCTGAATAACCATCATTGAAATGTTAAAAGTGCTATAAAATGAACTGTCCCTGAAACAAATCTACAGATTTAACACAGAACATTCCATTTAAAGGTATTGCCAATTATGTACACCTGTGTAATGCCCTGACAAATATGTCCATGCCATCAGTTCACTTCTAACTAATGCATACAGGTAAAAGTGTAGCCTTTGTTAATAAAAAAAGAAATATATATATATATACACATATATATATATATATATATATATATATATATATATATATATATATATATATATGTGTGTGTGTGTGTGTGTGTGTGTAAAACTATTAAACAGATTTTTCTTAATGACATTTCAGCATATGCAGGATATAGCTGAAAAATGCAAGCATACATTCTCAAGTTCAATAATCTTCTGTGCAGATATATTCCAAAGTAATAACCTCTTTTCTGTGCTTTCCACATAAACAAGTCTCCTCACCTTCAGTTCCCCTAGCTACATGGTTGCCTTTTTATGGTATAGATTCAGGGCTGTCAGCATGGTGAAGATACAAATCAGATATGAACTCATTAGAGCTGCTGAATCCCAAATACTTGGCTCCGTGTATCAGATGTAAACACAGTGCAGACACTCACTCAATGTTTGTGTTTAATGGATTGCAACTGTGAATGATTACTGGTAGGGAGAAGGAAAACACAACAGAAATGCAGACTGCCCTACATCCAGTGAGTGTGTCAGGTTAGACTTACAAAGTGTTAGATGTTATTTTGTCAAGGTTGGAAATGTAAGTACGCAGCACACAATTCACAGGTTCTGTTCATTAACATCCAACCTCCACTTCATTTGTTAGCAACTGCATATTATATTATTGCCATTTAATATCCTCACATATTTTAAGGACAATTATATAGAATAGCTTACAGACTGCATGTATCAGATTACTGGTCAGATAAGAGAAGAATGAGCAACAAATACAGAGAGATAAGACAGAGTTGCATATTTGCAAGCAATACTCATAGCTGGTTGTGTGATCACTCAGTGCACTACATCCAAAAGTGATACATGTACAAATAACTTTTACATGGTTTCATAGTACTGTAGATGATATTGCAGTTGGTTATATGTACACTTATTTCAGTTCCTTGCTTCCAAGGTGTTTGTGTGGCAAAGTGGGATAAGGCACCCCAACTGTGTTCTGAAGCTTCATTGAAGTGAGAGTTCAAATCCAGACCTATGTAAAAATATTTCATGTGTACTAACATTTTGTAGTGTTTATGTCATAGATTGCTTTTCATCATTTCAACTACTTTTCCCTTTTATTTGTTTTTTGGGAGGGGCAGTGTTTGCACAGTGTGTGACTTAGAGCAAACAAGGGAAATGGAGAAAAATGAATGTCAGGTTTGGCTGTGCTTATCTTGTTTGCGAAAAGTGCAGCAGTGCACAAACTTGGACCAGTGGCCCACCCAGGAAGCAGACAGAACTCCTGCAAAACACCTGCAAAGAGGGCACTTGAAAAAGGGCAAAGGTTAAACACAATACATTATTGCAATTTTTGTTTTCCATCATGCAACTCTGGTGCTTAGCAAGGTTCCCCAACAGCTGCAGCCATCAAACACCTGCAAACAGGACTCAGACACCCAATAACTGAAACCAGACACATTCAATTAATTCCTTTGGGCACCACACAAACATGCTAAGTGGCATTGCACAGCAGTTAACACAGAGTACTTTATTTATTTATTTATTGTTATTTTACATTTGTTTACCAGGAATATCTGACTGGGCTAGGAGCCTGTTTTCAGCAGAGGCCCCAGGTGAAAAGCTCCAGTAATATTCAAAAAAATTCATAAACAAGTTTTTAACAAGTGCTTAAACAACTTTTTACATCACAATATGGTAAAGTAGTACAATAACATAAAAATTAATTCACAGAAATGTCATGCTTGACATAAGCATGATCACTGACTTGTTGAACTATAACATAGTTATAAACTGATTATGAAAGTAGGACATGTCATGTAACTAGTCCTGTGGCAGCATTGTAAGTGTAGGGCAGGAGTACAGATGGTCCTGGATTCTAGTACAGGATGTGCAACCTGTTTTTACTGTTGTGACGTACAACTATTTTTATTGTTGTGACAGTGCAGTTTATAGCAATGAACTGAAAAATAGACAAGTGTCATTTTAACATTCTTTTGGCAACAGATGTAAGTGTAGGACTGTCATACACATGGTCCTAGGTTCTACTATAGGATATTCCATACACTTTTACTGTTGTTTCACTTCCCATTATATTCACTCTCACTTATAACACTTTAAATAGTGGAGCTGATATGAATTATATGTATGAGGGATAAGTCACCATTATTGTTTTCAGATGTATGACTGGTGGTATACTCTCTACTATATTTCTGTAAGTATAATTCTGCTATATGGACTTGCATGGCCTTCATAATTACATAAGACACATACAAAACTAGATCTATATATAATAACCTTGTCAGGTCACACACATACATGTGTACCATCTCAAACTGTCACCTGTATTTATTTATGCTTCCTGATGATGTCTGAGCATCACTTATTCTGTGGCAAAGTTGAAAATCAATGGTGTGGAATAAAATATTTTGTCCTTTATGCATAGTTTTGAATACCACACGGTAAAAACAATTTTATCAGTGTATAAAGGCAAAAACAAATGTGCCGGGTTACTACATTTATGCCTCCAATGCATGTCTGCAAACTTAACGCACATAACAGTTACCTTCCAATTTCCAATATATATTTCCAGGCCATCAAACTAAGGTCAAATGTCAGATTAACCTTCCAGTTTCATTTATTTAATTCCTCTCTGCTTGGCACTGCTGCTCTCTGATTAATATATTGCAAATGCAGTTGAGATCATTGCTCAGGTTTGCGCAGTACCAGTAAACACAATAACTAGAATTGGCGGGAAAACATCCGTTTTCATTGCTCTACTTTGGCTGGTAGACAAGTCTGGCATTAGAAAGGAAGGTGTCCAGTTTAGGGCACAGAAGTAGGGTGCTTAGAAGTCCAGGATATTTATTGGACTCCTGGTAAAGCACTACAGCCAAAGGCTTCTGCAGGGGACTATTCTGGCTCCCAATACAAGTCTGAGGTATGGAATAGTTTGGCTCAGGCTGTATCCAGTGTCACTGGCATCCCATGCACCAGAGAGCAGTGTAGGCATCATTTTAATGACCAGCACAGGTGAAAAATGGATACCCTCAACTGCTGGTTAAATTAATTTGAGACTGCAGACATCCCACAACTGTGTAAGTTTGACAATAAGAGAGTACTTGTAATACTGATAAAGCTAAATATAGGCAACACCGGTATGCATAGTGCTCTTCTGTTCTTTTCTCTTCTTTCCTCAGCTACTGCTGAATGTGAGTTCAATAAGCAGGCTCATATTGCATGAATGGAGAGACTGAGGGAAGCAAGTGGTATGCATGCAGCCAAGTGTTGCTGCAGCTTTAAAAGTCAAAGGTGGATTTTTGGGTTTTTGTATTCAGTTGTATCAAACTGAGCATGCATATTCCATCTGTAAGTTGGGATATGCATGCAATACTCTGTAGCACAAACCACTTTTAGGAGTCACATATTACACTGTAGACAGAGGCTGTGGGTTCAAATACCACGAATCACAAATATACAATACTGCATTTTTTTAATAATATTTACATTAAATTAAAAACTCTATACAAGTGGCACAGATGCCCTGCTGTTAACTGTAATCTGTATAACTGGAGCATGGATATGTGCAATATATGTACATTTCAAGGATTACTTTCAACAATCTGTAGTATAGTGTGTATCTGTTAGGCTGTATACTTAAATGTAATACTTTGGATAAAATAGCTTTTTATTGTGTTAAAGCATCATATGTCACATATATTGGCACTAATTTTATCTCTTTTTTTCTCTCACCCCAAGCCTTATCTCTCTTTTTTTATTGTTTATTATGTCTCTGTGTCATCCATGTGTATCACATCACTAAATGTAACACAGCACAGTGAGGTAGGACAGCTGCACTGGATCAACCTGCACCTACTCCACTGGCTCCAGCACTGATGCCCAGCATGCCGGGGACCCAACCTGGCAGCACTGCTTCTGCTGCCCATGCACTACCTGCACCCTCAGGTAGTACTGCCTCAGAAGCTGATGCAGTGGTACCCTTCGGGAGTAGTGGCAGAGGTGGTGATTTCATCACTGCTGGGAGTTGCCAAGGTTGGTGCGTACACCTACACTGGATGGAGAGGCTGCTCTCCCTCATAATTCATAGGAGGAGAAGACATCAAGTACTCCAGCCACCACTGGAGTAAGTGGACAATGATGGCAGTCCAGTGGGTGAGGACTTAATTCTCACTGCCTCCAAGTTTAATGGGCATGAGTCTGTGTTGTCCCTTCCCTCACCCCAGTCATGGTGTCCCCCAACCTTTTGTGTCCATCATCATCCCTGTCTCTTGTCTTGTTTGTTTGCAATTGCTTCCTCACCTACCTAACTTACCTGACCCAGACATATCTATGTCCTTTACTCAGCATTCCTCTCTTACTGAATTTAAAAAAAAATGGGCACCTGTCCCACAAAAAATTGTCCCATACATAGCTCTCCATTTTGCACACGTGTCTTCTTGACACCCTTGATTCAGTCCAATTGGCTATACAACATGATTATGTTGTTGTCACTCCTCTCTCTGGAGGTGACAGTCCAAATTCAGCTAAAGTTCTGCATATATTATCAGTTTTTACTGTTGAAGAAATGGATATCTATGGTTCTTTCCAACCTTCCTCCTGCATATTTTTTGTATTGCTTTCTCTTTGTTCTTTCCCCTGCTTGCTCCCCATTTCACAATTTTTCTATCCACTTCATTTTAATACCTACAATCTGATCAAAAAATAGAATCACACACAACACACATTGTAACTGCAAAGACCCCCTTTGAAGACCCACTACTCCATGTAAGTGACCCACTGTATGCCTCCATTGCATACATTATATTCTCACCTGATATACTCACCTCATATGTTTTTTTGTATGTATTGCAAATAGGGGTTCTACTCCTGAATATCTTATTGTTTGAGTATCTTATTGTTTTACAAAATTGTTCTTGTACTTCTTTGTTTCTCTTACCTTGTATACCAGTTTTTTTATTGTTATCTAAACCATGTATGTACTCTGTTTACCTTGGAGCTTTTCTCCCCAGGACTCCACTGAAAACGGACACTTTGTGTCCAGTTGGATTTATCCTGGTAAAATAATGTTAAAATAAAATAAATAAATAAATAAATAGATACCAGAAAAAGCAATGGATCCCTTCACTTTTTGGCCTCTGTTTGTGTGGAGTTTGGCATCGAGCAGCAATGCCAAGCGACAGTGAGTGGTGGTACAATGCTGCGGTTATGTCCACGCAATGCCGCTTAATCCTGCTGCACTGTGCCAACACACAGCAACACATATACTATAAAGAATTAATGTCACTGCATTACCACGGTTTATTTAAAAGTATTAGATACACATGGATGCGAACCCAGTATCATCTGGGCTCAAAAACAAATGTGTCAATGCATTTATACCTGCTGCCACAGACTCAGTTAAGCAGCAGGTATGTTTCATAGACTCTGTACTAACTCTCAGACTTTTAGCAATGCAGCTCGCATTTGTGCACTTCTTAACTATGTGCAAACAGGGAAAGCAATGAAAATGTGTATCTCACATGCCCACTGTGCTATGGAAAACTAAGTATTATTATGTATTAGTGCTTTTTAATGTCCATTTCTTGTTTATGACATGAAAGTATCTATAGAAACATAAACTGAAGGCCCTATCTAACAATATGTTACATATTTACAATACACCCATTTGTTGCTTCCCCCCATGCACTGCAACCATAGTGTCTCAGTACTTTTTTCACACATATATCAACTACACTACATAAATTAATATCAAATGTTGTGTGATATGCACTGTACATCAATCTGGTAACATGCAAAACTAGAACGACTAACCTATATGCCCAAACAGCTTTATCAGCATTCTATGGAAGGAATCATCATGGACCTTATCCACAGGGACATAGGTGACCATCAACACACTTGACCTGACCCATTTTAGTTTTGTCAAGGGTAGATCTTGCTTATTAAACCTAGTGGACTTCTTTGATAATGATCCCAAAGATCTGGATGAGGGATAACAAGACATACCGCCTATGTTGATTTATCCAAGGCCATTGACACAATCCCCTATTCAGGTATCATAGAGAAAATCTCCCATCTGAGGATTAACCCATACATTACTAGATGGATAGCCAACTGGCTCACCAACTGTCAATACTGGGGAGTGCACCTCCACCACTAGACCATGTACCAGTGGAATACCACAGAGAACTGTGCTGGACCCTCAACTGGAAACTATTTCTCTGAAGTCTAAGCAAAGATAGATGGCCTGTGGCTTACCAATTTGCAGATGACTGTCAACTGGGTGCAATCATATAGAGTCCCCCAACAATGTTAATATATTACAGAAAGGGCTGACATGGACAAATGTTTGGTACCAAACTCATGAACTGAATCTTAAGACAAAAAATGCCTCATTGTCCCCTTTGGCAATGAAGTAACCCTGTTAATTATGATATACATTGCACCCCTCTAAGCTCAAACTCAGTATTGCAAGACTTTGGAACACATGTTGATAGCAATCTAAATTTCAATCACTATGTGCCCATAGGGTTGAGACACACATTATACATTGTGCATCTCATAAATAAGGGCATCACATCCAAGACCAGGGAGGTCTTAACTTCACTGTACTCAACCCTTATCAGACCACTAATTGAGTACAATGCTCCCTTCTGTCAGCACCCACCAGACACCTGCAGCAACTGGAGAAAACACAGAGATTTGTGACCAGGAGAATCCAGGGCCTCCAAAACATGGCATACATGAAAAGACTGAAGGATCTGTCACTGTACTCGGTATCGTGCATGCTGCTGAGAGAAGACCTATGCCTGGCCTACAGAGCAGTCTCAAACTTGCCCTACTGGAAATACTGGACATCTGCAAATCAAATGGGACAAGAATAACATGCTCCAGGGATATCAACCTAGCCTGTGACATAAACAGAACATGCTGGAGAGACAAACATATCTCCCAGTTATCGCCACTCCTCTGTAATAGGCTCTGATTGTATGTGAAGCAGTGCTCCTAAATGACCCTATTCAAGTGCAACATGGATAACTGGATGGGTGATTGTAAATTCACCCCTGGGGTGGCACCTATGTCCCTCATAGACAGGGGCTTTTGTTGCTGATCACAAAATTGCTCTGCTAACAATGACCATCTAACTATGCTCAATACGGGTACTTGTGTTCTTACATGGCTAGGCATGGAAACACCCTAAGGCCATTAGTCTAGTAATCCCCTATGAGGCTATGAAGCTATGAACCTACGTAGGCCTCCCAACATCTTCTCTTCAACATGCTCTGCTGATATCATCTACTATAAGTTGTCCTGCAGCCTTGTAAAAGTCAGACTTGTGCCATGGCACTAGCGTAAAGTACTGAGTTCTGTCTGTGTACTTAGATAGGTAGGGGTTCTGTTCTCACTGCAGTCAAGTGTGTGTGTGTGTGTGTGTGTGTGTGTGTGTGTGTGTGTGTGTGTGTGTGTGTGTGTGTGTGTGTGTGTGTGTGTGTGTCTATCCAGAAAAACATAAGTGTGTATCCTACAATTTCCACTCCAATCCCATGAACTGACAGTATTTTGACACTTACACATGCCTACACATCCATTTCATGCAGGCCTTCCAACATCTTCTCTTCAACATGCCCTGCTGATGTCATCCACAATAAGTTGTCCTGCAGCCTTGTAAAAGTCAGACTTGTGCCATGGTGCTTGCGTAAAGTGTTGAGTTCTGTAGCCTGTGCACATAAGTAGGAAGGGGTTCTATTCTCACTGCAGTCAACTGTGTGTGTGTGTGTGTGTGTGTGTGTGTGTGTGTGTGTGTGTGTGTGTGTGTGTGTGTGTGTCTAGCCAGAAAAACATAAGTGTGTATCCTACAATTACCACTCCAATCCCATGAACTGACAGTATTTTGACAGTTGCATATGCCTACACATCCATTCCATACAGGTCTCACAACATCTTCTCTTCAACATGTGCTGCTGATGTCATCCACTATAAGTTGTCCTGCAGCCTTAAATGTCAGACTTGTGCTGTGGTGCTTGTGTAAAGTGTTGAGTTCTGTAGCCTGTGCACTTAAGTAGGAAGGGGTTCTATTCTCACTGCTGTCAACTGTGTGTGTGTGTGTGTGTGTGTGTGTGTGTGTGTGTGTGTGTGTGTGTGTGTGTGTGTGTGTGTGTATGTGTCTAGCCAGAAAAGAATAAGTGTGTATCCTACAATTACCACTCCAATCCCATGAACTGACAGTATTTTGACACTTGCACATGCCTACACCTCCATTTCATGCAGGCCTCCAAACATCTTCTCTTCAACATGCCTGCTGATGTCATCTGTGTGTGTGTGTGTGTGTGTGTGTGTGTGTGTGTGTGTGTGTGTGTGTGTGTGTGTGTGTGTGTGTGTGTGTGTGTGTGTGTGTGTGTGTTTGTGTGCTCTTGCTTAACATTACAGTGAGTCTTTTACACCAGCATGTGGGAAACTGTTATTACCATATTCTCTTCACCACACACTGCTGATGTCATCAGCTATAAAATGTTGTCTGAGACACTCCAAGTCAGACTTGAGCTGTGGCGCTTGCCTTAAATGCACAGTTCTGTAGCCTGCGTGCTTAGATAGGTAGGGAATCTATTCACACTGCAGTCAACTCTGTGTGTGTGTGTGTGTGTGTGTGTGTGTGTGTGTGTGTGTGTGTGTGTGTGTGTGTGTGTGTGTGTGTGTGTGTGTGTTCTTGCTTAACATTATAATGAGCATTTTACACCAGCATGTGGGTCACTGTTATTACCATATTCTCCTCACCAGACAGTGCTGATGTCATCAGCTATATCTGATTTCTGGATGAGTACTATTTCCACCAGGGCAGGGTCAAAGACTGGCCTGGAGGCCAGGCAAAAGTCACTTCATCCTATATGATACAGATTACAGTGACAAGGCTTTCAGTCTATTCACACTGTAGACCCTGTGTTTTCTTGGTGAGAAACCCCTGTGGTCTCTCCAGTTCCTGCATGTGTCTGGTGAGGTACATGCAAAGGAAAACATTATACTCTATTACTATTCTGATGAGGTATGAATACAGTGCTATAATTTAATCCTAAGATCTGAATACAATGGCATGACTTATGATATGCACAACAAAGGCTTTCAATACCAGTGTGGACACTTGGTGGTCGAAGTTCCAATTGGTATCTACATGTGTTTCCAGTGCTTGCATCACTGGGTTTCAGCATAGCAGGACTGTTGTCAATGCTGCAAGTAGCAGGGAATTCTACTTTTCAGAAGGAGAAAATAAAGATACATTTTTGCATTAATTTGTAGACCATGTGGCTTTTGTCACCAATCATTTGTCTGTGTTAGCCCCTCCTGTAGTATGTTATCATCATAGGTGGACTCAATTGCACCCAGTAAGCAGGAATCAGAAAATGTGGTAAGCCAAAGGCTGTATACTTTAGCCTGAACTGTCAAGAAATAGACTCCAAACAGTAAAGGGCCAAACACAGAACCATGGGGTCTTTCAGTGGTGACAGTTCTACTGGTACAGGTTGACTCACCAATTTTCACAGTATATCTTCTGTTGGTGAGCCTATTGGTCACCCTAGTGATGTAAGGGTTAATCCCCAGCTGGAAGAGTTTCTCAATGATACTTGCATCGGGTAATTGTGTCCAAACCCTAGACCAGATCAGGATAGGCAGTATGCACTGCCTTACCTTCATCCAGGCCTATCACACAGAATCAATGGGCTATGACAACATCACAGATCACATATCGCATGACTCAGCACATACACCTTCCTGACACAGTTGAATACACACTTCAACACACACTCCACACAGACTATGTTCCTGTAGAAGGGTGTACATCAACATGCATCCATGTGAGTTGGGGACAGCACCCAATGTATGCATGTATACACACATGTTCACTCTGCTCATCTGTGAGGTAAACCAAGATGTCATCAGTGACCTTTTCTAAATGGACACTAGTAATAATCTGGCTGTGCAACAGAGCTGTGTGGGTTGTTAATGCTACATCATGTCTGTTACATCTGTTAGATGTCCTCAAAGAGTTAAATGAGGACATGCATGAGGACAACACTATCATCCTTTTGAACTTGACAAGCTCAAGGCATTTGACACAAATCCACACTGAGGTATTCACACAATAGTGTCAGATGTGGCCATAAATACCTATATCACCAAATGGGGAGACCACTGTATCACATACATTGTATCTAAACATGTTGAAATGTCTGAAGTGAATGATATCTCAGGTCCAGTGATCAGGTCCATACATCAGGGCTCTGTGCTACACCCTTTCTTGTCCATTATGTAAGTCACAGACAGCACAAATGACATATAAATCCTGTGTCCAAACAGCTGTCTGAAGGACTGCAGATTGTGGGCAGTCATTGACTCCAACTGCGATATTAGAATAACACAGACAGTATCAACACACACAAAAGATTGCTGCCACGGCCATGACACCACCTGCAATGACACACTAAGATGAGGGTATTTGTTACATCAGATAAACAAACACACAACCCAAGTATAATGTAGACATAACACTCTATAATCAAAATAATAGGTATGTGACCTGTGTCCTGGGGTAGATGGTATGTGGGACATCCACCAGCATGTGGCCACAGTGCTGACTACTCCTGTGTATGTAGCACAACTACTGAGCATGTGAAGGATATCCACATCATAGGCCATAATACCTCCATAGTTCACAGTCTTCATCACACCAGTAACTGAGCACAATGCACCCTTCTTCATGTAGCTCACTACACATCTTTCACTGATGTGTAACTGAAGGGTACCAACTTTGCCACAATGAGCTGTCACACATATTATTGGCCATACCTGGGTATTATTTTTGTGGCATAAACATTATTGTCTGATAGTGTGGAAACCCCATCAACTTGTTACAACAGATACATATGTGTGATACCTGTTCCGGTGATGCACACAGAATGTACATAGCCATTTGACAACATTACTGGCATGGTAACATTTTTAACAGTGTGGATTGTGCCATATATATATATATATATATATATATATATATATATATATATACACATATGCCATACACACCAGTCAACTAGTCTCCAGCAGATGTTATGCTGTTAGAACAGGTGTGTGAATACCCTCACAGAGTGCAGACATGTCATAGTAGTTGTACAAGTGTGTTTGTACAGAAACATCTCTAATCACTCTAAATCGGATATGTTATTTCAGAGGTATGGGATTACTGGTGATACTATTCTGATATTATCCATGATTGTGTGTGCTTCTTTTAATGTTGTCCATGAGCTTTTACCTGTGTCCCACTTGCTGGAGACCTCTGCTGAGAATACACTCATATTCAGGCAAATGAGTTTGCACAGCTTCACAATATGCACCATACACTAATTGTATATAATATCCCTGATAGATATTCTCTGCATTGTTCATGTAAGGATGCTCATCTCACACAGACACCTTCCCCATTGATGTGTCACCTTGTGTGACAATCACATAATACACATTTTCACTGTGCATTCCTTACTGTACCATATTGATATGTGACTGTTGTTGATGCTACAACTGTCTTCCATTGACATGCCCTCATCTGCTGTACATTAGGTTGTTTCATCTGTCCTCTTTCCCT
The DNA here is from genome assembly GCF_019279795.1 of Protopterus annectens. Lineage (NCBI taxonomy): Eukaryota > Metazoa > Chordata > Ceratodontiformes > Protopteridae > Protopterus > Protopterus annectens. Next base: position 167,456,122 of record NC_056727.1, read on the forward strand.
GCATTCATTCCTACAATTCATCTGTGTGTCCCTATTCAATACACACACTTACCCTGAGTGTTTATTTTACATGGAAGTCCATACACCCTTACAGATCATTTATACAACATTGGTACAGAATGCCAGGAATGGGATTTCACAATATTCTGCACTATATACACTGTCCTGTACTGTGTTTGGACCATATACATAACTAATATACCCCTGAACTGACCAGATTTCCGGAGTATGACCAGAATATTGACTTTTATGTTTTGGTGTGTTCCTTATGAAATTTGTGGTTTTCTGTCATATCAGTGGAATAATCTCAAGACTGATGTCACTAAATAATTACATACATTTCAGTTTCAGACTCCAAATCCTTCAGTAAATGTACCTTAACAGAAACCTTGTTATTCTAGCACATTTCTAAAGAGCAGATATGTCAAATCAGTGCCTATTTCTGGGTCATTGTCCCCCATTATGTTGGGCTTTGTCCAGATTTCTTGCACTAAGAGATTGAGAGTTATAACAACTATATATCTTAAGTCCTGGTGATCACTGTGGCATTCCACACAAACACACTAACCAACTGTGCTCTAATGTAAACAAGATTGCTATTCATGTTCAAGGCTCCAGAGAGCACCCCTGCATTACCAGGCTATAATTCATACCACACCTTTCGGCCACCTAACCTGGCCGAAACACTAAAGGTGGAGGTGTGTCCATATTCATTAAGGATATCCACACCTCCAGGCTAGTTGCTCAGCATAATGCATCCGAGATTATCCAATTGCAACTAAGTCTGGGCAGGACCACAATCCAAATTGTAACTTGCTACAGATCCCCCACCATGCCCCAGGATTCCCACTCCTCATTTCTTGATACACTGGAAAAAATTAGGGTACAACCCAACACCTTAATAATGGGCAATTTCAACTACCCCACCATTAACTGGGAAAACTACTCACGTACCAAATCTTTTGCTCAGCGTTTTCTGGAATTCATAAATTCCAATGCCTTGGATCAACTTATCGACACCCCCACCAGGGGCAGCAATATCCCAGACCTGGTCATTGCCAACATGGGTGACCGGTGTTCCACATCAGAGGTCAATTCCTCATTGTTCACATCCAACAACAAACTAATCACCCTAGACATCCACATCCTGCCCCCACCCCCCATTAGGGAAACCACTGTAAACATTTCTCTAAAGCCAACTTTATGCTTCTTAAGGCAGAAGTGGCAAACTTCACGACACCCATGCAGACGGACAATAGAGGTACAACTGCTGACTCCTACACAAATGCACTTTATAAGCACTTACATGAGTGCATGGATCATGCTATCTCTAACAGAACCAAGATGCTATCCTCCAAAAAAAGAAGCCAATCTGGGAGTCCCATGTCATAAACATACTCTACAACAGAAGAAAAAAACTGTTGCAAAAAAAAAGAGTAAAAATCCCATGACTGGAGGAACTTCCTGGTCAGCCTCAGTAAGAAGCTGAGATCCCTCATAAAATCCTCCAAAGCTAGTTACGAAAACAAAATCGCCACTGATTCTAAAGCCAACCACAAAGCATTCTATAGCTATGTCAAGCATCTCAATGGCAACACTCAGATTTCCTCTGAGTTACAGCACAATGGCACTAAATATACAGAAGCAACTGATATTGCCAACATCCTGGTAGATAGATTCAGTGCTAACTTTACCCCCCCCTCTCACCCACTAAAGGGCCCATCTCTATACCGGAAGAATGCAAAGTTCCTGTAATCACGGCTGCACAGGTAAAAACCACACTCTCCAAAGCCAAAAACACAGCATCCATGGCACCTGACAACATCCCAGGCTGCGTTCTACATGAACTGCAGAATGAACTGGCACCCCACCTAAGCACCATGTTCAATCATAGCCTCACCTCAGGCTTTGTGCCCACTGAATGGCTCACAGCCACAGTTATCCCACTCCACAAAGGGGGAGCCACCACAGACCCCGGAACTACCGGCCCATTAGCCTAACGAGCCTGGTCTGCAAGGCCATGGAGCGTATCATCATGGATCTTATACACAAAGTCATTGGTAATATCCCAACTCTGGACCCCACCCAGTTCATGTTTGTAAAAGGCAGATCATGTCTCCTAAACCTGATAGACTTCTTTGAAGCAGTCACCAAAGCCATACACAAGGGTAAGGTGGTTCACACAGCCTATCTAGATCTCGCCAAGGCTTTTGACACCATCCCTCACTCTGGAATTATAGATAAACTCACTAAACTATGTACAAATCCCTATGTCACAAGATGGGTTGCCAACTGGCTCACTGACAGAACCCACACTGTGAAAGTAGCAGACTCCAAATCTGACTTCAGACCAGTGACAAGTGGTGTACCACAGGGTTCAGTCCTAGGTTCTCTCCTGTTTGGTATCTGCTTTTCTGGAGTACAGGATAACACAGAAAGTCTTTGGCTAATGAAGTTTGTATATGACTGCAAACTAGGAGCCATAATCAAAACTCCTAACAATGTGAACATCCTACAAAAGGGCCTTATGGAGACAGATGCCTGGTGTCAAAGCCATGGCCTCAAGCTCAATGTCAAAAAGTGCATTGTCATCCCCTTTGGTAAAAACTCTGTACCCATGAGCTACCACATAGGTAGTAGTCTACTTAACACCAAAAGTGTGATGAGAGACCTTGGGACATGGGTGGACAGTAGTCTCTCCTTTGATAATCACATTGCCACAGTAGTCAGGAAATCCTTCAACGTGGCACACCTCATCACAAAAGGTTTCTCATCCAGGAAAAAAGAGGTCATTGTTCCCCTCTACTTATCACTTATTAGACCCATTATAGAGTACAACGCTCCTTTTGGTATGTACCTCACAAGACATCTACAACAACTGGAAAGGCCACAGAAATACCTCACAAAGAGGATTTCCAGCCTCAAACAGATGCCCTACACAGACCGTCTCAAAAACTCCAGCATTACTCCTTTGCATATCATCTACTCAGAGGCAATCTCTGCCTAACATACAAAGCTATGTCAAACCCAGAGCTGTTGGACATGCTATACTTAAATAAATCCCAATCCCTCCTAACTACACGCTCTAGGGACCTAAACCTTCTCACTACAATCAACAGAACATGCTGAAGGGATAGATTCCTGTCCCAGAGTCTTCCCATACTCTGGAACAAACTACCTATCTATATCAAACAAAGCTCCTCATTAGCACTCTTCAAGAAAAATCTTGATGATTGGATAGGAAATAGGAAATTCACCCCGGGGCACAGGAAATAGTTTTCTTGGGTGGCGAAAGCCAGGGTACCTTTTTGGCTAGGCTTGTATAGGCCCTAGGGCCAATAGCCTAGTACCTACCTATGAAACTATGAACCTATGTTGCTTTACACAGTTTCCTGGCTGGTAACACTGTTGCCCACCACAAAGCTACACTTATTTACGTTTAAACGCAGCATGTGGCATGAATATGTAATGAGCACTGCTGCTTATTACACATCACTGCACATATGTGTAAACTCTGTGTAGGCTTTGCGCAAAGCCTACACAGAGTTTACTGAATCCCAGGAATAATCAATAAATTTATTGAGACATTAATTGTATGAGTTAGAAATTATTGTAGTATATTGTGGATGACCCGGAACTTAGGTTCATAGGTTCATAGATTCGTACTAAGCTAACTGCCCTTGTGGGCCATTTTATGCCTAGCCAATTATCCCTTGTGAGACTCAAACCCTGCACCTTGAGTTTGTAAGGCAAACACCTTAACCATTAGGCCACCTTCCCTCCATTTCCTAAAGATATGTATCAGTGGCTTATAAAAGAGGGATAAGTGTTGGGGACTATGCGGCCCATAGCCATTATGTTGCCCTACAGCAGGTCATTGAAAGAGCACTATAGAGGTACTTTACCTTGTAGTTCTTGGTGCATTTGTTATGCAGTGGTTAGGGAATTCTAGACTATTACTAACCAAAGAATATTTGTAAAGAAACATTTTTCTTGTGACAACATTGTTGTTGCATATTGTTTAAAATGTCCCTGTAATTTGGATTATATTTGTTAAACTAGCAGGAAATGTAAAACCCGACTTCCGAAACACATTTGTGACAATAAAGGAAATATTTCAGTAGCACTACATTTTTTTTAATGCCACAACAGTAAGCTTATGTTATTGGTGGCTACAATATTGCAAAGTGTTAAAATAAATGAAAGGTGAGGGGAGGGTTGAGTATTAAAGACAATTGGGCCAGATTCATGAATGCCTACACTAAGTTTACACTAACTGTACACTGTTCTCATTGAATAGACAACACAAGTATGACTTCCAATTTTAGTTTTCCTATTGGTTTTGTTGCAGCCTTAAATATTGAGGAGGATTCATAAAGGTTACCACAAAGTGTAGACTATGTCTACACTTAGTGCAATCTTTCTGAGTGAATAGACAGCACAAAAATATGGTAAGGATGTTCCTGAATACAGACCATGTACACTTAGTGTAGGCATTCATGAATACAGCCTATTTCGTTATATAAGGAAACTATGTTTATTTTAAAATGTAATGATTTACAACTTCATGAGGTTAATCAGGAACATGCTTGGAAGGATTTGTAATTTAGTATGTTAATTGTTTTTATTATTTTTTTTTAGTCTGATTGGCTATCTTTGATTAGTTATACTTTTTAACCAGTGTCTATGTTTCACATTTATCTCTCCTGGAAGGTATTAGCCAAAGCACTAAGAGAAATGTGAAGGCATTAGACAAAGCACTAAGAGAATATTATTTTAATAAAAGATACCCATGAATATAATTTGTATTATTTTTATTGTTTATTCATACCTTCCTGTAACTGAATGATGAAATATATGAGAAATTAATTAATAATCAGTTTCCCAACCCTTCCAGGAAAGCCTTATGGACCTAAATTTCTCTATGCACAGTCTCACAAATATTACAGGAGATAAATGATTAATACAGACAGTGCTACAAAGGAAAGGCAAACCCAGAAATCATAAGTAATTCTTCTCTGTGTTTATTCTACTGTGCAATAACTGAATGAAATGCATGATTCAGAACTAATCACACTTACATACATTAGGACAGCGTAATTATTAGCAAACGTATTTTCAGATTAAAAAATGTTGCACAAGCAGGGCACAGGAGAGACAACTTCATTCTTGAGGAAAACCACATCCTTATGGATGGACTAAGAACATATGGAAACTTGTTTTTGGAAAAGTGGGGCCAAAACAAACAGAGAGCTAAAGCATGTAATCAATTAGTGGCTGACATAAATGCTATAGGGTAAAGAAAGTGTAACATGGCATAGTGTAGGAAAAGAGCTAATAGCATGGTAGGATATTCCAGGACAAAGGTTAGGCAAAATGCAACCAGACGTGGTAGCACTGCTGGTCATCCTTCCACAGCCTAACCTTTAACACCATATGAGGAGTACATTCACTCTATAAGGGGTGATGACTTCGACCAGAAGAGGATGCTGTAGGATTCTTTAGAGATGGTGGTAAAACAAGTACTTTCAGGCATCTACAGCACCTACAGCGCAGAAGGTTAGTGATGACTGGCTTTGATAATTTTAGGCTAGGTGTACTTGACATCATGCCTGTTTACATTTAACTCTTAAAAGTTTCCTCATCAGGTATTTCATCAACATCAGCTGAAGCATGGACTCTGCAGACATTGCAATGCAAGTGTGGACATCATAACTTTTAGAAAAAAATCATATGCAACTGTCATAGATCACATTAACCACCTCCTGACATGTCTTCACAGGGTTAGCACCAGAAAGAAATGCATGCTGTGTTGCACCACAGTAGGCTGATGTTGACAGCAGAATGGCTGTTGACAATGATGCCATAACTCTTATTCTCATGACACAGCCTCAGGGCAACGGCACACAGTGACAAACTACTGTCAAGGCCCCCTACCCCACAACAGGTGGATGACTCCACAGGCAGTGAAGCAGGCATACAGGTTCAGCATAATGAGGGAATAACAATAGAATAAAGAGGGAAACATCACACAGCTCAACCCCTGTTTCTTGTGCACAGCCTGAAGCCTTTACTGAAGATTCAACCCTTTCACAGGAAGCAGTATCTTCTATTTTGCCATACACTAGGGTGCCAGGCAAAGACATATTTCACAGATAGCTCCAGAGACATGCAAGGTCTTGTCTGACCAGCAGCAGATGTGCCATGATATAGTTCAGACCCAGGCTACTTCCACTGACAGACAGGGAGAGATGCTTAGAGCACTGCAGGGTATATGTGAGGAAATTCTACAGTATATGGGAATGGTGGATCCTCATGCATATTATGGTTGCACACATGGCATCCATGCCAGCCCAAATCCATACCCTAGTAAGGCCTTATCAGATACACACTTGGGAAACACCTGGGCATGGAAAAGGAGTGTCCACATGGATGGTGGATAAGTAGGCCATACACAATGTGTACTCCAAAAATATTCTGGAAGCATTCCTGTAATTTCACCAAAGAAGAATGCAACCAGGCATCATCAGGCTTCCCTAACATGAGGTAGAACTTTCAGTCAATCATTTGACATATTCAGAAGATTAGAACTTGAAATCTTCATCATCAGACTGATAAGCAGTGATACTGACAAACCTAAACAGAGGAAATCCTTCAGTCGGTAGCATCAGTAGAAATGCTGAGGTCTGCCTAATTAGGATTTACACATCCTTTCCTGTCCAGATGTGCTCTCCTTCCTTGGGTAGTCATGGTTTAGTTCTTAAATATAACTAATTTATAACAGTTAAACACTGAGAAGCCCTGAAGCCTTATAAATGAAATGTTTATATCTTTAGTATCTACAGTAACTTTTGAGACTATAAAAAATTTAAGTACAGTTTTCTTAAAGAATGTCTACATTGTTTCCCTATGAAAGTACATCTACAACCACCCTTCTAATACCAAAGGAATAGAGATCAGCTGCAATTATTTCACTCCCCAAAATCCATAAACTGTCCTTACCCAGATCTTATAGACTTACTGCTATGTTGTCTTCTCTTGGCAAAATTTTATTTTATTATTTTATTTAACATTTTCATTAACGTTGATTTACCGGGAAAGTCCAACTTGGACAGAGTCCATTTTCAGCAGAGCCCAAGACAGAAATGCTCCAAATGCATGTCTTTGGAATGTGTGAGGAAATCCGAGCACCCGGAAGAAACCCACGTGAATGCAGGGAGGACATGCAGACTCTGCACAGAAGGCACCCAAGCCAAGAATCAAAATGGAGAACCTCTTGCTGTGCGGTGACAATGCTAACCACTGCACCACACCTTTAAGCAAGTCCTAGGATCATTCAAGATTATAGGACTCTCAGAGCTTGTAAACATGTCTTAGACCTATTTTCAGCACCAACGCAGTCCTTGTTCAATCTACTGACAGTGACTATGTTGTTTGGCAGTCCACAATTAATCTCATGAAATCCTCTTTATGTACTCTGTCATGTCGGTGGCAGTTCCCTAACCCTCAGGGATTCTTATAAATGACTTGGAGATTTGGTTGATCCTACTCTTATGTTTCACTTGCATACTACCATCACCACAGTTTCCATCCTAGTATATAGACTAACTATCTCTGTACTCCAGAAGCCATATATAACATAGATAAAACTCTATTGATCCCACAAGTGGAATACAGTCCTCCCCTTTTGGAAATGGAGAATGTTTACCATACTCTCACTCTTCAAAATACTGAAAATAAAAATCTGTCACTTTCTTAAACCTTGCTGATAACACATTCACATACACATCACCATACATGCCTTTCCTATACGTAATCACTTCTCACTACATTAAAAGTGGCTTTCCTTTCTAATGCTCTTACCTTCAAACAGTTCCTTCTTTATTTTTGCCCTCCAGTAGTATAAAAAAATAAAAATATCACAAAAGACCTGCCCTATGATATCACAACATTCACAGAGTAACACAGTCAATAGACCTGATTCTGAAACAGCATTCTGAAGACTTGTCCCAGCTAACTGGAAGCCTTTCCTAATAGATATTAAAATATTCCTACCTCTCCTGCTTTCCAAGAAATTTCACTATTTCAACTTTCACCTCTCTTTATTGCCTCTGATACTCTCAAACAACTATACATCTCTTTTTTTTAAAACATGCAAATCTGTTTTATATTTGCACTGTCATTTAGTTTGTGTTATACCTGGGATTTTATTATATAATTTTACCTGAATCGATTGTCTATTCTAAAATATATATATATATATATATATATATATATATATATATATATATAGTACTTACCCTCAGAGCCAGTCTATATCATATGAGCAAATCGCACAAATTGCAAATGCTCATAATATCGAACATACCAGACCTTGAAGTGCTTTTTCTGAGATTGTGGTACAGTGAAGAATGGGATATTTGCCCTTTCCTCACTGTAGTGCGACCTTGGAGTTGGAATATATATATAGCGGAGGGTGTGAGGAGCACACACCCCCACAATAGGAAGTTCGAGGTCCGATACGTTCGATATTATGAGCATTCGCAATTTGTGTGATTTGCTCATATGATATAGACCCCCCTTCAAATATAAAACTCTTTTTCCTTTATAAACTGTAGCATACCACTTGTTAAGAGATTACACAGCATATGTAAGAGATTTCATGCAACACTTGAAGAGCTGAAACACTCGGCCCTGACTGCAAATGCAGTATTTACATTCATTTCTAAGTGCTGCACTGCAGCTGCCAACCCTGCCCTCTAACACAATGCACCAAGGGTGGTTACCCCCTTTGCCCCACCTTAGTTACTAATTTGATTATCCTTAACCTTGCAGCTTTGTGGCTGAAAAGGGAGAAAGTTATCAGTCCACTTACCCAGCTAACACATGTGTGATGTTATGAGGTAGTACCATCTGTGCCTGGGAGTAGGACAGTACTTGTGTAAGTATACCAGCACAGCTAGCTGGAGTTTTGTAAATAATTTTTTTGTTATTTGACTATCACACTTATTTGTACAGATGTTTGAGTTAAACATATATTTGTAAAGTTACTTGTGTTAAAAATGCATCATCAGTAGATCCTGCTGGACAGAAGGAATGTATACACGTATATTAGATTGTCTTGTTGTAATGGATCAAATGTGTATGTTTATCAGAGAACTCTGTAATGGTGGAAAGTTTGAAATTGTGTTATATATTTCAGATGCTGCCACAGATCTTAGCAAAGCTGTGTATGTGTATTGTTACCAGAGTCAGGTGACTGGAGGTGATGTCATCTTCTAACCAGCATCTGGTTTCTTTAGAACTCTCGCAGAAGCACTTTGGAACATGACAGAAAAGATTTCTGACAGGATATATATCTCACACATCCACACAGACAGAGAGATACATCATCTGGCTTATGCTGTTGTAAGTCAGTCAGCACACATCAGCATGTCTTGCTTTAGTAAGTAGTTAGGGAGCAGTAAGTCTTTAGTCAGTCAGGGACATTTAGTGAGAATAGTTTAGTATTGTTTTCTGCATCTGTGAGAAACTATCCAACTGTATTATTTTTATATCTCTGTGGTTGAAACTCTGTTGTTTATTGCATTCAGAATTCTCCTGTTTTCTGTTTTATTATTTATCATTAAATATTTTAATACCTTTCATTGTGGCTGGTCCTTTAGAGAATACTTTTAAAATCTTGACAGTACTTATGCTTGTTTTAGTGACACTGCGGCTGCTCCTGAAAGCCTTGCTGCTTTGGTCACACCCTACCATTTGTATTAGTATTAATTTTACACATTATAATTGGATATCCTTTGTAAGAACCTTAGGGCAACTGACTGGTGTCAGTGTGATTACCTCAGAGTTTGAGCAGAAAGGGGTACAGCTAGTAAATATGTGCCAGCTTTTCCCACTTGTATATGTGTGTGAAACTCAAATATCCAAATGTGTGTCAGCTACTGGGAACAGAGGCACAGAGCTCCAAAGTGGTTAGTGTGGAGTTTTTATGGGCCTGGAGAGAGAAAGAGAGTCCAGCCCCAGGTTTGGAGCATGCTCCCTGTGTGCTCTTAAGGGAACTTGTGCTTGGTGCAGGGAGCTGCATCTGAAAATACTGTATGAGTCCATCTTTCCTCTTAGTGACCTTCCCTCACCAGAGTCAGTGGTGAGGAGTAAGTCTCCTTGATTGCTGGCCTGGAATAGGGACCAGTCACATTTTGGTGGCAGCTGGGTGGGATATTAATTGAACTTCAGTAGCCAGTGGGCAGTTGTCACTGAAGGTGGGTGTACTCTCAGCAGCCACAAGGTAAACATACAGAGTTTCATTTTTGCAACAGTTTTATTTATTTGTGTTTGTTTAGTTTAGTCAGGGAAAGCAGGCAAATATGTCAACACAGGATTATAGCAACCTGACAAAGAACCATTTGACCAAGGTGTGCAAAGCCAAAGAACTGGTGCATGCCAACCTGACTAAAGAAATTATTTCAGCCTTGGTTACAGCTGCAGAATGGACCAGCAACCCGAAAGACAACCAGTCTTTTGGAGGGGATGTGCAGTCTTCAGAAACGGACAATTCACCTTTTCATCAGAGGACTTAAACATTTGCCTGGAGTTAAAGAGGTTGAAGAGAGACTGTGGCATTTGGAGGTCAAAAAAAAAAAAGAGAAACAGAGCCAACATGAGAGGGAGATGTTAACTGTTTGTCAGGGTCATGGAGGTAATGAGGAAGGGAATAACTGAACCCCACAAGCAATAAAGGTCAATAAATTTCTTCCACAGTTTACTGAGGGTGATAATTTTGAGAGTTTTATGCATATATTTGAAAGAGTATGTAAACAGTATAATGTTGACCAAGGGCTCTGGGTATGGTTCATGACCCCCTTACTCAGTGGTGAAGCTGTAACTGCTGTTTCTGAATCATCTGATTCTTATTGTTTAAACTCTGATAAAGTAAAACAATGTTTACTGGAATGTTTTAAGTTAACACCTAAAGCTTACAGAAAAAAGTTTTGTGAGCATAGACGCAAGGCAGATGAAAGTGTATGTGATTATATTGCTGAGTTAAGCACTTATTTTCACAGGTGGGTGAGTGGATGTCAGTTCACTACTTTTGAAAGGCTGGCAAAGCTTTTGGTGAGGGAACAAGTCCTTAGCACTTTGCCTGAGGACATGAGAATCTGTTTGGCAGGCAGGGGAGTGTAACTGCAGATGAGTTAGGGAAAAAAAAAGGATCTCTACTTAGCAAGCAGGGCATCACTGCACAAGAATGAGATACCCAGCACTGCATATGGTTATAAGGGAACCTATAGTGGGCATCTTAAACCACCCCAACAGAGAACACTAGTAACAGGGAAAGCCACTAGCCCAGGTACATGGCCAGGACCAGTGGTTACATGTTTTAAATGTAACCAGAGGGGCCATGTAGCATACAAATGTCCAATGAGGCAAAGTGGGGAACAAAAGGTAACGTAGCCAACAAGTGGGAATAACAGCATGACAGTGGTAAGTTGTTTGTAGACAACAGGGGTACCAAATTATCACCAAAGTTTGTATCCTATCTTAGTGGATGGAAGACAGGCCACTGCTAAGAGAGACACAGCCTCTGACATAACCATTGTGAAGCCTGCAGTGGTTAAGGTGGAGCAGTACTTGCTGGGAAGCCCACACCAGTCAGAACATTAGGAGGGACCCTATTCCAAATACCTTTGGCCTGGGTTTACCTTGACTGGGAGGGAGGAAATGGAAGCAAGCAGGTAGGTGTGTTTAAGGATATCCTTGCAGATGTCTTGATAGGGAATGATTTTCATAATGCAGTACATTGTGTGCATGCAGTTACACTCAATAAGGCTTAGAGACAGGCATGTGGGTCAGGTAGCCTGGGGGAGACCCCACATCCAAAGCTGGGGCTGGTGAGGTGGCTACTTCAGTGAGGAAGCTACCCTGTAGCAGTCAGCTGGAAAGTGAGCCACAGATCCTTGTACACACTCATGTTCTTGTGGACAGAGTGACTGCAAGGGCACAGGTAAGTGGTAGTACCCAGGCTGACAGTGAGGCACTGCTGTCTAAAGAGACCAGGCATCCTGTGGAAAGGTAGCTGGGAAGGGTCACAAAGGTACAATTGAGACAGGTTCAGCTTTCAGACCTTACATTATGAGGCTTGAGGAAGTTAGCTAAGGAGGCACCTGATTCTCAAGGAAAAGGGCAGACTGTATACTGGAACAAAGGGTTACTGCATAGAGAGTGGACCCCTAAGGGAGGGCTAGAGGGTGAGATAATACAGTAGTTGGTAGTACCCAGAGCCTACTATCTGAAATTTCTACCCATAGCCCATGATATTCCTTTTGCAGGTCATAAATACATAGAGTGAGCCAAGAGAAATATTATGTAGAACTTTTATTGGCCTGGGATTGCAAGGGATGTAACAGGGTACTGCAGGACCTGTGAGCAGTACCAAAAGGTAGACAAGACAGGAGACAAGGTCAAGGCTCCTTTGATGCCTTTGCCTGTGAATGAAGACCCCAAGTTCTACAATGAGGAAATATATCCTGGTGGTAGTAGATTATGCTACTAGATATCCTGAGGTGGGAGCTCTGCCCTCTATCAAGACAGAGAAGGTGGCAAAGGCTTTGTTAGAGAGTTTCAGCAGGGTAGATTTCCTAAGAGAAACATTGACTGACAGGGGTGCCAATTTCATGAAAGACCTGCTGGCTTGTCTGTGGAAATGTTGTGGGGTGAAGCACCTAAAAACCACCCCCTACCAACCCCAGACTAATGGTCATGTGGAGAGGTTAAATCTGCACTAAAGGCCATGCTATGGGCATTTGCAGAGCAGTTTAAGAGAGAGTGGGACAAATATTTGCCCCACCTGCTGTTTACATACAGAGAGGTACCCCAGGAATCCACAGGTTTTTCACCTTTTGAGTTGCTGTATGGGCATAGGCTGAGGGGGCATTTAGATTTGATTCATGATGAGTGGGAGGGTGAGTGTGAATCCCACAAGGAGTCTGTTGTGATATATGTCCTAAACCTCATGACAAGGCTTAGGGAGCTCATGGACTTGGTCCAAGAGAACCTGGCAGGAGCCCAACAGCAGAAAAAGGTCTGGTATGACAGGAATGCTCAAGCCCAAGAGGATGCTGTGGGACAGCAGGTTATGGTGCTCATTCCTGACAAACACAATAAGCTGCAGGCAGCTTGGGAGGGACCCTTTAAAGTGGTAAGGAAATTCAGTGATGTTAATTACATGGCAAACCTGCTAGGCAGGAGGCAGGGGCACAAATTGTACCATGTTAACATGATGAAGCCTTACCATGATAGGGAGGCCCTTATTCTGAGTATTTACAGTGGATGGCAGGAGGAGTCTGAGGGGGATCTGTTGATCACAAACCTGACGAGGAAAACAGGCCAGATAAGGTAGTGTGGACTCCATCCTGTGAGCAGACATTCCAAAAGCTTAAAGGGTCTTTAGAAGGACCCCCTGTGTTAGCCAGTCAAGATTACAGCAAATATTTTTTTGTGCGGGTGAATGCTTCAAACCATGGGGTGGGGGGTGTACTCAGCCAGGTTTCCTCAGAGGTTGAAGAACACCCAGTTGTATATCTCAGCTGTAGACTCCATCCCATGGAGGAATGTTATGCGGATGTAGAAAAAGAATGTCTAGCCATAGTATGGGCACTGCAGAAATGTGAGCCATATCTGTATGGAAGGAAATTCACTGTGGTTACAGATCACAATCCATTAACATGGCTACATCAAGCTAGCCAACAAAATGCTAAGTTATTAAGGTGGAGCCTAGGGTTGCAGGCATATGACATGACAGTGCAGCAGTGTAGTGAGGTCAGCAATGCCAGTGCAGATGGGCTCTCAAGACAGGGTATAGGTTAATGTGTTCCCAGATAGGCCCATTTCTCTCAAGCAACATTTTCCAGGGTCACTTGAAAAACTAGCTTGAGTTTTGAAAGGGGGGGAGTGATGTGATATTATGGGGTAGTGCACTCTCCCTGGCAGTACATGTGCACATATGCCAGGATAGCTAGCTGGAGTTTTATAAAGAATTTTATGTCATTTGACTATCACACTGATTTGTACAGATGTTTGAGTTAAAAATATATTTGTAAAGTTACTTGTGTTAAAAAAGCATCAACAGTAGGTCCTGCTGGACAGAAATAATATAAGCATGTATATTAGGTTGTATTGCTGTTACTGATCAAATGTGTATGTTTATCAGAGAAAGGATAAGTAACAAAGTTGATACTGTAGTGACTGGAGAATCTCAAGACAAATATTAAGCAACTAGCATTGAAGAAGGGTGGTTTACCCGAAAGCTTTGCTTTGGAATAAAGTGTTTTGGCATTGGAGTTGTTGTTCTGTTGTTTATCAGAGAACCCTGTAAGGGTAGAAAGTATAGCTTTCAGATGCTGCCACAGATATTGGCAAAGCTGTGTGTGTGTATTGTACCTGAGTCAGGTGACCAGAGGTGATGCCATCCTCTAACCCGCATCTGGTTTCTTTGGAACTCTCGCAGCAGCACTTTGGAACTTCACAGGAAAGATGTCTGACAGGATATATATCTCACACATCCACACAGACAAAAAGAGACATAATCTGGCTTTTGCTGTGGTAAGACACTCAGCATACATCAGCTTCCCTTGCTTTAGTAAGTAGTTAGGGCACAGTAAGTCTTTAGTCAGTCAGGGACATTTAGTGAAAATAGTTTAGTATTGTTTTCTAAATCTGTGAGAAACTATCCAGCTGTACCTTTTTATATCGCTGTGGTTGAAACTCTGTTGTTTATTGTATTCAGTGTTCTCCTGTTTTCTGTTTTATTATATATCATTAAATATTTTAATACATTTCATTCTGGCTGGTCCCTTAGAGAATACTTTTAACATCTTGAGAGTGCTTATGCTTGTTTTAGTGACACTGTAGCTGCTTGTGAAAGCCTTGCTGCTGTGGTCACACCCTACCATTTGTACTAGTATTAATTTTACACAGTATAATTGGGTTTCCTTTATAAGAGCGTTAGGGTAGCTGACTGGTGGCAGCGCAATTACCTCTGAGTCTGGGCAGAAAGGAGCACAGCTAGTAAATCTGTGCCAGCTTTTCCCAGGTGTGTATGTGTGTGTGAAACTCAAATATCCAAGTGTGTGTGTCAGCTACTGGGAACAGGGACACAGAGCTCCAAAGTGGTCAATGTGGAGTTTTTGTGTGGGCCTAGAGAGAGAAGGAGAGTACAGCGCCAGGTCTGGAGCATGCTCCCTGTGTGCTCTTAAGGAAAATTGTGCTTGGTGCAGGGAGCTGCATCTGAAAATACTATGCAAATCTACACCATTCCTCATCAGAGTCAGTGGAGAGGATTGAGTCTCCTTGATTGCTGGCCCAGAGTAGGGACCCATCACAGTATGAACAAATTAAAATATACATGTATATATCTGCCTTTGGCCCCAGTCATGACTGAAAGTCTTCACAGATCAGTCCACTTACTTGGTTAACAATTGTGTACTTAAATAATTAACCATAATAACTAACTAACTAAATAAATAATAGTTCACTGAAAATAAAATACTCTTGCATCAGCATTTACATTTTAGCAATGTACATACTTTTATACCAAAGCACAATAGTCCTATACAACAGCAGATATGCATAGCAGAATACTTCTGTAACCCAGAGTAATGAAATGCAAATGTGCTACATCCCACAAACCTGAATTTGGTTCTTACAGCCTCCACTTCCATGTTACGTGATGCTGAATGACAATTTTAACTAGACTTAAGTCTCCTCTGTTAGTAGTTCTGTGTAATGGTATAATGGCCCTTATCTGTAAAAAGGCAGTGATATATATATATATATATATATATATATATATATATATATATATATATAGATAGAAAGATATAAATATATATATATATATATATATATATATATATATATATATATATATATATATATATTATATGTGTATGTATATACCTGTGTGTACACATACATAACTATAATGCATAATATGGACAGTTTTATTAGAATTTGTACTTAATATGTTCACTGTTTTTTCTTTATTTCCTGTGATGTTTTCAGGTTGCTGTGGAAGGCTTAGTATGCAGTTGTTGTATCTGTGAATGATTGCTTCAGGGATCATTTATCTCAGGTGATGAACAGAAATATTACATGAACAGGATTTTAAACTAGTCAGGGGAAGAAACAACAGTAGAAATACAAGTTTGCAACTTTATAAAGTTTAGTGTTTGGCTAGGGGAAATAGTATTATTAATACTGTGAGTATAAATGGCACCGAGATGAAGGAAAAGTGAAATAAAGTGAGAAGGGAACAACAGGTTTAAGACTATCATTAACTATGGCTGATTGGCAGTGATGCCTATAAACTGCTTAACAGTAGGACAAGCAGTATTTCCTCGCCTTTCTTTCTCCACATTTGCTTTGACTCATTCCCTACTATAAATGTGTGCTTTCCTTCTTTTATACATTCCCAGCCTCTCCTTCAGCTTATATAATTTGATATGCTACATTAAGTTTAATTACCTTATTCTTGTTCATTAAAGAAAGAAATAATTCATCTCTCAGTTTTACCACCCCCATGTGTCCCATAGACTGTGTGCCCTGCTTTTCAAAGGCCACATTCTTGGTTCTTTAAAGACAATTGTTTTGTTAGGGCTGCAGCTTTGCACACATTTCTTTCATAGTATATCTACAGGTGACCAGGATCAAATTTCATAATCTTCTAGTCCCTGTGTATGAAAAATCATTCCACTATGAAACATTGGATTACATGTCACTGAGAAACCACATCACCAAATACAAATGTTTGAAGGGCCAAAAACTTAAACTGTAAGTATTTCTTGCAGGAGGGCAAGCCATGTGAAGGGCAAGTTCCCACATCCTCCAAACATATATATACCAACTCTACTGTCGCACAAACATGAAGAAGGGAAAAATCTCCCAAAACAGAAGAGTCACTGCCATCACACACACAAGCCTCAAAGACAGTGATTTTCAATGAAAAACAGTCAGTGGCATTTTTATACCTCAGCATATTGTGACTCGGGGACCATATCTAAAATAAAAAAAAAAATACAGAAATGCCAGAAGAAATTGTAAAAGAGGCCAAGGGTCTGCAAGTGTGGCTAATGGACCAAGAGGAAATTAGACATAGTTCCATGTCAAGGTAAAGAGACATACAGTTTAAACCAGCAATCATCAACATTCACCATAAAATTCAATGAAATTGAAAACTGAAGTAGGATTGAACCACTGTATTTTATGAATATCAGAACATATATTTGAAGAAAGATCAATCCTGTGATTCAATAAAGTTCCATGCAAGAATAAACTATTCTTGCACAGAATGGATCGTGTCTGTGCAGCACAGCAGCATGCCTTGCATATTCATGAAGACGCACTGCTGTAACACCTACATGGACATGATCCGTGAATGAGTACAGGGGGCATATCACAGCAGTGCCTGCAGATGTAACATGACACCTTCACTCAGAAAGTGCCATTACGGCACTGTTAAAAGTAAATAAAAAGAGCTGTGCAGATATACTGCACAACTGTGCAGATATCCACAGAATGCATTCCACAGACATGCATCTGGAGCATGTCTCCCTGGGCCTCTGCTGAAAATAGGCTTTGTCCTAGTTGGACTTTCCCAGTCAACAAATGTTAAATAAATAAAAATAAATAAATGTATAAAGTTATCAGTGACATGTGTGAGTGTCCCAACTTCATACACCTCAAAAAAACATGCTAACACAAAACCTGTTATCCTATGCACTTTTAAAGTGCTAAAATCATCCCTAGTTTTGTGCCCTTGTTCTCCCATTATGTCTGGCTTTGCCCAGATTTCATGCTGAAAGAGGTTGGTGGTATGCATATACCCCTAAAGTGAGAAACAGTTAAATTCCATTTAAATTCTCTCTTTTTTTATTAACCCAAGTAAAGTTTAAGCATAGCTGAGCAGGTGTGCATGTCAGACAGCTGGGCTTAGCATAGGTGAAATATCCGAAGGAGCTAAATAGAAATATATGAGTAAAATGCATAAGCTGAAATAGTGTAGTTGTTCGAGCTTCCACTTCATATGCACGCATTTACGGTTCAAGCCCCACTGAAGTCTGTTCACTTTTACATGTGAAAGCAGTTGTAAAAGAGATATGTTTTAATAAATGAGGTAGTAAATAATATTTATCACCCAGTGTAGTGTATCAGGTCCAAATATGTGGGGTCAGTCCAAAGAAGATCTGAAACGCCATGTAAACACAAGTGCCCCATACAATCTAGTAACACAAGAATAAATGTAATGATAGCACATAGGGGAAGGTAAACATAAAATTATAATATGTCAATAATGATGAACAATCCCATAAAGTTGATAGTCTACAAAATAAAATTTGAGCAATGCTAAGCAGTGCACAGCTATGCTTATGGGTATAAGCATTGCTTAAATATGAATGGTAAGCAATTAGTAGCCCAGCTAATTGGATTTGCCCAGTGGTAAGCAGTGCTCTGACTGTGTAAGCACTGCCAACCTTAGCTAAGTGGGTTTGTGCGGTGCTTAGCTTAGCTCAGCATATTCAAAATTGTCCAGTGATGGCAAAGGGTGGGAAATCAGCCTTAGTTAAATCCCGTAGGTGGGGATTCAGCCACTAACCCATTGTAGCTCATCACTGCAGGCACCATGGCTGGAGTTGATGAAGGATCGCACTTTTGGGCACAGCGCTGGGGCATTCAGGAGTCCAAGATCATGGTCAGACTCCTTGTAAAATACCATGAAGTGAGACTTCTGCAGGGCCAGTTCCAGGGCTCCCAATACAAAGCGGAGGCCTGGGACCATCTTGCATGTGATGTCACTAGTGCTACTGGCATCCCTTGGACTGGTGAGTAAGTTTGGCACAATTTTGCTGACCTTAAGCATAGGAAGAGGGATCTCTTGGACCAGTGGATCCAAGATGCTCGGACACAGAATGTACCAGCTGTGTGTAAGCATCACTATCAAGTACTGTTTAATGAAAAGTCCAGCCTGTGTATGTGATGAATAAGTATGCATAAATGTTTCTCTATCTCCTGTACAACTGCAGATGAGAGGGCCACGAATGTGGACATGCATGCTAGCAGGTTACTAAGGCTGTGTCGCAAGGCTGGTGAGTACAAATCTAGCTTGCAGTATTCTGGGCAAATAAATAGAAAGGAGCACCTGTCATTATTTCAAAATGTGTATTGTTGGTACTGAAGAAATGACAAATTAGCATATTACAACTGATCTACAGGGTATATTTCAATAAAAGTGTCAGTAGTTGTCATTAAAACTGAAAACCCCAGACCGCTGTGGTTACTTTGCTATTTGGTGCTATCAATCTATAAATGTGTATATTTTCTGCACAGCAACTATGGCTCTGAATGCATTAAATAAATGTCTCTCATCTGACAACGATTGTGGAGTGTTAAAAAAGGAGATTAACTATATTAAATATTCCATGCATCAAGATTTGATTTCTGAATAGTAATGTTGTGTTAACCATTGTTTCCCAGAGTGTCGTATGTCAAAAAGTATATATATCCAGTATAAGATCTATCAGCAACACATGAATGTCAGAATTACAAGGTCAAATTGTACAACCAAGAGAGTAGTAGGCAGAAAACCGTCAAATAAAAAACAGCAGTTCCACAACAGCTCACTGTGATGAAACTCAAACATGTTGTACTTTTTTTGCACAAACAGGCACAGTTTGAATCCCGGGAGTGGTAGTAAGCTGTATGCATAATGTCATCCAGGAATATTTTAATATGTGTGTAAAGAGTCAGGTATTGTAACATAAACTTCATCCACAGGTCTGACTGGTAAGAAAAGGTATATATTAGCTGTAACAAGGCTGTACTTATACACTGTGTATAACACCCACTGTCCAACCCCAAGGGTGCAAATGACAGCAAGAGAAGTACATACACCAAGTAGTCCCCTCCAAGATATGTCCCCCAAGTGTCATGCTGTCACCCCTAGTAGTCATTGCTGCCAACACCCAGGGTGACCAATAGAAACAAGGCAGAGTACGAGTGCACATATGTAACCGTGACTATGTGAATATGGGTAGAAACAGTTAGGTATTGTTAACAGAAACATCCTCCACAGGTCTGACAGGTAAGAAAATGTATATCTTAGTTTTAACAAGGTTGTACTTGTATAGTGTGTATAACACCCACTGTCCAACTTCAAGGCTACAAATGACAACAAGAGAAGTACATACACCAAGTAGTCACCTCCAAGATATGTCCCTCAAGTGTCATGCTGTCATGCCTAGTGGTCATTGCTGCCAACACCCAGGGTGACCAATAGAAACAAGGCAGAGTATGAATGCAAATATGTAACTGTGACTATGATTATGGGTAGAAACAGTCAGGTAGTGTTAACAGAATTTCCTCCACAGGTGAACTAGGTAAGAAAATGTATATATGTGCTGCAAGAAGGTTGTACTTATACACTGTGTAAAACACCCACTGCCCAACTCCAAGGCCATAGGTAGATGTAAACTGAGGTCATACCTGCAGAGCAATGAGTAGAGTAATGATCATTACAGTTGTGAGCAACTGAAGCCTATTTAGTTGTTAATTGGCATTTTTCTCTCTCCCCCTCCCTATCTGCACCAATAATCTATACACATAAATGAATGGGTATGTTTTTCACCAAACCTACTGTTGGGATATGTTCCCTATTGTTCAAAAAAAAATTAAATGTTTGAAATGTATGTTCCCTGTTTAAATATCATCATTTGTGGCCTGTTGCTATCAATGTAACCTGCATGCTGTTATAATGTTCACTGTAGTTCCATATATGCATGTGCTCTGTTTGCTACGCAACTATTCCAAACTTGTTATATGGGGTCATTTGGAACATCCATGCATGCTGTTATAACTAATCACAAAATGTGTGGTTCATGACTAACCATATTAAATATTTATATATCATATTATATTTTTATATTATAACCATTCTAATATTTACTAAAACCTCAACACCATAGCACATCTGGGAAGGCAGATCCCGGTGGATCCACCTGTCCTGCCTCATCTGGCCATGGCACCAGGCCCCAGCATATCTTGGACCCACCCTGGGACCTCCTTGTCTGCTGGTCCTGCACCACCTTTGGGTGGAACTGCCTCAGGGGATGGGGCTCGTCCCCCCCCAGGAGTAGGCGTGGACAGGACACTGTCACCTGTACACAGGTCCGGGGTCTGGTCTGTAGGGAGCTCCAAAAGGAGTTGGGAGATCAGCTATACCAGCTTGAGGGCTGTGTGACACAACTTGAGGGTCAGTCTGCCCCTCCTGCTCAGCACCCAGCACAGCCATCTTTGAGGCCATGAAGGTGCAGTGGTGACTGCCTATGGATGGGGACCTCTGTAACCACTTGGGTGCTCATCTGCATCTGATTCCCAACCACCCTCCCCGTCCAAGTTGTTTACCCCCTACATGTGTCATATACTGCCCCTGTCTGCTGTCTTGTCTGTCTTGTCTGTATTCCTATCCAAATTACCTCCCCAATTATACATACTATCCTTCCCCAACATCCCACAATCACCTTAAAAAAAGAGAAATCTGTTCTCCCAAATAAATTACGCCTCATACATAGCTGTCCATTTCGCACATGTGTACACTGTACACATGTAATCCAGTCCAGTTGGACTGACAACACTTTACTGTTGTCCTCACCCTTCTCTCAGGGGTTTGAGTGTCCAAATTTACCTCCAAATTTTGCAGAAGTGCACAGCTGTTGCTGTAGAAGAAAGGGACAGCTATGTATCTTCCCTACTCCTGTCCTGCATATCCCTAGTTATCTTTCATCTTGTTTTTCCCCTCTGCATGCCCCTTTTTTCACGACTTTCCTATCATCCCTTTTTTCTTTTCTTTTGAAGAAATTAGCACAGGGGTAAGTGAGAGTAAACGACAGTAAGCACCAGTAAGTGGCAGTAAGTGAGTCTGCATGATGCTAAGCGATGCCTACACAGATTAAGCATTTTTAAATTTAACCATGTGCTGGCATTGCTTAGCTTCACACAAAACCACACAAACCCACTTACAACTGCTTACAACTGCCTTAATCACCCTGTCTCCATCAGCCACTGTTTTGCCCAGCAACAAAAATAAACAGCCTTCATAAGTCTCAAACCCAGGACCCTGTACACCATAATCAGCACAATGTACCACTACACCATATAAGCTATATGAACTGCTGTTGCTTTTTCAAATATAACATTCAGAACAGGTAGTGAATTGTAGAGAGAAAACTGTGGCGTCAGTCATGTGTAGTATAAATAAATATACACATACAGATGTGTATGGTGATAGATAAATATGAAAAAGTATATATATCACATATATCAAGATATACATATGAAACAAATACATATAGAATATGTACAAATATATTTTTATATAACTATAGATGTAGACATATAAAAAGGAATTATGTACGCACACACATATATATATATATATATATATATATATATATATATATATATATATATATATAAAATATATATATATATATATATATATATATATATATATATATATATATGATGACGGCGGTGGTGGTGCTGCGGTAGCGTTGTTGCCTCATAGCAAGATGTTGTCCCGTTCGATTCTCAGCTAGAGCGTCTTCTGTGTAGAGGCATATGTGAATGGGGTGTGCCTTCATTGAAGGTTGTGCATCAGGGCTGGTAACCCAGTACGTAAAAATTCATTACCAATCATTAGCGGACTGGAGTTCTGCTGTGGTGACCCCTAACCGGGAAAAGCCGAAAGACACAAACAAACAAAATATATATATATATATATATATATATATATATATATATATATATATATATATATATATAGATTCACTTTAGAAGCTCGAAATATTGAATTTCAGTATTTCGCGCCTATAAAGTCGAATCCTGTAAAGAATGAAAACTCAGAAGCATGAAATTCAAAATCTCGCATACCGGAGATTTTGAATTAGCGCTTCTGGTGTTTTGCTGTAGTTATGGATTCAGGTAAGTGCTTATGTGTTAAGGGTTTTGGGTAGGGCCTGTGGTGTGTGTTAGTATGTTTTGTTATTGTGATGTGTGTGTGCGAGGAGAATGTAGCTTGTGTGGTGGTGTTGTGTGTGTTTTTGTATGTAGTGCGACCTCGGAGTTAGAATATATAAGTAGGGGGGTGTGGGGGGTGCAGGTGGGCTTGCCCCTCTGCTTTTATGTAGGAAAGAACTTGTGTTTGTGTGTGGGGAGGAAGGTGTATGTCTGTGTACAGTAGAAGCGGTAATTCTTGAATCTTGAATGTTGTGCTTCTGAGTTTTCATTCTTTATGAGCGTGAAATACTGAAATTCGATATTTCAGTATTACGAGCTTCTAAAGTGAATCCATATATATATATATATATATATATATATATATATATATATATATATATATATATATATATATAGAGAGAGAGAGCTATAGATATAGATATAGATATAGATATAGATATAGATATAGATATAGATATAGATATAGATATAGGTATAGATATATATATATGCTCACAACATATAGTGCAGTCATACCTCAGCACCATACCTCTCCACCTCTTACTGCAAGAATGCTGGACAAAGGCTGTCAAAATGGGGGGACAATGGGCTGAGACTAGGGACATAATGTAAGTACTGCAGTTATAAATATAGAATGTTGCTACAGTAACAGGGTTTGTGTCAGCATACATGTGCAGAAGGATGTAAGTTCTGAAACTGAAATGTATGTCATCATTTACTGACAGAAATCCTCACATCATCACAGTGATTTACCATAGAAATGAAAATAATATGATTCTGTGGCAAAACCAGAAATATGAGCAATAAACCTGGACAGTCTGAAACAATCTGACCAGTCAAGAGGTATGCTCTGAAACCCTTAGTGCAATAAATCTGGACCAAGCCTGACAAAGGAGGGGATTAAAGCCATGAAACTGGGGGCATATCTCAAATACTGGAGTAGATATGTTGACACAGTTGATGCAGTAACACCCTCCTGTCTGTTCTAACATATAATGACTGGAATAGCACAAGTCCAAAACCCAATTACATCCCACTAGTTAGTGACTTAAATCTTTGCATCATCCCAACTGATGTGTCAGAAATGCACAACACTTATGGGGGCCAGGCAACAGTACATCAGACAAATATCTGGACATAACATCACATTAGGGAAACTACATTGAGCTGCTAAGCATGTCACCAAACAACGTCCACACTACAGTCAGACTGACACAACACTAACCCACATCTGCTATGGGGAACTACACATGTATTTGAAAATATATCAGGCACTACAGGGATGTAACAGCACTGAAAAACAGACACCAGTGTGAAAGTGCATACCCACAACCAATTTCACCACAGCCACAATGACATATGTGTAAGCCAAATTAACAGTAGAGTATAATGACTGTGTGAACAAAACCATCAGCATATTTCCCACTCACACACTACCCCTACATATATTGGACCAATTTACAGTGTAGTATGATGCCTGACTGTGGTATGGGACATGTCTCAGTCTGCTCTTACAAACATATACAGCTGATAGAACACCAGAAATTGGGGCAGCATGCAAAGTCAGATAGAAAAGGGTCCATAAGACATACATCTACCCCCTCCCTTAACAGGCAAAATAACATATTTACACTACACTGGTACACAATCCTGGTAGTCTGTCAACAAATGCCAAAAATACACAGACCTCCCAACTGTACAGAGTCACACAGAATATCCAGGATTTGTCCTTGTGTAGGCCTCTCACATATAACTTGTCTGGCAGTCTGATACATCACTGGGACAATATCAGGAATGAAGTCACTAAATAATGATATACCATACCTATCCATCTCTTACTACATTACATCAGGACAATGCCTGGCATACTTGGGGGACAGAGGCCCAACACAGGGGGAGTATTTACAAATTGCTGTCATTAACTGAGAAAGTATGTTATAACATATATGTTCTGATGGATATGAAGTCAGAAACACAAATGAATGTTACAATTTACGGACTGCAAGACTCAGAGTATGCTACTGATTTTCCAAAGACTAAACATGTGTGATTAACACATCACACATAAGTCTCCAAACTCTGGCAGTCTGTGGATAGTCCTACAGTTGTTATGTCAACCACATAACACTGTCAGACATAAACTCACACAAAAAAGCCATGTCCACACAAACCATGTCATACTAGCATTAATTCAACTTTATAACAGCAATACTTACATTATGTCCCTATGCCTGGAACAATCTCCCCATTTTTGTTGGGCTGTCTCCACAGTCTTTGTTGTAAGAGGTATTTCCAAACAACTTCTGTGATGCTGTTGTTGACACACTTCCATGAAATTCACCTCACAGGCAAGGTAAAGGGCCAACTCCCACAGAAAGTACTCAATTATAGCAGTGTGTTCCCATGCTATTGGCTATAAGAATGATACCACAGCTGTTCTGCATGCAGTTAGCAAGTGGGGGACTGCACTTGGTGCACAGACAACCAGCTGCTTGTGAGCATTACCTACAAAAGGCTAGCTGCTGCCTATGCAAAACAGATGTATACCCTACATCTGGGAGAGACAGAGAGAAAGAGAGAGAGAGATAGAGACAGGTAGATGCTTTGGGATCCACATCCACATCCACATCCAGATCTAGATACAGCCAGATAGACATCTATCCATCCACACCTTGAAAAAAAAAGGTAGGTCAAACAAGTAAGCATGTAATGGAATGTAGTAGAGGGTATGTAATAGTGGTAAATATGAAGTTCAACAAATATGCCTCAACAACACTTGCTGTACTGATATATTGATGATCATAACCTATGTCCATATCATATGCATCTGTCTGCAGTGACATAGATTACAGCTCAAGCCCCTGAACCACCCCAGGAAAGGATGGTTCACGTATGACTACTACTGAAGTGTGTGTTGAACAATACTGACTGTGACACTGCTAGGCCAGCTACTGGGATGTCATAGATATTAATATAGTAATTGGGAATACAAATATGAAATACATGCTTGTCTCAGAAATGTGAGGGACCTATACAGGGATTATGCATAGTGAAACACTGTTGCAGCTGTGTGTGTTGAACTGCATGTGATATACTGAACTCACACCATTCAACAGTCCAGTGTTATGCACACTGACCATATGTGTGAGTAACCCAAAATTAATGCACCCTGTAGCCATCAAGGAAAACTCCACTTTATTTGAATCAAACACCAGCAAAATCCATTAGTTGCTAAGCGCTTTCATCATAGACAATGACTTCATCAGAACAAGCATAATTCACAAGCTTGAAGTGGTCTATATATACATGAGAGTTCACAACACCTTTTCTCTAAGCAGCTGCAATCCCTGGTGTTGTGAACTCTCATGTATATATAGACCTCTTCAAGCATATGAATTATCCTTGTTCTGATGAAGTCAATGTCTATGATGAAAGTGCTTAACAACTAATGGATTTTGCTGGTGTTTGATTCAAATAAAGTGGAGTTTTCCTTGATGGCTACTGGGTGCATTACTTTTGGTTACTAGTATTTTTCATGCATCCTGGAACTTTTTATCATTTAGTACCCCAAAATTCATAATTTGGCTGTTAAAAACAAGTTATAATAATACTAATACAAAAAATGAGTTATCATATTTATATAATGTATTAATTGCTTACAATTGGCAATATTTAACTAAAGGTATACAGACTCCTTTATCACTAGCAGATAAGACAAATATCTTACTGTCAGTTAAACTAACATCCCATTCACAATATTGGAGAATATTTCAATGGAAATATTTACATAGATCCTTTTTAACACCTGAAAAATTTTCAAAGATAAACTTTTCCAGTAATAATTTATGCTGGAGATGCCAAGCATTAGTTAATGCAGACTGGTCCCATCTTTTTTATGAGTGTACCAGTATTAAAACGTATTAGAATGAGAGCAACAGTATCCCACAAGCAATATATACAGATAAATTTGGTTTGACTAAATCTTTAATCTTATTAAATGTAATTAATGATCCCCACTTGAAAAAGAGGGACTTGTATTTAATATGGACCATACTAACATTAGCTAGAAAATGCATAATCAGAAGATGGAAATCCAGCACAGCGCCTATCATGGAGGACGTTCTATGTTTACTGAAGAAGTCTGTATTAATGGAGATCAAAACTAAAGAATTAAGAATTTATCCCAAGCCATTAGTTAATAACCCATGGAGAAAAGTTTTGACATTAATTGATACCATGCAATTGGAATCAGAAACTTCCTGATAATATAAATACAATGTATTAAGATCATTATCTTTACATAGACCTGTTATTATCTTAATCTGTCAGGCTAATTGTAAATATTGTATAGAGTTAAGTAGTTTATTTAATATAAACAATCATTATTATGTTATATCTTCAAAATAAAAAAAAAATTGAGCAAACAAATAAGTTGTGTTATGTCTGACAAATAATTGGCAACCTGTGAAGACCGACATTACAACATTACATTTCCTACTCTTTCTTTTGGCTGTTCCTGTTAGTGGTTGCCACAGCAGATGATCTGTCTCCATGTCTTCCTGTCCTCTGCATCCTGCTCTGTCACACCAACCACCTGCATTCTCGCTATCACCACATCCATACACCTTATCTTAGGCCTTCCTCTTTTCCTCTTACCTGGCAGCCTCATCCTTTCACAAATATACTCAGCATACCTACTCATCACATGTCCAAACCAACATAATCCTGCCACTCTCTGGCTTTTTCCCAACCCGTCCAACCTGTGCTGACCCCCTAACATACATGTTCCTAATCCTGCCCACCCTCATCACACACAGTGCAATTCTTATTGTCATTAACTCTGCTACGTCCAGCTCTGACTCCTTCCTTTTATTTCAATGCCACTGTCTGCAAAACATATAACATAGCTGGTCTCACTGCCCTCTTGTAGACCTTCCCTGTCACTCTTAATGGTACCCATCTGTCACAAATCACTCCTGATACTCCTCTCCACCACCCACATCCTGCCTGTACTCTCTTCTTCACCTCTTCCCCACACTCCCCATTACTCTGAACTGTTGTTCCCAAGTATTTAAACTTATCCACCTTTGCAAACTGTACACCCTGCATCCTCACCATTCCTCTATCCTCCCTCCCATTCACAGACATATATTCTGCCTTAGTCCTGCGGACCATCAGCCCCCCCTCTCTAGACCATAACTCCACCTCTCCAGGGTCTGCTCAACCTGTTCCCTTCTCCCACTACAGACCACAATGTCATCTGCAAACAGCACAGTCAATAGGGACCCTGTCTGTGCATGTCTGCCAACCTGTCCATCACCACTGCAAATAAGAAAGGACTCAGAGCTGATCCCTGATGTACTCCCACCTCCAACTTAAATGCATCTGTCATTCCCAATGCAGAACTCACCGCTGTCACATTAGCCTTTTACATATCCTGTAGAATTCTTATGGACTCCTCTGCCACTCCTAACCTCCTCATAAAATACCACAACTCCTCTCTAGGCATCCTGTCATATGCTGTCTCTAAGTCCTCGAAGACACAATGCAGCTACTTCTGACCTTCTCTGTATGTCTCCATCAACACTCTCAGAGCAAACATTGCATCTGTACTGATCTTTCCTGGCATGAAACCATACTGCTGATCAGTAATCCTCATCACCCTTCTTAACCTAGCTTTCACCACCCTTTACCATTACCTCATGGTGTGACTGATCAATGATATCCCTCTGTAGTTACTACAGCTCTGCACACCACTATTATTCTCATAAACAGTACCAAAACACATTTTCCCCACTCCTCATGCATCCTCTCACTTTCCAAGATTACAGTAAACAATATGGTTGAAAAGATGTTAGTTTAACTGATAGTAAGATATTTGTCTTCTCTGAAACACCTCCATTATTCCACAGGTATGTCATCTGGACCAACAGCCTTTCCATTCTTAAACCTCTTCATAGCTATCCCTACTTCCTCCTTGATAATCTGTTGCACTTCCTGATTCACCATACCCACATCATTCAACCTCATCTCTCTCTCTCTCTCTCTCTCATTCTCCTCATGCAACAGCCCATCAAAGTACTGTTTCCATCTGCTGTACACAATCCCCTCACTTGTGAGTATGTTTCCCCCATTATCCTTTATCACCCTTATTTGCTGTACATCCTTCTTAGCTATGTGCCTCTGTCTAGCCAATTGGTACAGGTCCTATTCTCCATCTTTGGTGTCCAACATTACATTACATACAACCATTCAGATGCCCCATCCTTAGCCTTTGCCACCACTATCTTTGGCATGCACCCCATACTAGCTCAGATATACTTAACCAAATATGTGGTAACTCTTCACTGCCGCCCACTGCCTGTTGTAATGCTTCCCTGAACTCAACCTCACAATCACCCTTTGTCAGTACCCACCATTTGATCTGTGGTGCTGCCCTCACACTCCTATCCCTCTTCTTGATCACCAATAACATCCCACAGGCCAACATTCCATGCTGCCTAACTACACATTTCCCTGTCACCATTTTACAGGTTCCAATCCCCTTCAAACAGGCCCATTTGCATAGGGGATAATCCCCCTGTGTGCATCTTCCTCCACTCTTGTATATCACCCTATGCCCCTTGGTCTTGTAAAATATGTATTCACTACAGCCATGTCCAACCTCTTTTGCAAACTCAAACACCATCTCACCTTCTGCATTTGTTTGCTTAACACCATATCTGCCCATCACTTCTGCATCCCCGCTGTCCCCTTCACCAACTTGCCCATTGAAATCTGCTCCAGTCACCACTCTCTCACCCTTGGGTACAGTCATCACCACTTCATCCAACCAGTCCAAAGAACATCACTCTTATCCCTCACACATGCAACTAGTAGAGCATATGCACTAACAACTGTCATTACACCATTAATTCCCAGCCGCATAAACCTTGCTCTACCCAACATGCCTATCACTGCCAAACACACTCTTCTCATAATGCTCCATTAGGTTAACACCTACACCATTTCCCCTTACATACACACTATGTTAGAACTATTTGTACCCAAGTATGATACACACAGCCATAACCCCCTTCCATCTGGTCTGTAGCACACACAATATATCTACTTTTCATCTGTCCATCATATCAACTAGCTCAGTACCAATACCAGCCATACACACAGCAGTAAAAGTTCCTAGAACTCACTACCACACTCCTAGCCTTTCCATTCTCTGCCTGCCATAGGAACATTGCACATTGTCCATGGTATGACTGTGAATGCAAAGGCTACCCAACTATCAAATGACATACGTGTGTTACAGCAATATGAAGACAGTGTCACTAATGTTGTCCCATAGCCCACCATGTATGTGTGGCGTCCTCCAGATGTCCTACCCTACCAGGTTGACAGGAATTACTGAGCAATAAAAGTGTTATGACAGTGTGCCATACTGACATAGAACAGAAATGTATAGCATTTATTACCTGTGCAGATGTATGCATGTATGGGTAGGTGTACCTGACTGCCTCATAACACCTGACAAAGGATGCAAAACATCACGTAAATGAGCTGTACATGTCATACACATGTGTAATCTTACTGTCTGTGCATCCAACAGAGTTACACTTCTACAGCTAATGGTTATTGCAATGCCCTGACACAGACATGGGTACTAGCATAAGCAGGAGTATCATGTAGATATTTTAGAGTTGTCCAACTGTGTTACGACCTTGTGTCCATGCCTACTAAAAACAGTTACATTACCACCCACATAGCTATATGGTCTCAGCAATACCTTGTACTTGTACAACCTGTCTCCACCAAAGTACAGTAAACCCCTTTGCTGGACAGCAGTAATGCACAAAGCACATAACGGGATGCTATATTGGCTGTACAGGGAAAAGTAGGAGCAACAGTCCAAAAGTGGTGAAGAGTAGCTGAACGTACTGGTAAGCCAAAACAAAATTCCAAACACAGTAGCAAAAAAGACACAGCACAACCATCCATGTATAAACAGGTTTATTAAATCCAAGCTTTTGAGTCAAAGCTCTTTTTCAAGAATGAAACATTTAATTAAAACCACACGTTAAATAAGTAACACCAGCCAATCAAAAGACACATATCATTAACTCATTAAGTACTTCATAAAACACTTCTAAAATCCTAAATGCATATCTAGTTACTTAATAATAACTTATTATAAAACATTGGGAAACTATATTCCTATTATTTTAACCTAAAATATCTATATAATATAATATGTAATACCCTCTAACATATGCTTGCCTTAACTTTAAAATGGGTTTAATACTAATAACTTTATTCAACCCTGGATAGACATCTGATCTAAAAAAGTTTATCCATTTGTACTCTGTCCTCTCTGTCATATTAACTATATCTCCTCCCCTCTTGTTCTTAAACACTCTCTGTAGCACTCTAAATTTAAATACATGTTCATTCCCATGTTCTAAGATATGTTTACTAAGTGCATTTGTTTCAACTCCTCTACATATCTCTGATAAGTGTGAGACTATTCTTTCTTTAAATTTACAATTAGTGTGTAATGGGATGTATAAATTATGTTTCCATATTGATGTGCTTACAGAAAGTGCAATTATGGCAGGGGACTGTGCCCTTATTAAATCGAAGTCTCTCCTCCTGCAAGTTAAAATCTTTAAAACAAAGAAGCTGTTTTAAATTCCTTTCTTTCTTGTAAACAAAGTAGGGCCTGCTTCCCACTATTTTTTTAACATTAATATTAGAGCTTAAAATAGTCCAATTCCTTTTAATAATGGACTGAATATGTCGAGAATGTCTATTATACTTCATCACATATCCCATTTTATTAAAATCAGCTGCCTTAGAAAGGCTAGCTCTACGTCCTGTATCACCTTTTCTAAATAGGTATGGTCTACCTGTGCTTGGACGTTCAGACTTTACATATTCAGCATTCTCAGCTAGAAAACCTCTATTATAGCCTCTGGCCAGAAAATCTTGTGTCATAGTATCAATCTCTGCCATGAACCCTTCTTCAGTAGTATTACGTCTTCTAGCTCTTAGAAACTGACTTTTAACTACGCCTTTATAAATATGGTTAAGGTGCATACTAGAGTTATGTACGTATCTAGTTGCCTGTACCTCTTTCCTATAAATAGATGTATGAATTCTGCCATTGATATTTAATAATTTCACATCTAGAAAAGTAATTTCTTCTTCTGAACAATCAGTACTTCGTTGTAGATATTCAACAAATAACTCAAGGGCATCCCTAGTCCCTTTCCATAGCAATATTATGTCATCTACAAATTGTTTGTAATAAATCAAGTCACTATTTCGATAGTCTTTTTTCCTAGAATCAAACACAGTATGTTCTTCCCATCTAGCCAGTAGTATATTTGCATAGCTATTGGCTACTGGTGTACCCATAGCCACTCCCAATATTTGGTGATATATTTCACCTCCAAACATAAAAACATTGTTATGCAGAACTACTTCCAATAAAGAACATATCAGTGAGATTTTACTTGCTCCAAAATTACTATACATAACCAGAAAATCTCTAACATATTTAATCCCTATATTATTCAGGATGACTGTAAAAGGGATTTGATGTCCATAGTTACAAAAAGGACATTTGTCATGTTATCATTGCCCATAAATTCACCCAGGACTTCAGAAACTCAATATGTCCCTTATAAAAGCTTTACTATACCTTAATAGTGATTTAATTTGCTGATCCAAATATTTTGAAATGGCCGTGGTGGTCCATTGCTTCCTTGAGACTATAGGTCTCATTGGAGGGTGCAGTAAATTTTTATGAATTTTGTGTAACCCATAAATCACAGGACAAACAGGATAGTCTATATAAAAATAGTTATATTGTTCTGGCGTGATTGCTAGTTGCATCAAATAATCATATAACTCAATTTTAATTCTATAAACCATCTTATTCAACTCAAAATTGTTTATGACTTTAAATGTATCACTAATGCAAAAATTCAAGCATCAATTCCTGATATTGTTCAGCACTAAGTATAACTGTCCTACCACCTTTATCAGCTGGTTCAAAACAATGCCAGTCCTGTTAATTAAATCAAACAATGTTTTTCTTTCACATACACTTAAATTATAAAAGCTAAATGACTTCCCCTTAAAAAATAAATTGTAAACATCATTTTCACACATATGCAGAAAAACTGTAACAGTCGCTGTACTGTTAGGTAAAAAAGTGCTACTTCTCTTTAAAATACTGTCAGAATTAGTATTATTATTTCCAAACAGCATTTTCAGATCAAGATTTCTATCAAACATTCTTAGTTCGGTGATACTGTTATTTAACATGCCATTAGTAGATGGAATAAATGATAAACCCTTATCTAACAGTTGTAATTCTATCTCAGTAAATTCAAAGCCAGATAAGTTCACAACAGTGTGTCCTGCTAAGTTTTCCTGCTCCTCGTTACAGGGCCTACCTTCGGTCTCGCCCCCAAATCCTTTTGTGCACGCTGTGTGCTCCTCTGTGGTGTTCCCCTTTGCTTGCTTCGATCTCTTTCTTTTGGCTGCACTTGTATAGGAAGTTGCAGCTTTATTTTTGTATTGGTCATGCCTAAAAAAATCATTTGTCGCCTCAATAGCATTGGGATTCATATTATCCATCTGATTAGAACAGCCACCATCCACAGATACTTCGTTGGGCTCATGAGCAGTAGATCCACTCACAAAAGAGTCTAAAGCTGTAACGGCTTCACCTATATACGTAACGATATCTTCTCGTGCAACAGGTGCTGCCGTATTGATTGTATTAGAGGCTTTCTCACTCCTAATGAGAGACGGCAATGAATTAACATCATTTATGCTCATACTAAATGAAATACGAGCTCTCACAGTCTCCACTTTCGGCCAAGAGAAGACGCGGCCATTTTTGAAGTCAGAAACGTCTCTAATGAGCTTGCGCTTCTTAGTAGATATTAATTTAGTCTCAAATTCTACAAGTCTGTCCAGAATACTCTGATATTGTTGAGTCAGACTATCAAAATCTGCGCAAGTAACAATTTAATTTTCCAGGGTGTCAATCTGAGTACATAAATCATGCTCTATTTCCACAAAAAAATCATTCATAATTTTCATGTATTCCATACTAGTATAAATATTGAGTTCTTGCCACTTCTTTAAAAAGGCAGGATATTTGTTACCATAAGTTGGCATTTTGGTTGCCAGCATGTCATCCTTTTTCTGAATGACCATATTATGTCACAGGTGGATTACTGTAAGGCTGACTATGAGTACAAATTGGAAACATCCACTGAGGGCAACCAGGAGGCCATCTTCACATATGTCTGCAGTCTCAGAGGCAACAACCCAACTCACCCTGTAATGGAGGTCAATCACAGCACATGCACACACAAGTGCAGAAACGTTTAGGCCAAACATCACCTCCCTGCCTCGACATCAGTATAGGTGGATATGCACACCACACGCACTCATACCTTCATCATCGTGGAGCAGGTGCAAACTGCCTACTTAAACATAAAAATGGCAAGTCTCCTTGGGGACTGATAACATTCCTGTCTGCATCCTACAAGAACTCAGACATATGCTTCCAGCTTCATTACACACTGTATGCAAGCCAAGCCTGAGCAGCACTGACATCCCATCTGCAAGGAACATGGATGCTGTCACCACTCTACACAAATGTGAATGGTTGGTTATGAAATGTCCTGTCCCTCAATGGGGGGGAATATGATACAACAGGACCAGAAGTATAATGCATGTTCATACAGTGATGCTGAGTATGGGGTATGATGTGTTTCTATGTAGTGGCTACTGATACTCATTAGTCATGTGCTGTCTCTGTAAAGAACTCTGGGCAATGTCTGTGGTCCTGTGATGTGTTTCCCTGTTTATGTCTTCCAGGTGTCATGCAATGCCAGCCGCCCTATTCAGCACAGGAGACAGCAGCCATAACTGAAGCCATCCTGCAGAACTTTGACATCCTCTTCAGTCAGGGTCGCCAACATCAGTGGGAGAGGACTGCCCTATGGGATGATATAATCCAAAGAGTCAACATCTTGGGCCACCATAGATGTACATATGATCAGGTCAGGCACAGACCGACTGACCTGATTTGATGTACCTGGCAAAGGGCTGCTGCAGCAGCGAGGGACCATGCTGCTACCACTGGGGGGCCAGCCATAAAAACCCCACTGCAATGGAGGAGCTCCTGGCCAACCTTGGGGTAGCTCCCACACAACCATCTACACAGGAAATATCAGTCATGGAGGTGGGTGGCACCCAGGCAACAGGCAAGGAGCATCCAGGTAAGGAAAAAGTACACATCAATGTACTGTGGTAGCATTACAGCTGTGTTCTTTAGAGTCTTTAGATGCATATATCAGTGCAAAACATAT
Organism: Protopterus annectens; assembly: GCF_019279795.1. Taxonomy (NCBI): domain Eukaryota; kingdom Metazoa; phylum Chordata; order Ceratodontiformes; family Protopteridae; genus Protopterus; species Protopterus annectens. The sequence goes on from NC_056727.1 coordinate 167,491,584, forward strand.
TAGTGGGTTGGGTTTAGTAATGCACACAAGTGCACATTTATGGTGAAGGACAGCGAATTGTATAATATCACAGTTTATACTCTACCTGTGCATAAATGTAGCATTAATCTTGGACCAATGCCCACTGCGAATCTGCCGACAATACCTCTCCTGCATACTACCTAGGTCCCTCCCATCTACACAAGGTACAGCAGCTTTAAGCCAGTGAGTATGAGATTTTACTGTTGCTGCTCACCACTACCCCAGGCATGTTAAGGTCATGCATGTGACCATGCACACAACTGTTACTCTCAGCAACCATTTGCCAATATCTGCATGATCACTTGTGGTGGGGTTCACTGCATAACATCACAGTGGCTATCACAGAGGCCTATTTGCATGATATGTCACACATCTGTAGCATACCTCACAAACCTATCATTGCAGGACATCTGGATAAAGACTGCCAAAATATGGAGATAAAGGGCATACCGTATATGTTAGTGTCATACAGTGCATATAAAAGGTGTACACACCTGTTAGAATGCCAGGTATTTGTGATATATGACAATATGAGCACAATACTCATCACCAAATTCATCCAACCTTTCATGTGACCTATAATCTGTACAATGCAATTGTGAAACAAACAAATATGTTAGAGGAACAAGTATGTGACATGAAAATTGTCCAAGAAGCTAGATGCATATGTGTGCACAGGGTAAAGCTCATACTGTGGTGTAGCAGCATTTGATAAAACCACAGCAGTAGATCATATTGGAAACACACCTGCCATCAATTATGGACCCTTGGATTAACTGCAAATAGCAGTCAGCTCATATACCAAGAATATCCTAACATAGACCCACAGTTTCCTGTTACAGCAAAAGCCATGGTTCACATACAGCTTAACATGCTGCAAAGGGATCACATTTTAGAAAGGTATCAGCCTGGAGAAGGCTACAGAAACATACCCACAGCATTGCATATGCCATAGAACACAGCGCAGAAAGTCATCAAAAGGTGTTCAAGATATGGTGCAACAGTGACATTGTGAAGAAGTGGATATCCCTACATGTATGTTGAAAATACAATACAAAAAATGTCCAGGGAAGCTGCCTGGAGCCCTACAGTAACACTGCAGGAGTTTCAGACATCTCTGGCAAGTACTGGATGTGTACTACATGTGACAACAATCTTCTGTGGTCTCCACATGTCTTTCCTATAGGGTGTGTTTGGAAGACGGCAGCTGTTGCTCACAACAAACAACATCCAGTCCTCAGTAACGCCTGGACAACAATACATCAGCTTTTCCAAAAGCATGTGTGGAAATGTGCTAAGGTGTTATGAGACCAAGGTTAAACTCTCCTTGTCCACAATTCGGTCATGTTAGTTTGGCCCAATAACAGCACTGCACAACAGAAGAACAATATAGCCCACACAGTGATGCAGAGTGATGGCAGTGTCCTGCTTTGGGTTTACTGTTCACAAGCTTGAACTGGGGCTGTAGTCGATTTGGTGTATTATGACTAGTTTCAAACACCAGCCCTTTGTGGCTATAATCCTTCTGGTGTCTGCCACATAGCTGTGTATGGGGAGGAATTCCAACATTTCACACAACAATGGCCCACACCTTACATCCAACTGAACAAAAGGATGACTTCACAAGAACACAATCAACAGTCTGCAGTGGCCAATCATGAGTCCACACCTGAATACAATACACAAGCTGTGTGGTGACCTGACAAGCGCTGTGCAGAGGTGATGCCCTTGCAATCTGACAGCTTTGAAGGTGTTTTGCAAGGGAGAATGTGCAAACATTGCCATGTCAAGCTGTGCCATGCTGGTATACACTGAACAGGTGCTTTACCAAAGTATCAATTTACGGGTGTGCACCCCCATGCAACCAGGCTATTGTACTGATATCATTTACAATATCTTACCCATACCTGATGTTTATGTTCTTCAGTTGGAGTGCACAGGTTATATGTCATATGAAATGGTGGAAATGTTATGGCAATATCACTGGTGTCTCGTGATCTGTCACTAAATCTTTGCATGTTAAAAAGGGTTTGTACTGTTACTATATCCACTGTAAGCTTGGGAAGTTGTTTGAGTAACCGCCCTTGTTTTTACATACATGTACTGCAGGTTATGACATCTGCAAATCACTGTATGACATTAAGTAGGTTCACCAATCCACTGGTCAAATCAGTAATGTATCAGACAAACATAGGCGGTATGAGCAGCAGACAGGAAATATGACCCACATATCTAGATATTCCTGGAAACTGTACATTTGGTAGGTATGTTCTGTAGGTTTAGCCACAGTGCTATGCAGGTGAACAGCAGTAATGTTTACATGGGTGTAGTGTGTTCTAGGTGAAGTCTCACCGCCGACTAAAATCACTCACATATCCCAGTGGTGTAAATTAGTAGTAACAGTAAGTTGAAAGGTATGCACTGCATGATGTTGAGGGCCTGTCAAGAGTGTGTCTGTTTTGGTCTGATTGTGTGTTATGACTGTCATCTGTTGCCTAATGTGTGGTCTGTAGAATGCCTCTGGGATGTGTGTGACTGTGTGTGTGTGTGTGTGTGTGTGTGTGTGTGTGTGTGTGTGTGTGTGTGTGTGTGTGTGTGTGTGTGTGTGTGAGTGAATGACTTGAGTGTGTGTGTACCAGCAAACCATATAGTGTCAGTAGTAATGTACATACGTTGTCTTTTCCTCACAGGTGGACATTGTGGTCACAGTCCCTCCCGCTGTGTAAGTGATGTTAGTTTGTTTGGTGACTCTGACCATGATGACACCTGTAGTGAGGCACAGGTGGGGTTGTCAGGGGCTGCAGCTGTGTCATCAGTTGGCATTCCATCTTTGTCAACCCCATCCCTGCACACAGTCAAAATGACCACACATTCCCCATCACCAGTGGCCACAATTGAAGGACAGCTGGGTGCTGGCACAGAACATGCAAGTGTCGTGACTATGACAAGTGAGCGCCCAGGCACTAGCCATAGCCAAAGGTTTCCTATTAGATGACCAAAGATGCATTCTATTGAATGCGTCTTGGTCGAACTTAAAACAACGAAATGGCAAAATAGCAAAGCGGCTTTTAAGCGACTTCTTTCCCAGGGAAAGAATTTGCTTGGCTGCTTCCGTTACTTTGCTGTTTTCGGCACTGTAGTGCGATCTTGGAGTTGGTTTAATTAAGTAGGGGGGTGTGGGGCGAAGCCTCCCACTTTATGTATTCTTTCAGTTTTTTTTTTCTTTTTTTTTTTTTTTTTTGGAACAGCAATTTTTTTTCCCTTGGAAAAAATCGATGTTCTGAGCTTTCAAGATTGTAAGCTTTTGCTTACATGGGGTTGATTATTCATCGTTTTCTTTTTTTAAGGGTTCAATGATATAATATAGCCTTAGTCCTGCTGAGGTCCCACACAGGCAGGTGAGAAGGGATGTTCAGAGGAGGATGGCTGCCTGTCTAGCCCATGTTGAAAATGCCACTGCTGCAGTAACCAGGTGCATGTTTCAGGCCATAATGGATGCACAGGCATGTAACAAATGTAGCGTCAGACAAGTGCACAGACTGGTGGAAGAACATCTCTCTGGTGTCTGTGGTGATTTGCATGAATGTATTGCAGTCAGGCATGAGGGCAATGAGATTGCAGATAAACAGTAGGGTCAGGTTGTGGCACTCTTCCACCATGGAGTACCGGTGCTTGAACATTTGGTAGAGGGAAGGCAGCAGCCACATGGACATAGCTCAGCACCACGATCAGCTGGGGGTCCACATGGCTGTGCACCATCACAATCCTGTAAGGGCAGTAACACCAGCACTGCTGAGGGTGGTGTGCTTTCCATGCCAAGATGTGGCAGGCCATGGTCACGAGGTCCTGTCCTGTCTCAACTGGGATGCAGATCCAGCAGACATCAGTCACCATTAGGGAGCAGCACTCTCTCCAGCCTTGTCCCTGGTGGTGCCAGTGATACCCCTGGCAGGCCAAGTTCCCATGTCCGTGGCTGGAGATGATGAACTGTACACCCTGCCATGTATGGGCCACACAGCTGTCCAAAAAACATCAGTGTAGGGCAGCCACATTGCGTGACTGTGTGCATGCAGACACACACACACACACACACACACACACACACACACACACACACACACACACACACACACACACACATATCACAATTAGAAAAAAGTCCCCTCCACACATATGCACCACACCTGCACAGGCCATGTCATTCCCACACCCCAAACACACACCCATAATGTAAACCGAATGGCACAGACTAGGCCTCTGGCAAAACTACACAACACTATGTGCATATGATGAAATCTGTGTCAGATCCCTGCCATCCAAACCAACAATGCAGGGACATGCAAATAAGGGTCTGATGCACAGGGTGAACTTACTAAATTGTAGCTATGTAATGCTGTGTAAGGTGCTGTCATCTGGCATTTGTAAGGGGTACACATCAGAGTGTATGTACAGTTTCAGCCATGATGCATTATTGCTTTTAGTAATGCTGAGTGAATGTGTTCTCACATGTTGTATCCTGTTTGTGTTCTAGGGATCTGTGTGTCACCAGGATGTGGCTCTGCAGCAAGACCAAGGATTATGGCAGTGTGGTAACACATCAACCATGTCATAGGCAAGGTACAGCTGTATCTGCACTGATTTCCCAGGTCTGTGTAACAGTGACTGCATATGCCTCACAGCTTATAGGCCTGAGGATTTTATATAGGTATATGGTGATTGACATCTGTTGTAGAGTGGAGAATGGTAAGTGTACTGGGTTGGACACATCTCTGTTTGCTAATAACCACACCCCCCAGGGGATATTCATCGACCAAACACACTGAGATTACTATTCACTTCACACACACACACACACACACACACACACACACACACACACACACACACACACACACACACACACACATGCACACACAGGATCCCCATCATGTTATGGCACCAAAGTGTTATGCAGTTATGGCCGTTGGCACTGAACTACTAGTGTGATGAGTGTAACAAGGTACCTGTATGGTGAAGAACATCATGTGAGGAATGGCAATGGTGGGTGAAGTGGGTATGACAGTGTCATAATAGTCTGTCACATACAAGTTTACACACTGACAACCACTGATATACACACCAATGCGCACGCACACACACACACACACACACACACACACACACACACACACACACACACACAGACACACACACACACATTTGCCAGTACTGAGATCCATAGGTTCATAGATTCATAGGTGCATACTAGGTGAATGGCCATGAAGGCTCTACAAGGCTAGGCCAAGGGAATACCCTGGCATCAAGCCATCTGACAGTAGTCCCCTGTGTGGCTAATGAGTACAGTCACTGGAATGATCTCCGGGGTGGGTATTGTATTCCCCATCCACCCATCCTGATTTCTATTGTGGATGGCCAGTGATGTGCACTGCTTCACATGTATGTGATGTATATTCCATAGCATGGACAGTGTCTGGGTTTTGAACCTGTCCCACAAGCATGTCCTTTGGAGTGTGGAAGTATGATTGAGGTCTCTGGGGCATATTGTGTGGACAGATTGATATCTTTATATGTAGCATTCCTGACACAGTTTGGTGAGACATGGCTGTTAATAGGTTCATAGGTTTATAGGTTGGTACTAGGCTATCAGCCCTAGGGCCTATACAAGCCTAGCCATAACAATTCCCTGGCTATTTCTTCCCACACTATTTACTTCCCTGGACCCCTGTCTAGCAGGGCGACTGACGTGATACCCGGGGTAAATTTTCTTTCTCCCATCCAATCATCAAGGTTCCTTTTGAAGAGGGCCAAAGAGGCCCTGTGTAACTCAGGCAGTGATTGCACCTATGTAGACAGTATGATATGGGGATTCATTGGAGTTATTGGAGTCTGTCCATACACGGTATGTGTGTAAGGCCTCATATTCTCTTTGTGGGGTATGTTTGAAGCCTCTACAGCTGTTGCAGGTGTCCAGTGGAGTACATGGTGAAAGGGCCACTGTACACATTGATTGAGCTACTGAGGGGAGGGTACAGGGTGACCATGGCATTTTACTTGCTGGATAACATGCACTTAGTCAGGATATGTAACACATCAAAGAACTTTCTGATGTCAGTTACACTGTTGTGGTCAACAGACAGCTCACTGTCAACCTGTATTCCCCATTCTGTTATAACAATGTCACTGTTCAGCGGACTAC